>NC_080022.1:13643333-13946944 GCF_030020395.1 Manis pentadactyla
TCTGCAGTAATCTCACCCTGTGCCTGGCTGCCTTCCTCTCTGAATTCACAGAAGTAAGCCTGGCTCCACCTTTCTAGGGACTGAACACCAGACCCAGAGGTGGCCGGATACCTGCCAGCAATGAGGCCTAGACTCTTGTCAGAACAGACTGAGGTCAGGGTCAGTTACAGACTCAGACGAGCATGCCTTCCCTGAGAACACCCCATTGCCAGGCAGGCTTTACACACACTGGGAACATATAATCCAGGCAGCAAGCGGCCAGGAGATGGCTTCTGACTGGGAACTTCCCAAAGCAGGTACTGACCTGGTAGCTCCCCCTGGAGCCACTGCCCGGGCCTGAGAGGTCACCAGCAGCCTCTGCAGGATTTCCACACGTGTGGCCCTCCACTTCTCGGGGGACAGAATGTGAAGGGCCAGGACTGTGAAATAGTGGGGCCCGTCCACTTCAAAGGCGCTCTCCGCCCACTTCTCCTTGGGCTGCTCCAGAAAGCCCTGGAGGCTCTTCTCCTCTCGGGAAGTCGCTCGGGTCCTGGAACACAGGGGCAGATGGGACCAGGTAGAGCAGGGCACCAGCAGCAAGAGGGGAGGCGGCCTGGCTCCCCTCCCAAGCTCCCTGGATGCTTCAACCATGGAACACTTCCACCCGCCCTTGACTACGCTCCCAGTCTCCTCTCCAAGCACTGCATCTTGCCTTCCAAGCCCTTCTTGGCGGCATCTTTGTTGCTGCGCCTTCCACTCTCAGCTCAGCTCTAACAATTCTAAACAACTCCTGGCTCTCATGCACATTGTGGATGTCAGGTATATTCACAAAACTCCACCATCAAAGTGTCCTAACAACCTGGAAGATGGCGGCTAGCACCTTTTTAGAGCAGTATCTGAAGCCCAGGGAAATAAAGTGACTTGCCCAATTCACCGAGCTGGTAAGTGTCCCTGACTCTGAGTCCACAGCCTGCAGTGTCCTTGCTGCATTCCAGCTAAGCTGTTGGCACTACACGCTGTATGTGGCCTCTCCTAGGCCCTCCAGGGTGGTTGGTTTGCTTCTGAAGCATGTCCGCTCTCCTTCATTAGAAGGTTCTTCTGGGCTTCTGCTGCTTGTTCTCGCTCCTGCCTAAATTGCAGGGATGACCCTCAACTTTAACAGCAGGCACCGTTCTAAGAGCTTCGTAAGGATTAGCTCATCTACTCCTCACAAAAACCCTATGACACAGGTACTAGCACTGCCCTGATTTTACATTAGAGGACGTTTACCGAGAAGGTCAGTATTTTACCACAGTCACACGGTAGGGAGTGAAAGAAGTAGGCTCTGCTCCCAGGCAGTCTGGCTCCAGAGGCCACCCGTCCTTAATGCTCTGCCTCTTCTCCATGACAAATCTTTGACAAGTGGTCACAGAATCGGCACTGAGAGATCAGTAGAGTCCTTCCTGATCATGTATTTCTGGCTACACACTCTTCTTCTAATCTGGGTGGTACTCTCAGGCCAAAAGTGCTCAATGCCCTACCCTAATTCTGTCGGAGGAAATAAAGCTCAACCCTAGGAGCCACTAGAATCAAAGGTCCAGAACTGAAGATGGCACTCCCAGGCCCTGGACTGTGGGAAACCAGGAGGGGCCAGTGCAAGGACACCCTGCCTCCTCCTTCTCTCTGAAGAATGGGCATGGATAGAACAGGTAGGTATATGCCACTTGGTTTTCCAGAATTGGGAATCAGAAGCTTTTTGCCATTGCAAGACCTACTCAACTGTGTGTGGCTAGGGTGTGACACATTTGCCTTTACACACCAATGTTCCACCCCAGGCAGTTATCCCCTCCTCACCCAGGCCCCTATGACCAAGCTCACACTTGGAAATGTGAAATGACCAGCGCAGGAAGCAGTCAGTGGCTGGGGAACAGTGCCTCTAGCTGAGACAACCACAACACAGCCAGCACCCTTTCCAATTAAGGGACTTGAGCAGAAGTTACAAATGTCTGGCAGTTGAGAAACTCAGTGGGACCTGAAGTCACTGGCTCTATTCTGGTGGACAAATCATGCTTTTCTCCCTAGAGAATGTGGCAGTCCAGTCTACCTCACAGCTGCCGAGAGACATGTCTCTGCAAAGCCAAGGGCTCTATCAAGGCCACAGGAACACTGGTCATTAGCACTGCTTCAGGCCTAAAAGCAGTCTGGACAGGGGGAGCACCTGCGCCATCAGTGGTGCAGGTGTTCCTCCTGACAGTCCAAACAGCTGAGCAGATGATCTACTGCGCTCACGGAGACCAGCCCATGCACCTTGTTAGCAGTGAAGCCTGAGGTCTCACGGTCAGCCTTCTGGCTCACAAGGAAATGACAGGGGAGGAGAAAATGACACTGTTCAAGAGGGAAGACTAGAAAGGACAAGGGACAGATTGTCCTGTTGCCTAAACTGACTGTGCTGCCTCTGGTGGACTGTTCACGGCCTAACAACAGCTTTGTCAGTCCTCTACCCATAGATTTGTAGGACTCTTGCTAGAGGATAGGGCCTCAAAGTCAAGAAACCATTTAAATCAAATCTAAGAGTTAAGTATATTAAATCTCTTAACTTACTTTTAAAATCTGGGATGCAATGGAAGAATGCTGTTCTCAACCTCGCTAAGTATTTCTTCAGAATTATACTTTTAGGTGTCAACTTAAGTATTCCATAATGTACAGATGGATAAAAATATAAATCTTTTTTTTTCCCTGGCTCTCTTCCTTCTCAGTTAACTTTCCCAGGGTATCTTCAACCCTCCCTTTCCCCTCACACTTGCCAGAAGCATTACTCACTGGAGAGAAAACAGGGATGGCAAGTCCAGCTTTCTATTTAGGAAATGGGTCCTGGCCCTGCGGCATCCCCTAACCATGAAAGCTTCACGCCCGTGTAACACTAGTGTGCCCGCCAGTGACTGCAGCTCTGACCCAGGGCTGCCCTGCCTGAGAAGAGAGTCCTGAAGGCAGAAGTGGAAGCTACACTGGAGTAGAAGCCTGATGGTCAGCGTCTCCCAGTTCCTGCTCCCTTCGGGCCCTTGGCTGTCCGTAGAGGAGATGGAAAAGTTCTGGAAAGGAAGCCACCCTTACTGTTTTATTCTGTGTGATGCCACAAAAGCCTCAGATGAGCATTCCTACTCCAGAAAAGACTCCCTTAGGTCAGCCATTTGCTTGGTAACTAACTCTGGTGGATATGGAATAAAAGCTGGGAGAGCCTGTTGGGCAGAGGCACACGGGGCGGGTCAGCTAGATTCTGCCCGCCAGGACGCAAGATACTGACGTGTTCAGGACGTAAAGCACAGTGTGAATCATGTACGGGATCAGGTGGATGTTGCTCTCCCGGCCACCCCCACCGGTGTCCGCACTGAACGACTGCTCCATGGCGAAGCGCAGGAAGAGCAGTTTGATGTCATGGATGTTGAGCTGGTACGTGGGCTCCCGCTGGCCTGTACATTCCTGGAGGTAAGTGTTGTGCCTGAGGAGGAGAACAAACATTGAAACAGAAGCAAGTTCCCTGGTGAAAGCCCAGTCCGGAAGGCAGAGCCTTCTAGAGCGCCTCCCTGCCTAATGGCTGCCAAGAGTACGTAGGGGGAACAGGGGAATAAAGGGATAGTTGAGGACAAGGCCTGGGACTAGTAGGAAGATGGGAGCAGAGGACATTTTCCTTTCTGCTGTGACTGAGTGGGATGCTCTCCAAGCTTTAATAAGAACCCTCTGGTTTTGGTGGGGGGAGCCCATTTCTTGATGGACAAATGCCATAGAACAGATCATGGCCACACCTGGAAGCACATTTTGGAAGAAGAAATGTAGAACTTCTCCATTCAGACTGACAAGGTGACCCATAAGAATCATCTCTTCAACCTCCAAATAGGTTTTTCCCCATCAATGTACATTACCATCTACCTGGGCTCTGCCTCTGGTTAACGTGTGACCTCAAGTAAGTTACTCAACCTCTCTGTGCCTCAATGTCTTTATCTGTAGAATGTGTAATAACACAGGGTAAGCATCTCACTGCACCACCCTTTCTTACTTTCAGCATTATTACTGCCAGGTGCCTGGCTTATGGCAAGTACCTTTCTCTCCCTGATCCTGAAAGTAGGACTTGGGGTGAGGCACCCCTCCATAAGGCAGGGACCCCATAGAGGCTGGAGCTATTCTACTCTAGATTTCAGGATGAGGGAGGCCTTGAAAGGAGTCAGACATTCTCCATTCCACTGAGCTCTTTTCACTATTTAAACCTTAGAGGCACACATTATGGACATGAACTCTGGGAGATTCTGGCCTTGAGAACCAAGTCAGGTTTGGTTCTGCTTTGTCTTATGTCCTAAGCAGAGGAGGAGAGGGAGCAAATAACTAGAACTTCTACATGGTACACCAGATGCTGAGCATGCTGGTTCCTCTCGACAGAGCTCCCCTCTGCTCCTGACAGCTCCCCTAGAAGCAGATAAGGCAGGAGACATGGGTTCCCAAAGAAGGTGTTCCCACAGACTAGGCTGATAACTGATCTTCTCCTATTTCCTGGGAATGTTCTCTTCTCTACCACACAAAATGCTCAACACTTACCTTGCCAAGCAGGTGGCAAAAGCCGATTCAGGGACATGGGGCCCCCAGACCGGAAGGAGCCCATTGCACTTAGTGTTGGCATTTTGAAGGGCAGCACTTTCCCACTCTTCCCGGCCTCGAGCCAGCCTGGATTGGGAGGAGAGCAGGGACAAGTGACTGCTGGAATTAATTTGGCAAGCAGGTACCTGGGCAAGTGGGGGTGAAATCTGCTAACACTAAGGAAGCAAGCTAGCCTACACTCCTGACCACAAAATTAACCATTTGTAACCATAATACAGTAAAAGCTTCATTCAGTGATTCAGATAAGCAAGATTGCTTTCACCAGCCTTGGGCCAAAAGCCAAGTGTACTTTCCTAGTTGTATGGCAGGAATGGCTCTTGGGCCTATATGGTCCCCAGACTAAGGAACAGCATTAAAACCTCATGGTTGGCAATCCTACCCCCGCCCCCACCCAATCCAGGGCCTTGGGCATGCTGCCTACTCCTCTTAAGTCACACGAGGGAGAGACCTACTGAAGGAGCCCCTCTGCAGGAGCCAGGACCTACCTGACGGCAGCCAGGTGGCAATCATAGTGCACAATGTTGAAGTGGGACACGGTGCTGTAGCCCTGCTGCTTCCGGGGTTTATTCTCCATCTCCTCCAAGGCTACCCGCTTGGTGAAGGTATAAATGCCCAGGACTTTTGTGGGCTGCAAAGACAACATAGAAAGGAGCGGTCAGGAGAAACTCCAAGGCAGGCTTTGGAAGGAGCCGAAGCAGAGCAGAGGGAACATGAGTGTCTGCCTTCCTAGAGCGTTGCTCAGTTGCGGGGGTGATGGTTAGCACCTCGGTCTCTCGGTTAAGCACTTGGCTGGACACAGCCCTGGTGAAATGAAGAATGTAGGGAGTAGCTGAAATAAAGTGGATGCCATGCAGACAGAGAGGCAGAATTGTGAGCCGAAACTGTCATTCTTTTCACTTTGCTTCACTTATCTGAAAATGAAGAATAAAGTGCCTTCTTGATAAGTCACCTGCTTTTTAAAATTTATCAGGCAGCTGCTCCAAGGAGCCTGTGCTACAGTAGGACTTACAAGGTTGCAGCCCTTGTAATAGCTTGGGTTCTAAGTAGTAAATCTAAGCTGAAGGGGATGGCTTTTAGGCCTGAAGGGGACCAGACAGGTCACTTGCTGTCCTATTCCTCTCAGTTACAAATCTAGTTTGGTAGGACCTAGTGAACTAAAGTCCTGATCTTCTCCCTGGATATCCTGTGGATGGAAGCAGTATGGTGTGCCTTTAAAAGCCCGACACCTGCAGTCAAAGAGGCCTGGGCTAGAATTCTGGCTCTGTCACCTGACCTTTGCATCTCATCCATAAATTGGGGCTTTTTATGGGTTTAAAGATAAAATTATGCAGTTTACATAAAGCTCTAAGCATTGGGTCCAGCATACAGAAGCAATCCCATGAGTAGTAGCTGATGATGACAAAAATGACAGTGAAGATTAATGTTTGGTTTGCCTTCACCATCACCATCCTTTAAGTGGACAGCTGGCCCCAAAACACAAGCCTTAACCTATCTAAGAGCAAAAGCCAACAGGAAACAGACACCCCCAGAGCCAGGGGCCTGGCTATGCCACCAAGCACAGGCCCTCATGACCCACTACAGGCCCAGCAGCTGTACCTGGAACTTGTACCCCTCCCTGCAGATGCAGCATGTGAGGCCCGGCTCCTCAATGAGCTCTTCCATCTGCTTCAGGAGCGCTGTCTTTGTCACCACCTGGCCCTTTTCATTTGTCTGCAGGGGGAACCCCAAGTGGCATGTCAGAAGGGGATCACCACCCCTTCCCACCCTAGCTGGGGGACACTCAGGAACAGGGCTGGCCTTTCACGTACACTAAAGTGACTGTTGCATTGAAAGGAAATCTCTTTAGTTGGTGTCTAATGAGGGTAAAGACCCAGATTCTTCTGCTAGTCTCTTCCTACGGGAACCACTGAAGCAGAGGAAACCATCCAGCTGGAACCCTGGCAAGTTGCCCCTTGCCACCAAAAAGCCCCCTTTCTCTGTGCCAGCAGTACCAGGTCTCAGCTGCCAAGGGCTGCTGCATCATGATTCACTTACTGTTCCCATGGGAGTTTTAAAACTGCTGACACTCAAGTCTGCTGGTCTGGAGAAGGCTCTTGTGGGACTACTGCTCCGTCAACATGGGACAGTGAGAAGAGCACAGAGCCTTTCATGTCACCAGACCTGGGTTCCAAATCCTGTCAGGCACTTACTAGTTATGAGCCTTGGCCTATTTACTTCACCTCTCAGCTTCTGTTACTTCATCTGGAAAATGGTACAATAACATCGCTCTCACAGAACCACATGAGGGCTTAAATAAAATCTTACAAGGTGCCCGAGCCTAAGTGCCTGGTGTAGTAAAGCCTAGATAAGCAGGCGCTATTATCACCATTCTCGCTGCTTTTATGAACTGGTTAAATCTTTTCATCTCTGAGTCTCTTCTGTACAGTGGAACCACAGTGGCAACGCCTCTGAGGGTTGGTGGGAAGATGAGAAGTTGAGGCACCTAGGAGACAGCCTGGCACACCTGGTTCCCTCCCTCTCCTCTGTCCAGCCTTCAGCTCCACTAGTCCCAGCCCAGCCCTAGTTCTGCCCTGAAGCACACAAGACCATGCCCGGCCATCTCCTCCTCAACAGCACAGACAAGAACATGGGGGTTGGGGGATGGCGTTACCGTCATGCCCAGGGTCCCCAGAGCCTTCTGCCTCATCGCCATGGCCATGCGCTTCTTCTCAGCCCGGGTCTCCCTGCGGGCTGCATCAATCTTTTTGTTTACATCAGGATGCTCCCGTAATGCCTCCAGCAGGTTCTCTGCCAGGGTCCCAATGCCTTCATCACTGGACACCTGCTCCAGTTTATGGAGGTTTGTGATTGAGTCAGTTCCAATCAGAACCTACCAAGAATAGAGCAGAGAGACGTATACCTCCAATGATGTGGATAAGCATTCTTTCCAGGAGCTTGAAGGTTTAGAAAAGTCAACAGAATGTGCACAATCTCATGCTCTCTGCTTCATTTCAATTAGACCCTTTTATTATATGCTCCAAGCGATTCGGAAAAATGTGGGTCAGTTCTGCTCTGCCACTGACCTTTGACCAGTCACTGTGCTCTTTAGCTGCAGTGTCACTATCTAAAGAAGCACCCAGCACAGTGAAAGTGCAAAGAGCTCGGACTGGATTCCTGAGAAGGTGCCCTAATGCAACCTGAGTGGTGAGCTCAGTGACTGGCCCAAGCAGAGCTGGCCCTTGGTGTGCACAGGGGCTGTGCTAAGCTCTTCATCCGGGAGCCCTCTGGGTCTGCCAAAGCCTGGGACACAGAAGTCTTCTCTACCAAGGGATATGAGAGGTACAGCTACAGGTGAGAGCAGAAATAAAACACTTGAAACAAAGCAATAGATATAAACAAGGAATGCCTATTTTCAAGGCTGCCATCATTGCACCAGAGCACCCAGCTATCAACAGGGGCAGGAGGATATCAGGACACTGAAGCCGTGTATCGTTGAAAAAGCTCTCCAGGCGAGCTGAGAAATAGCACCATCTCACTGAAATCCCTGCCACCCCCAACACAAGTGAATGAAATGACAATCACTACATATTTGACAATAAAGTGAAAACAGCAGACAGCAATGTGAAAGCTCAGCACTCGGCTCAGATCACTCACTAGGCTCATAAAACTATTCTCATAATAGCAGGTACGCTTCAAATTTGTACCTCAGCAAAACTACAGGTTATCTCATGTCTTATGCTCCTAAATGCTGAACCCATCATTCAACTGCCTATTGAACTATTCCACAGGTATCCCAATCTCAACACTCTGGGTATTAACTGTGTGTGTGTATGCATGTATCTGTGTGAAGCAGGGTTTCAGGAGCTGGGGAAACAAAGACCCTACCCTCCTGAAGTTGAAATTTGAATTAGGAGAATGCACAATACACTAACAGTCTAATACAATGAACTCTCCTCCACCTCACTTCAAACATCCTAGGTTCTCCATTTCCTTCAATGGCACCACCACTCATTCACCTGTTACCCAATGCAGAAGCTGAGCAGAGTTCTTGACTCATCTGGCTTTTCTGCCCATGTGCAGTCTCCAAATCCCACTCATTCTACCTCCTAGACCTCTGCTGAATCCATTCATGGCCCACCTCACTAAACAGTTCAGGCTGCCCTCATCTCTTACCCAGATTATGCTAGAAGTCTAACAACTGTTTTCCTACCCTCTGATCTCACCTCCCTCCAATCTTTTCTATGACCAGGGCACTTGCTGCAGGAGAAACTGCATGCTCCTCTCCTTGGAGAATGTGACCTGGACCCAAGCACCATTGCCAGCTCTGGCCACCTCACCTCCCTTATGCAACTGCTTTTAATTCCTGGAACACTTCAAGCTCTCTTTTGCCTCTGAGCCTTCGCAGGTGCCATCCTTTCTTCTAAAAGGTCCTCTTTCCTTGATCCCTTCCACATTTACCACACTGTTCACTACGTATTTGGCTCTATCTTCCACAAGACTGGTGGCTCCCAGAGGGGCACAGGTATACAATAGGCGCTAAATATGTGTTTGATAGAAAAGTGGATGGTGAAGAATGTGAATGCCAAGTTTCTAACTAGGTAAAGCTTTATTGTGAATAAAGTAATTCAGTTTAGTATCTAAAAGGAAGCCTGGCAATCAGCTGACCTGAGTTCTCAGCTCACCGTGTTGCTGTTGGCCAAATCGCAACTGTTTCTTGATTGATCCACACACCAAATAACGATATTATAAGGATTCAGAAAATAATGTGAAGACTCTTATGTAGGAAAAGTTATCTCCATAAAAATGTACTAGTCATAACTAGTTCTACTAAATCGAATTAAGTTTAGAATAATACAGATTTGGGCAAGACATGGAAGAATCACTGCTGAAACCAAGTTATCACAGTTTTGGGTTGAGTTATCAGAACAGATAACCAAATGAAGATGTGGAACTATATTCGATTTAGAACATTTTAAACGGAAAAAAATCCAGCCCTGAGAACTCTTAGAACTCATTAAAAAAATAAAATAAAATCCAGTAAGAAAATGGGCAAGAGAGAGGAACACACGTTTTCCTAAAGAAGAGAAACACATGAAAAGATGTACAGCATCGTTAACAACTAGGGAAATACAAATGAAAGCCACAGTGAGATATTACCATACACCTATCAGAGCAGCTAAAATAAAACACAGCAACACCACCAAATGCTGGTGAGATGCAGAGAAGATGGATCACTCCTGCACTGCTGGTGGGAATGTAAAATGGTATAGTCAGTCTAAAGAAGAGTTTGGCAGTTTCTTGTAAAACCAAATACACAACTACTGAACAACCCAGTAACTGCACTCCTGGGCATTCGCCCCAGAGAAATGAACACTTAACATTCACACATAAAAAAGTGTACATGAATGATTATAGCAGTTTCATTTGTAACATACCCAAACTGGAAACAATCCAGATATCCTTTAATGGGTGGATGGTTAAGCAGGCTGTGGGAATACTGCACCATGGAACACTACTGAGCAATGAAAAGGAACAAACCACTGATCCATGTAATAACTTGGATGAATTCCCAGAACACGATGCCAAGTGAAGAAAGCCAGTCTCTAAAAATTACATGTCTGATTCCACTTATACACACAGCACTGCTGAAGTGAACACAGAAATGGAGAATAGATCAGTGGTTACCAGGGGTTAGTAGTAATGTGGATGTGGCTTTAAGAGGGACCCTTGTGGAGATGGAACTGTCCTGAATCTTAACCACCACATCAAGGTCAATATGCCGGTATGCTGTACTATAGTTTTGCAAGGTGTTGGCACTGGGAGAAACCAGGTAATGCGTACATATGACTTCCCTGTATTATTTCTTAACATGTGTACGTGAATCTACAATTATCTCAAAAAATTTTTTAATTAAAAAAAAAATCCAGCCTGGCCACCTGTCTGAGCCAGTTAGGATTTATGAGGGCTAACAGATACCTCAGCCCAGTGGAGAGAGACCAGGAAGGAACAGTAGAATGGAAGGAGTGGGTCTCTCTGAGAACAAAATTTTCAGCTGCTGAGGCAGAACAGAAGACAGTAGTGATGGTATTTCAAATGTCCCAGTGGCTGTAGCTAGAAATCAAAACTGTTTTACACTCTGGTCAGCCACTCTCTACCTTAATAGTTCAACTGCTGCTCAGCTGACTCAAGAGATAATGAAGTCGCACTTAACAATGTGCTGAATTAGGAAGCCACAAATATAACTTAATCCTCTCGGCATTCAGAGATGAGCCAGGTGATCTCACAGAGGGCCTTCTACTCTAGGGGTCTTATGTATCAAGGTAAGTCATGTCTTGAGGCTAATCGTGCTCATCTTAAATCAGGGAAGATGAGAAGAGAGTGAGTGGCTCCCTCACAACACACGACCTGGCTCCAGAGTAAGGTCCATATGCATGCAGGCTACTCACCTGGGTGGCAGGGTGCTGGATGGCCAGCCCCCGGAGGAGCCGCAAGATAAATGGCAGGGCTGGGCGAGACAAAAACTTCTTCCAGATGTCAGCATCCAAACTGCAGAGTAAAGGAGAGCTTACTAGCAGCCCAGAGAAACAAAGGCTACCTAGAAACTAGTTGTTGATTCTAGTGTGTTTAAACATAACCCTTCCAGAGTGTCATGAAGAATCACAAAGGACCCCCCGCAAACACAGCAGAGACACCAGACAGAAATGAGGACTCTAAATAGAAACCAAAAAGCTGCCATCCTTCCCCACAGCCCCAAAGGGCTCTGCCATGGCTGGGTGGTCAGTCATCCTGAGTTTCCAGAAGGGAAGGGAGACCCTAAGGAGGGCAAGGCGGACACGTGACATTTCATGCCAAGATGACCAAGGAGAAAAGGAACCAGAAGAGGGGAAGGAAAGCCGCTGCCTTGACAAAGGCACTTCTTACTTCTTGGCACTGGGAATGTGCTTTTTCATGTAGTCAAGTGCATTTTGGGTGATTCCCTTCTGGAGAATCAGGTCCTTTAGCTGATGCCCATTGCTGTTGTTCTTAATGCCGGCTGCTATTTTACAGAAGCAGTCCAGGAAGACTTTATCATCACCACTGTGATCTTCATCATACCTAGGAGGGAAGAGCAGAGTCTGAGGGTGGGAAAGGAATAACAAAAGCCGATCATGTCATTCCCCTGGTTAACAATCTTCAAGAGCCTACAGGATCAAGTCTAATCTCCTCTGCATGGCAAGGAGGAGACTCAGTTGATCTGGTCCCTACCGCTCTCCCTCTTGCCTGTTCCACCCCCGCACCCCCCCGACCCCCATCGTGTTCTCCTGCATGCTCATGCTTTTGCACACATGCCTCCCTCCGTCTTGTCACACCCCCTTCCCATCTCACCAACTACTCTGCCATCTCTGCCTAGCCAATTTAATGCAATATGTAGACACCAGCACACACAAATCTAATAGAAATGCAGGTGGTTCTTCCTTAGCCTCACAGAACTAGCTCAGGAGTTTGTGGCGCTTCGCCCTCAGCTATGTGAAACAAAGCAACGTACTTATCAAAGCTGCAGTACGGTTTGAAGCGCTCCACCAAGATCTGCATTTTCTCCACCTCTCCAAAGGAAAGGTATGGGATTATGCGAAGCAGGCCCTGGAGCACACTAGGGCTGGAGCGAACAAAGGTGCTGTTAATCTGGTCCAAGAGCATCACCAGTTGATCTTTATCACCTGTCAGGAGGAGGTTGCCCTGCAACAGGAACAGGATGAATATGGTCATTTAATGGTGTCAAGACTTTGGCTGCAGGCAACATCTGACCCTGAAAGGTCATCCATCTCCTTCAGAGCTATCAGAAGTATCCTTAGAAAAACTATCTCAGCACTTCCTGGGGAGTAATGAACAGTGTGAGCTCTTCCACTTGGTAAATTAGTTTATAAGTTTCTGTGATGGTTCAATTAAGTCTCAGGTGGTCAAAATATACTAATATAATCTCTCCTCCCCCAAGAGAATGAAGGCTACCTGATATAAGTTTGGTCATATCTCTAGCCAAAACATTAGCACCAATAAGGATGGAGGAATGGGTGTAGTTAAGTGGAGAGAAAGTGGACTAGCAGCTGGAGACCTGGGTTCTAGGCCTCACTCTGCCAGCAGCCAACACAGCTCACTTCATTTCTCGGCTGAGTGTCCTCAACTGTGAAAAGGAGGGGCAGGGCTAAGGCCGTCTCTCTATCAGCTGGAACATGCCAGAATTCCATTAATTAGCAGCTTTTGAGTGAAAGCAGCTTTATTTCCTCCAGATCCAGATTTTAGGCTTCAATGCAATGATGTCACCATTAGCTGAGCTCTTGCCATTCCTATGACCTGAGCAGGTTCAGTCACTTTTGGATGACACAGCTAGACACAAACAAGTCCAATGCCGGCATGACACAGTGCAGATGCCCAGTGTCTATGGATGGCCCACTTACCTTGTCCTCACTCAGGGGCTCAGCATTGGATTCATCCAGAATGATCTCCATGATGCTAAGCACCTGCTCAGCCACAGCTGCACCCCCACTGTCCTTGCTTTCTTGCTCAGCTACCAAGGCCTATAGGATAAGGAGACCCAATCACTCTGGGGATAAGACCACAACCATTCATTGCTGATGGGATCTGCTCCTCAACAATGTCCTTTGTGACCTTACTTCCCAGACACTGGTAAGTGGGGAGTGGGGTGTGGGGTGTGTGTGTGTATGTGCGTGTGCATGTGTATGCATGCATGTACAGTGAAACCGTGATGTTCCAGATGTCCTTCTTGGTTGCCCTGAGGACAGTGGCAGCCTTATGCATTGGTGTAAGATTTTGAGGACTAACTTCCTCTTCTCTCTGATATGAATTCAGGAACGGACAAGGAAGCTCTTGGGTGTCATGGCAGCAGCATGGGGGTGAACCAGCAGGAGGAGAAGGGACAGCCTGAATGACCCAAACCTTGGTGCCAGTCAGCCAAACAGATAAAGGATAGAAAAAGCTACAAATCCATTTCATCTGATCCCAGAATTGAGAGGTCCTCCCCCGCCCCCAACTTGAGAGGCTCCCTCTTGGCTCTTCTACAGCCCACACTCTTTACCAGGTTTAGAGTTCCCAGCATGACATTCAAAGTGTTCATTTCCAGCTTGACCAGCTGCTGCCGGTTGACTTTCACTTTTACGCAGTAACTGAACAATTTCAGCAGCACCTAACAAGGAAAACCAGTCAAAACCCATGAGGGTCATCTGAATGTATAAAATGTAGGGCCAAGCAAGAAAGTAAGAAAGAAATGTCGAAGAGGGGTCATATACAATCAGCAGGAACTCTTCCTGAAATGCAGAGGACAGCAGGGAGAAGTGGTTCTTAAGGGGATGTGGTACGGTGGCTGGGATTTCACAGCAGGTTGGCATTTTTAATAGCAATGCTCTCCAGTGATAGCTCGGATGGGCTGGGTATATCTCTACCATCTCTAAAACTATGGCAGTGATACTAATTCCAAATGCCCTGTTGTCCTGGGGAAATTCCAGAATTAAATCAACTCAGATTCTGAACTAACAGTAAACAGCAGGTCCCAAAGCTCATGGCCTATGGGAGCTCAGAACCACAGAGGCCACTTAGAACACGGATACAATACATGTTCCCTGGAAGTAAAAATAATAATATAATCTTTGTGGTGCCTTTGGAATCCTCTACTCCCTACTAATGAGATGGTTGAATGAACATCCAAACAAAATCCTACAAGAAATTAAAGGATTACTTACAAAATCCATTTCAAAACCGGTAACAACAGTAATAATCAACACAAGTGTAATTTTTAAGGAAAAGACAATTAGACATTGGGTTCCACAGGCGACCAGACAGACATAGCTAGTCTGCCATGACACTGATTTTCTGTGGGGGAGCAAGCCAAGAAAAGGGAAAGGGGAGAGAAGTCTATAGCAGAGAGGGCTCAGGGGAGCTGCCAGGCCCTTCGGTGGCTTGCACTGGCCCATGGCACCGTGCTGGCCTCTAAGGCCCAAGGGCACGCTGCCAGCTTCTTTCCAGATGGGTCTCTCTCAAAGCCAAGGGATGGTCCCAACTTGCTGTCTCCAACTCACTGTGAGAAGGTGGCGGCCCTGCTTGAAATCTTTGATCCCTGCCAGCCTGTTGAGCATGCATTCTAGACCCCCACACTGGGCCATCACACCAGCCATCTTGTACACTTCTTCTTCATCTTCTTCTTCATCTGTGGGAGAAGGGGAGCCACATGCAAATGGAGGGGAAGGTGAACATGGAAATAAAACAGATGGCCCTCTTCCAGGCTGATAGCTAGTTTCCTTTTCCGTATCTCCAATACAGACGTGGGCATTAACAGGGATCAGTACTGGATATTAACCTATATGATTTTACTCTTAGTAAAGGAGGAAAAACTACACTAAAAATTAATCTGAACTCAAGTTTATTTGCTAACTGCACTTTTCCCCAGGTTTTTGTTTTTGTTTTGTTTTAAACTCTAGAGGAATCTGAATCTGGACAGAGATACCTGTGTTTTTCTTAAGGTGGAGAAGTAATCTCCCCTCAATTCTGTCAGAGGTACAAAAGAGCATTTGGCAAGAATACCCCTATGTCCCAGGAAGTGAACTGCTCCTTAGTCCCAAACTGCAAATTCAACATGCAGCACCGTCTGTGAAAACGGCCATCCATACCTGTGGTGGAGTCCAGGGACTCGATGAATTCCTCAGTGGCATCACCCAACAGCCCTCGCATTCGATAAACAATCCTCATGGGTTCTCCCTGAGCAAAGACAGTAGGGGAAAGGAGCTTGTAAATAGGTCCAGAAAATGCAAAGGACTCAACACATGGTCTTGCTTAATTAATGTCTCAGCAATGTGAAGAACTTCTATTTCTCTACAAGGTCTTAACCACAAGACCTAGAATCCAAATGCACTGAAATTCCCTTGGGGAACAGGAAGCTAATTTTATTTAGTGTCTACTACAGGACTTGTGTGAAGCATTTTATAGATACTATCTCACTTAATTTCATTAAAGCTCTATGTAATAACTAAAACTATTATTTATTAAGTGTTTTACTCTGTGCTAAGTTCTTTGCTAATCAAGTACTTTAAGCATCCTTTTACACAAGGTTAAGCAGCTTTTTCAGTTATCCAGTGATAAGCCAGGTTGAATTCCAAGCCTATGTTGCCTTCAGGAGTAGAAACTCTCTACTGGGGAGCCACCACTCTAACAATGGGGACCACTACTCAAAGAACTAGGTCAGCAAGATGAATTAGATCAATAAGTTTTAATTCGACTCACAAATCAAAAGCAGGGAAAGATAACATACCAAGAAATTATACTGTTTCCCTACGGAAATCCTGAGGCTTCATGTAACTATGTAGCAAGGAGAGGGTTCACCCAAATTTCCTCAAGCTAAAACCTTTAACCTGATGGAATGATTGGAAATAAGTCTTTTGTAAATTAGAAGATTACCGTAACTTTACTAAACTGGAGGATCAGGAGAGTTCACTATATGCCAGGTACTGAGTTAGGCACTGGGAATATATTGTTCTCATTTTTGAGATAAAAATGGGGGTTTGAAGTCACACCATGTGGAATTTAGTCGGAAAGAAGGTATCACACTAATTCAGGCTTCCTGCCTCTAAGCCTGTGCTCAGCTACAGGAGTGGAAATCCTGAAGGGAGAGAACTTGTCAGAATGGCCAGTTCCAGAAGCATTTCCAGCTATGGAAGGTCAACAGAAACTGAGAGAGAGGACAGCCACAGACCACGGACAGAAAGAGAGACCCAGAAAACAGAGCAGACCCTAGTCCACAGCTAAGGAGACAGGCTGTTTATCAGGGAAATCGAGGATAAATAAAGAAGTTGATGAAGGCCCAGATAAAAAGCTGCTACAAACTCTGGACTTTGCCAGAAGTCCACCTCGGTGAATTAAGTGCACTAATATGAGGGACAAATGGTCCTCAACTTCTACCTTGCCTCATGGATCAAAAATACACCCATGTGTATTCTACAAGCATGCCCACAGAGGTTGGTTTTAATTTTTTATGTGCATCAGGGATTAAATCTGTATCATTCTGTTTTGATGCTAAAATGTCAGTGCCAAGATGTCCTGGATGGGGCAGTACTCTACACATCCTTCTGCCAACAGCACTGTTATCTACTCAGCTGGCAGCAGACCGACCCTGAACACTGACCCAGATTCCCAGGAGAGTGGGAGAACAGAAAGGAAAGAAGAAAAACTATGTAACAAATTTAAGGCCAGAAGAACCAGAGCGCCATGCTTCATTCATTTCCCTTTCCCCCATCAACTGCTGTCTGTTTGAGTCTCCATTTCCCAACTAGTAAAATAGAAACTATGCTCCTTGACACAACCCCTGGAAAAATGTTCTAAGTGAACAGGCCCATGAAAGCTGAGAATCCATCTCAGTCAAAAGGTGCATTTATAAAGGTACTGAGACAGCAAGCATCGCAGCCCAGTGCTTCCTCTGACGTTGCCCAGCCTGACTGTGCACAGCCAAAATGCTCATTTCTGTGCAGAAATTCCTATCCTGAAGGTCCTTTACCCTCACTAGTCAGAGGCCTCAAAAGGAGGACAAGATGACTGGCCTCCACACAACCACCAACAGGGGAAGTGCAGCTATAAGCTGGGCAAGTGATGATTAACAACGGCTCCTCTTGGCTCAAGTCTGTGTAAGTCAGAAAAGGAAGCAAGAACACACACATACCTCATTTGTGGTACACCAGACCTTCTTGTAAACCTCAGCCACAGGGAGGTCCAAACTAATGATCTTATTATTCACTAGAAGCTGAATAGAAAAGTAGACCAAGCTGTTATTCTAAACAAGTGTAAGGCAAGTCAATTTCAAGATCAAAGGACACTTTATGGCAGTGATTCTAACTCATGTTTATATGTTGTGGCCCTATCAACTCCCCCTCTAAAAAAGGCACATGTGTGCAAAACACAGAATTTTGTGTACAATTTCAAGGGTTTATAAACACATTTAACCCGTACCTTGGACTACAGGTTAAAAACCCTACTAAGGACCTTTTCCTAATCTTAGTCCTTTTCAGGCTCAGCCAGAAAAGGCAAATTTCTCCATTTTACCCAACATGCTTTTCATCACTAGATGATTAACATCAGACCCTAGAGGTTGTCAGCCAGAAGGTACAGGGACGTATGTATATATACAGAGTGAATAATCTGCACAGAGGCTAAAGTGCCAGTATTTAGGGAGCTTAATTAACTTGGAATCACAGGGAAGCCTCTGCCAGAGCAGCAAGAATAATAAAAGCCTGCATTATGACAAACAATAGCCACTAACCATTTGCTTACTCCGTGCCAGGAAGGGCAGAGCCCTTTACAGGTAATGATCCTTAACACCAGGTGAGAATCATTAGCCCCATTTAAAGATGAGGAAGCTGAAGCAAGCTACCTGCCCAAGGTTACCCAGCTACTAAGGCAAGGAACCTGAATGGGACCCTAGACCATGCTCTTAACTACGGCAGCAGTGTCCTATGCTTATTACCTCCATCCCACTGTCATCCTCCAGGAGAGCCACCAAGTCACAGTCCTGGCAAATCTTGTTCTTTATGTCCCTCATAAGCGGCCCAATGCCTGGCTCATTACTGCTATATGGGTTCCCAGGCATCCTGCCCTGTAAGAAGTCTTCTTGCTGGGGATCCTTCTCCAGGGTCACGAAGAACTCAGTGACTTCATTCTCTTCCTAAAGGACAGAGAAGGATGCATCAGAAGGGATGGCATAAGAATGTGTGTGGACAAAAAATAAATAAATAAATAAATAAATAAATAAATAAATAAAAATAAAAAAGGACAGACTTCCAATGGTAAAATAAATAAGTAACCGGGATATAATGTATAGCATAAGGAATATAGTCAAGATATTGTAACAGCTTGGTAGGGTGATAGCTGGAACCTAGAATTATGTATATAAATGTTTTATCACTGTGTTGTACACTTGAAACTAATGTAATGTAATACTGTGCGTCAACTACCCTTCAATAAAGAATAATTATTTAAAAAAAAAAAAAAAAAAAAGAATGTGTGTGGAGGGATAGCAGAGGCCTTTTAGATTGATGCCATGCTGCCTAGCTCCACGGACACTCTGACGGAAACACCAAACTCATCTAGCTCCTTACACATCTGAGGTTATAAAGGACAGGAAGCTCACAGGTGATTCAAAAACTCCGAATATAATTCAAACAGCCTTAACTATCAGGCATTGCCTCTGAAACTCAAGGCTGAATTAGGCGAGAAAGCCTAATAAAATACACAGATGAGAAACTATGAAAGCTGTATTACTAAAATGGGAGAACAGGGGTTTTCCTCTTCCTGCTTGTCCCATGTGATACTAAGCAATCTGGAACCAGACGACTCTGTCACTAATGAGCCTCAAGTCAAGAAGAGGGTCTTCTCTGCATTACGTAATTCTCAGGTATGCCCAACCCCAAAGAACTCTCATCATTAACTGATGGTACTGGTGTTTCTCATCTTTTCTCAAAAACAGAAGGGGTCTTTGGATCAGATCATGATTCCCTACAGCTCAGGCCAGGGAAACATACACAGGCATGCATGTATCTGCAAAATATAGGCAGGGAAGGGAAGAGAGTGAAGTATCTTTATACTTTAGCTCAATATTACTTCTTTCATAGCATAATGGATTGATAAGCAACAGGATTTTGGCAATGGAAGGTCGACCTAGTTTAAAAAAACACAAAAACTGACCTTGACCTTGAATCTAGGAAATAAGACAAAAAAAGGTCATTAGATTTGCCATCATCAAGAAAAGGAACAGGAAAATATGAGGTTGTGTCTGTCTTATGTCAGTGGAGCTTTCTAAAATATTGACTAGATGGCCTACAGCTGGTTAAGATGGCCTGTGACTACAGTGAGTCGCCAAGAGGCTTCACAGCAAACTGGCTCATGCCGACACCCCAAGAGTCATGAGAGCACCACTGCTTACAGGATAAATGATGCTGCAGAGCCTCTCAAAGATGAAGACAGGAGTCCGGTAGTCATCCAGATTATAGCGCTTGGCTGTCTCAATGCACACAGCCATGAAGGCCTTGGTTTCTGATTCTGTACCTGCCAGAAATCAAAGTGGCCAAGTCAGTTGCAAACACTTCACACACAGAAACCAAGACGAGACTTGAAATGAAGTACCATCACTGACAGGTTCTTCCTTCCTGGTAAATTTTTAAGTGCCCTACATGGCACTACCAATATTTCAACTGGAAACTTGAAGCTGATTTTTTATGCTCAGAGCACATTCCACGTGAAAGAATTAATGCCCAAGGCAATACACTGCATCATGGTTAGTTGTGTACATGTCTTGGTATCTCAGAATTATAACCTCCTTAAGGGGAGCAACTATATGCTTCATTCAACTTAGCATTCTTGTGCAAAACAAGTACTCAGAAATGTCAAGTAATAATCCTATCTAGACTCCAGTCAAATCAAAGGGAAGTTACAGTTTGGCTTCATTCTGAAAGATTATTAGGTAGATGGCCTTTGATAAGCCAAGAAACAACTTTAAGTCACACGAGAAGAAGAAATAATGCTCCCTAAAAGGGCCCAACTCACAGTCACAAACCAGCTCAGGGTGGTATGGTGAAAATTCCATCAGAAGGCCCTCCAAGTCTGACAATATGACACACCACGTTCCCTGACCTACTCCCCCTCTCCTTACCACTTAAAAATTATTTAAAATAGTGAATGAAAGTTATTGGGGTACTGCCAAGTAGCAAGGAAGAGTCAAAACCCAAAAACTAAGAGAAATCAGGAACCTGGAGCAGTTAGCAAAACTGTGAAGCTAGTTATTGCTTTGAGCTTTGGTTTCCATAACCTACCAGGATTTGAGAGCTGGAGACAAAGCCCAAATCTATCAAGGTGGAGAGTCTAGCAGGAAAGGAACCCTTCCCCCTACACACATAAGTCTGCAACCCCAAAAGAGCTATACCCTTGGTATAAGGGTCAATAAGAAATAACCGTCCCTCTGCCCCAAGCAAACAGCCAGAAGGAAATTATCTTCCCTTATAATTTGGCATTGAGGAAAAGGGGGAAAATCTCCCCAAAGAACTCGTAACAAGCTGCCCCACACAGGGGTTTGTGGCTCAAAATTCATACTACCTTGGAGGTCTGAAAAACTTGAAGCTCAGAACTTTGCTATAGGCAGCCCTGGGAGGGCAGCGCCCTGAGATGCGTCACAGAAGCAGTTACCGATCCTCACTGGACAACCGCTATCTGACTTGGGTCCTAAACAATTTCCCCAGACAAGCCCTATGAGCTCACAGCCCAAATCACAAAATACAAAAAGATATAAGGAGTAACAAACAACAGAATCAGGTCTGTAAGTATTCCAAACTTTAGTATTACCAGACACAGAAATGTTTGGTATGCTTACAGATTTTTACAAAAGAGTGGAAAATGTGAGTAAAAAAAGAGACTTTAGAATCTACATAGAACTATGGAAACTTAATGGGTAGATTAAACAGACTATATGTAATGAAGAAAAATTAAAGTGATCTGAATGACAGAATTGAAGACATTATCCAAAAATCAGCATAAAGACACAATGAGAAGAGCACTATGAAAAAGAGGTAAAGAGTTACAGATGAAAGAGTGAACAGAGTTCCATAAGAACAAGGGAGAGAATGAAAACAAAAGCAACTGAAGAAATAATGGCAAAGAATTTTCCAGAACCAACAAAAGACACCAATCTGAGAACACATGACTTCTTTCTCCTCTATGAACTAAATACAAAAAGTCCAAACTGAGCCCAGCTCTGGAATTTTACAACCCAAGAACCAATACTCTCTTGAAAGAAAAGTTCCTTCTCTGTCTTTCCTTGACTGTGGAGAGATGTTTGCCACCCCCGTCTGGCAGAATGGGTGCAGACCAGTGCAGCCAGGCAGATACAGAAAGGCCACGGCTTCTGGGCCCAGGCAGCTGGGCAGCGCTACCTGTGGTCATGTCCTCCAGCATCTCCAGCAGCATATCCTGGGTCTCATCAATCAGCTTGGTCCTCTGCACCACCAGCTTTCGCAAGCACAGATATCCATTCAGCACAGTGCCCACCAAGCGACTTTTAAAGTGCCTTTTGATGGATTCCACCTCAACAAAGGAGGAAAGAAGGCCTGTGGGAACAGGAAAAAGTTGCTGCAAGATCTCTGAAGGGGAATATAAGCAAGGAAGGGTCTGTGTCTTCAGAAGATTACAAGCAACCCAACAGCAGGGAAAAGCTCTCTTTGTGCTTGGCACAGAGCAGATGCTCAATGAAGGGAACTGGTCAACAGTGAATTGGAGCTCAAAAATGTAAACGCATTGAGGAGAAAAATGCACAGCTTAAATATGCATTATGGTCAACATGACAGGGAAGAGTCAAGCTCAGCACCCAAGGAACTGAGGGTCAGACCCCAAATTATACTCAGGGCACCCCAAAGGAAGGACCAGGCGACTCTCTCTACCTGTGAGACTTTTGAGGGCATAGCCCTGCTGCAGATCAGTGCTCAGGGTGGCTTCCTCCAGTGCCAGCAAGCGGGCTATTTCCTGAAGAGGATGACAAGCAGAGTTAGCGGGACAGCACTGCTGACGATGCTGGTCACCTCCAGTGTGGGCCCAGGAGCTTGCGGCACCCCCCAGAGACAGCCCACAACCCACCAGCATTCAGTGTAACGATTCCTCAAGCTGACCCTTTGCCACGCTCCTTCCTAAATAGCCAAGGGCAGTTACAAAGAGGTTAAGGGGTTGCTTAAAAGTTGGGAATAGCCTGAGTACCCCAAGAGACTGCTACACCCTTATGATAAATAAAGTCATAAAAACACTATTCTCAACAGTGTTTCTTCTCAGCAAAAAAGAATACCACTAACTTTATATCAGAGAAGAGTGTAATGACAAGAGAACTAGGAAAGGGGGCTCTCCTGGGCTGTGGGGAGGGATACCTTGGTGATGAGGTTGCCCACGTAGGGCAGGACTCCCCGAGCTGCCAGGTAGACTTTCCAGTGAGCCGAGGTGATGAGCTTCTGGTACAGAGCCAGGTACTCGGCGGCACACTCGCCAGCCACGCTCAGCTCATCCAGGTAACTGCCATTGGGAGAGATGGGGCACTGTGAGGACTCCAACGGCTCCAGCAGTTCTAACCCTCCTCTCTGCTCCTCCTCCTGTCATGTCTGCTGCTGCCCTTCATGCCCCTTTCCTTCTAGAGGGCTGGGGGAGGACCCCTGAGAAAACCCCAAACTTTCCACTTGGGAATTCCCCATGCTCAAGGAGGAGTGGAAAACACATGATAGGACAGGCCATGGGTTAACTCCGTATTTTGGTGCTTATTGTTTCAAATGCATAAAGAGTGGTTATCTGGGCAGCGAGACTGTGCTTTTGATCCCATCACTCAGAAGGCAAGTGTACCATAGAGTTTGGCCAAAGGTGGCTTTGGAATACACTGCCTGGCTTCAAATCATGCCTTCCACTGGACAAGTTAATTAAACTCTTAGGCCAGGCTGCTGTGAGGACTAAATGAGATAATGTGTGCCAAGCATTTATGTGCTCTGAAGAGCTCAACCACAGTAGCTGTTGCTGCTGCTCTAGGACTACTACTAAAACTTAGCTTTTAATACCTTTTCCTTTCTGTGGTCTACTTGAAGTGAGATGGGTATAGAGCACAGGTGTGCCACCATCTCCCTGATCTGTGGATTCCCCAGGAAAACAAGAAAGGCTCTACATAAGTCTGATCACTCTCTCCATCCCACCCTTAAATAGTACCTGGTGAGGAGGTCGAGGACCTGCTGTTTGCGGCTGGGAATGGTGGCGAGGGCTTCCACAATGGTACAGGCTGCCTGTCGTGCAGCCTGTGTCGCTGGAGTGAAGAGCACCTGCAGGACACGGGAGAGAAGCCCCTAGCTCAGATGATGGTCACTCTCACCAGGCCCCCAGCAGGACCGTCAACTGAGCATCTCGTCAGGAAGAGGTTAAAGATAAAAACCACCAGATAACACAAGATTCAACCATTGCAGATTGGGAAAGAGGCTACTCAGGAGCCACCTTCTTCATGGAGCTGTTCTCCAAGTAATTTGGAGAATATGCCCAAGATGACTGAACTAAGAAAAAAGACAAGCATTTTCCTCAGCAAAGACTTCTATAATTCTATCTTGGGGACACCTGTATGCTGAATACTTATATTTAATGTAAACCAATTATTTCTTTGTATGTCAGTGGAAACAGACTTCCTCAAATACAATCACTGCAATCCTTATAACATGAGCTAGAAAGAGAGGGGAGGACAGCAGAGAAGGAGAAAAGGGGAGTGGAGGCCCTGAGGCCCTGTCTGTTAGGTGGCCAGGGAGGAAGCAGTGAGCACAACAAGCTTAATGAGAGAGGAGCAGAGAAAAAGCCTGTCTTGACCACCACATGCTGGTTGCAACCAGGAACCTCTACCTACTTCCTAATTGTAAACACCACTGCACTCAGACCAGCCAACCTACTTCCTAACTGAAAGAAATCAAGAAAGCAAAGAGAAAGAAGAGACACGTGGGGAGGAGCAGACACACATACTGGGTGTCAGAGCCGGGGCGGCAGGGTGAGCAGCCCCCGAGGAGGTCACTCACTTGCCGCAGCCAGTTGTTATGGCCCAGTTTGAGATCCAAGGGGGAGGTCCTCTTCCCCCGACGACTCAGGAACTGCTTCCACCGCCACACGTACTTCTCGGTCAAATAGAGATGGCGGAGCTCTGATTTGCTGGGGGACTTCCCATTGCCATCTACCCCTAGTAGGCAAAGAGGTGCCGGGAGAGGTAAGGAAAAGAAAGTGGGAGAAAAGGAGGGAGAGTAAGTAGGGTTGTCAGGGCAAGGATAGGAGGGACTGATTTCCCAAGTCTTAAGGAGGCAGACACACCTCTGATAGGAAGACACTTCTTCCAGGCCTCATAGGATGCTTTGGGGTCTCTCTTGAGCCACAGCTGAGCCTGGGCGTGGATTTCGTTGCAGTATGGCTTGACTGTGGTGAGGGCCTCAACAGGAACATCCTGCAGGAGAAAGCCGAGCAAGGTGAGAGCTTGAGCACACCTGGGTGCGGCGCCAGTGGCACTGACAGCCCAAGGGGACATATGAAAAGACAAGAGCAGAAGGATCAACATTCCTATCTTTTAAGCGTGAATAGATGTTCCTATTAAAGCATTTTGATCTAATTTAGCAAAAGCATCCACATACTTAAGGTCACTGATTTTGACTGCAGAATAAGACGGAGCTGGCTTCCTACGGAGAATCCTGCAGCCACATACACTAATTCCTATCCCAAGGCTGATCTGCAGTTTCCCAAACATCAGTCTTTATGGGGTCACCGAGCAGTGTCCAGAATTTAAAGAGCCACTCCTAACCAGGGCTAGCTCACATAGCAAACAACTCCAGGCAGCACTCTAAGCCAGTGGGTCTCTAGCTTTTTTGGGCCTCAGAACTCCATTACACTCTTAAAAAAATTACGGAGGACTCTGAAGAGCTTTTTATATGTGTAGTTCTATCAATATGTACCATATTAAAAGTTAAAACTGAGACATTCTTAAAATAGTTAATTAATTTAAAAATAAGAACAAATCCATTACCTATTTAACCTAAATGACATTTCTTGTATTTTCTAAGACAGAACAATCTAAAGCAGTGGCATTACTTCCTATTTTTTAAAATGGCTTAATGACTGCCTTAGTAGGACAGCTGGATTCTCACATCTGCTTCTCTTTTCAAACTGTTGTGATAGGTTATTGTGGTTAAAGTATATGAAAAACGTCCAGCCTCATACACATAGTTGGAAAAGAGAAAAACATTCAAGTTTTTTGTTACTTGCAATTTATTTCTCTGATACTACACTTTAATTCAACAAATTATAGGTTCTTGAAGATTGGCTATTATTTGGAACCTGAAACCAATCAGTAAGCCTTTCATATTCCATGACACTAAAATATCTTTTACCCATGATTCTGTAATACGTGTTAGTCACTTGGAAAATACTGGTTCACTGAGTTATGACAATTCCTCCTGACACGACAGGCTCACATCATATTCATTTTTCCAAAAAATGTCTGCCAAATACCCACTCAGAACAGCTAATGTCACTTGTCAGGTGCTCCTTCAAGCACACAGGTGGCTCCATGGAAAAAGCAGCCATAGCTGGTGCCAAGGCCTTCTCCTGCTAAGGCCCCAGCAATCTGAACAATCACTGATCTTGCACCACTGGCATAAATGCCAAGAGACTGCAAAGGGCACAATGTCTTAGGATAACTGTGAAAACAGTGCTGGTGTGACTGATTCCCTGATGGCCTTGGGGACACCCAAGGATCTTTGAGGCAAACTGTGAGAACTGCTGCTCTCTTTAGGCTACAATTAAGCAGAATGCAAACATTGGCACTGGATGCTCAGAGGGTAAGCAACTCTAGAAATGTCCTTTTGCCTCACACTGCAGAAAAAATGCCAAGTTATGTGGGAATGAGGCTGTTCTTCAAGCAAAGACAATTCTATTTGCTGGGAATCAGCTGTGATGAGAAATAAACTTTCATCAAAGAGAAGGAAGGAGAGGACCTCAGTCCTGCCTTTTGTGAGGACTGTCTGGGCAAACCAGAACAAGGGAAATACAGTAAATTGTTCCACATCCAGGTCCTTCCCTAGTGCCTACCACTCAGAAAGCAATCTTCCTACAATGAAGACTGTTTTCCATCAAGGGACACCGCCAGGACAGAGCAGGAATTGGAATGGCCCAAGACCACAAAGAGAAGTAGGGGCAAATATCTTCAGGGATAGCCAAGAGAAAAATTGTGGTTTGTATTCTACAAGCTGCTACAAGCAGTCTATCTGTGGCTCAGCTACAGCTATTTTAGGATAAAAACTTGACTTTATTCATTCATTTAACAATGACTTCCTGAGTAGCTATTACATGCTAGATACTATACTATGCACTAGATATAAAAAAATATTACCAAGCTGACAATCCCTCGATTCAAGGAGTTTATAGCTGGCCTAGTAGAGAACTGAATCTTCTAAGGAGCAGCTGACAGAGAAAAGTATTCTAGGCAGAGAAGACAGCATATAGCCACAGCCAACATTTATTAAGGACTAACTTGGGCCAGACTCTGCTCTGAGCATGTGATCTGCATTAACTCATTCTTCACAACATTTCAAGGTATATACTCCCATTTCATAGATTCCCATTTTATAGGTGGTGAAACTGAGGAGCCTAAGTTAAATAACTTCCCAACATCACAATGCTAGTAAACAGAGGAGCTGGGATTTTAAATCAGAAAGTGGGCCCCAGAGCCTAGGATCCCCACCACTGCGCAGTACTGATGGGCAGAGGCACAGGGACGAGAAGCACTGTGCTTTCTGGGAGTCACAAGTCATCTGATGTGGCTGGAGAAAGGCAGTCCTCCAGTCAGCTACTATCTTCTATGCTTTCGTTTTTTCTATTTATTTTACTCTTGACTTTCTTGTGAGATGTCTTCCTTCTCAAAAATCCCAATTAACATCTGCTGAACTATGGCCAAGAAAGCATTCAGAGGCCAAGGCCTTGAGGAGGCATGGCATGGTGGTCAGGGCGGGCGGGGGCTACTGCCCTGCCCTCTTAGGCTCACTGCCCAGTACCTTGTTCTTTTTGCTGGTTGGAGCAGGTGGTTTAATCAGCTTCTGCAAGATCCGCAGGCACATGAGGGTAATGTTCTCAACAACCACAGGAGTCTTAATGTTCACCGCCATGAGGAAAAGACTGAGAGCTACGGGCAGGAAAAGCAGTCACAATCTTAAAACCTCTCACAGCTGCTCCAGCAGGCTGTCCAAGTGCAGTGTCCCCTGCCGCTTCCCCTTGTGATGAGGACTGCACCTTGAATCCTTCCCTCTCTCTGAACCGGTCCTAACCGGATGCTCCCCAAACTCACCGCAGCGTAACCGGAGCTCCCAGCAGCTATCCTCCTTCGAGATAGAATCTGTCAGCAACAGCATTTCATACTGAAGGCTACTTGCCTAGAAGGCCAACAGGAAGAGACATGAGCAGAGGAGGGTCTGAAGGGTCAGTCCCAGTCCAAGCTCTGAGGTGGATGCAGAACCAAAATGTCTGGTCGCAGGTGGCACCAACAGAGGAAGGAGAGCTGGAGACCCCCTGCACCCCACACAGCTGACCACTCATTGTCCCTGTCCCTCTGAGGTTGGCTCTGACCTGGGACAACCATCCTGGGAAGGGAGCTCTGCAAATGTGCTGCTCTGCCCCTCCTAGTCATCACAATGGGACAGGCAAGGCGGACACAGAGGGAATGGAGAGAAAATGAAAGGGGACAAAGGGGACAGCTGTCCTGCTCACCAGATCAGGATTGGCCCAGTGGCCCTTCAGGGCTGTGGAGACTTTGCCAATAATCAGGTCGTTCATTTGCTGGGTGGCTTCTGGATTGTCTCTGGAGAAACAAAGAAAGGGGGTCCTGTTATATTCCCCATCATGCCCCTCCTTGCCACCTGAAGGAGCCCAGAGAAGAGGAAATCAGCATCTAGGGCTACCTTCCCAGGGGCAAGACTATATAGCATTAGCCACACAAAACCCTGGTCCGCAGTAAAAAGCACACATCACAGCCACCTTCCCTAGAGCAGTCACTGACTGAGAGAGGAGGAGCATAAGACTTTTCTCCCCAGCCACGTATCCCAGTCTCCAAAATCCAAGTGTGCACTGTCAGCCATGGTCACAGGTATTTCCTCATCGCCTCCAGCTCCCTCTACTTATTTCCCGCAGGCATCCATGTTTCCCATCTATGCCCTGTTGTAATGTGTGTTGGTAGTAACAAAAAACATAAACTATACCATATCACTTTCTTGCTTCACATTTTGAATAAAATTCAAAGTTCTTATGATGATGGCTTAAGACGGCATGGGTCTGGCCCTTAGTGGCCTCTCCCTTGTCTCCCCTATGGCGTCCTGCTCTCCAGCTACATGGGCCTCCTTGTTGCTCCCTCACCATTCCTGGCACACCCTGCCTCTTGGCCTTCCACTTGCTGTTTCTATGCATACAGCCCACATCTCAGGAATCTGCATGGCTTGTTCCCTTACTGTGTACTCATCACACCCCCAGAAGTCCTCCTTGACCACTGTACCCTACACAGCATTCCTCCAACAAGCAGGGTGGTCGCCATCCCAGCTTTACTTCTCTTCACAACCTAACTCCTAATGCTGTACTGTGTAATCATGTTTACTGAAGTTCTCCCCATCTAGAATGTAGGCTACATGAGAGCAAGGACATTGTTTCATTTATCACTGTATCATCAGAGCCTAAATCTAGACCAGAGCTCTGGCATTCAGATGCTCGGTAAGTACTTGCTAAATGAGTGAACAAATAATACAGCAAGTGTACTTATCCACCACCTAACACAGTCCAGATTTGATGCCACATACTCAGTAAATAATTCACAGCCCGTCTGGGTACTGTACTGGCACATATGAAGTACTCAACAAATGAGTTATTTCCTACATGAATTATTTCCTTCCATCCTCATCACAAGCCGTTAGGGTCTTTGCTATTATCAGTATTTTTCCGATGAGGAAAACTTAGACTCAGCAAAGTTTAAGTAATTTGTCAAAGGCACATAGTACAAAGCAGTTACTGAGCATGGTCTTTCTGATCCATAGTCCAAGCTCTTAATTACCAGGCTCCACAGATCCACCATCTCCTTCTGTGTGAGCCTTGAGTCCAAGTGCCCAGTCAGTCACTCCCTTCTCCTCCCTCACCAGGACAGAACTCAGAGACTTGTTTTCTCAGGAAACCTCACTGGAACCAAAGTACAAGACAAATATACTATTTACAAGGAAACCTGGGTTTTAAATGCCCCCTAAGTGTGTTCATTTCCACCCTGGACACCTCCCCACTTTTCCTTTCCCCTAAGCTAACTGTCTGGCGGTGAGAAGCACCAATGCCACCAACCCCAGCGTTAGCAGGAATTACTAGCCCTGAAATCACACCACAGGCTCTGACCGAGTTAGGAGGCACATGAGCTGGCGGACCTCCTCCCGCATGGCCGCGGAGCCTCGGCGAAGATTGTAATCAAAGAGCTCCCGGATAAGGCCCTGTGAGACAAGGATGTGCCTCAGGGCAGGGTTGGTGGCCAGGGCCCGGAGCAGTGTGATACAATGTTCCGTGACCGCGGAGGCACAGCCGTAGCACTTGGTGGAGGAGGTGTGGCCACAGCCCAGAACAGATAAGGCACGGTACTGGCTGGCAGTGAAGGTGGGCTGCACGGAGGTCCGAGATGATTTGGTAGCCGCTTCCCTCTGCTGCAGGTCATATTCCAACAACTCTTTGCGTGAAGCAAAGACTTTCTAAGAAATAAAAAGACAAAGAAGAAAGAAATTAGCATTTAAAGTAAGGAGGAAGTGGAAGTTAACTAGAAATAAGCCTTGATTTAAAGAAACATTTTATACACATTACCTAATTTAACCTTCTCAAAAACCCTTATCAATTAGATATTTCACGCCCATTTCACAAAGAAACTGAGGCTTAGAGGGTCTGGCTTGCCCAAAGTAGCGGCAAAGCCAGACTCAGACTGTGATTGCAGGCACATGCCCTTAACTCCCATGTAATACTGTCTCATAAAGAACAAAGACAAAGGTCAGAAACACAGGCACATGTAGCAAAGATGGCACAATGGCAATTTTGGAGGCAAAGACACTGGCTGCTCTTCTGTCTGCAGCCAGCCTGCATCATGGACACTAGGTCTGTAGCAGTCCATCCGCTCCAAGGCCCAACCTGGCTGACTGCAGTTGCCGTGCCCTGTCCTCCCACCTTATGGCACACCTCAAAAAGAGGTAACAGAATTTTGGCCCCTAATGTTTTAAAACCAGTAGCCCCTGTACTAAAAGATGGGTTGTGGATGGCCAAGAAAAACAGATCTATAATCCCCATTATTCTCAGTTTTCTGGAATGAAATCAGCTCTCTGCCAAGCACCTGAACTGCAGTGGGAGAGAAACTCTGTGGTGTGGGCAGTGGGACAGCTGGGCTGGGCAAGGGCAGCCCCAAGAGCTGTGCCACTGGGTGACAGCGACAGGACTGCTTCCACATCAATCCTGCTAGCACTTAACAGAACACCGTAAAGTCGCTCCCACTCCTCTACCTGGATGATTTTGGAGAGTTCGTCAAAAGAGTTCTTGCAATCACCACAGTATTCCTGAGCCAACTGCAGGATGTAACGGTTCACACTCGCTGAAGTGGAGCTGATACCCCCAGCTGCTCCCGAGTCATCCTGCAAACCCAAAAGGTAAACTGTCAGCCTTTCATTGTGAGATGGTCTCATCTAGGGGGCAGTCTTCTGGTTATGATTCACAACCTTCTCTAGCTTGGATTACCTGCGGCTTTTCGGGAGCTGCCTCATTCACTTTGCAGAGCAGGTTCTCCAGCTGTGGCCGATGTCCCATCAGCTGATGATACACTCGATCAGCTTTGTCCAGAAGTGTATTGATGTTGGAAACAGCCTAGACAGGAAAAGACGGGATGTGCATGAAAGCTTTTCAGCATGACAATTTTCCCCGAGTAATCAAACTGCTAACCATTCACTGAAACATTTCCTGTATGTCAGGTACTGTTATTCATAATACCTATCCTTCCCAATAATACTGTGGGGTAGATATATTAGTTTTAATAATATACAATGTACACATATAATGCAACATACATATAAATATACAACACTGACACAGGTCATCTATGCCAGGTCACTATTAAAAAGCACAGCTGGAATTGGAATTTTCGTCCTTCTGACTCCAAAGTTCAATGTTCTCTGCTCTCCCATGCTGCCTCTAGTAGCTAGTTCAATAGTTCCATCCTTTTGACTGTCCTCTAATACCTAGTCACCTCATGCTGGCTGAGAACTAGCTCCTGGACAAGCTAAACCTGAGGGAAAACCAACAGCTACAATACGAAGTGGTCTGGGGAACAGAGGCAGGACCAGGAAGCCAGCCAACTCCCTTCTGCCTTCCTAATCTGCAGTTACTTACCTCTTGAGAGACTCTAGTTTCATTACCAACCAACACTTCTCTGAAATCCCATACAAGCCATGTGTTCCAATATATCTTACGTTATTTGTTCCCACCCAAAAGCCAGACCCTGAACATAGGTGCTGAGCCAAGGGAGACTTGGGCTAGAAGGAAAAGCATACTGCCCTACAGTAGTTCTGTCCGAAGCTCAGATCAAAGCCTCTGCCCTGAGTCTAGGACAGATCTGGCCTCACCTTCTTCCTGTCTTCTTCATTCTCAATGGGATCCACTGCACAGCAAGGCTTGGCATAGAGCATGAAGTCAAAGCGCGCATATTTACAGAAGCCACAGGCATTGCAGAGGAAGGGATCCTTTTCATCATAGTTGATGGATCTGAAGAACCAAAGTGTTTGGGTGAGGGGGCAGAAGAGGTTTGGTGGGGTGGGGTGACCCTATGAGATGGACTGTGCCACACCTATACTCTGGAACTATTGCAGAGACAATAACAAACAGATGGGAATGACTTAAGCACTAGGTAACAAGAAAACACGACCCAGAACTAACTGTAGGGACACCCCCTGGCTGCCCTCCACACGATGGGGAAACATACACACACACTGTCCCTGCCCCCAGCCTCCCTCTATCCTTGGACTACACACTCTATATACCCATAATCTTCTAATTACGAGGGAACCAGATACTGAAATTTATGGAAAAATACAAAGTGTGTAACATGGCCCAGGCCTGGGCGACAAGTCCTCACTCACATACCTGCATTTATGACACTGGTAGACATTCTCTCCACAGTTGCCACACACCCCTGGGTTGGCAGGGACGGAGGCACTACAGCGTGGGCACTGCAGGGTCTCTGTGGAGGCCTGGTAGTTTTCATAGAAGTCTGCAAACTCAATCATCAGGTTGGAGGCCACAATGGGCAAGGGTAGGTCGATCTTCACCTCTGTCTGCCCAGGAGTCAGTTGAACCTTCTTGGCTTTGTGCCAGCGAGCCGGCCTAGGAGAGACAGTGTCAGATAGAGGTGCAGGGGGCCTGACAGCCTCTCAATTCACCCCCAGTGATGGCAGTCAGATGAGACAAAGAAAAAGACTGTCCCTATATACTCTTCTAATGAGGTGGTTACTCTAAGGAAATCCGGCAAGTAACAGTAACCCAATTTAAAAAATATTTTTCCACTACCTTTTCTCTACAAAAAAGGATGAAACACACAAGTGCTTTAAGATGTTATATATAGTAATACTTGAGACTCCAGAAAACAATAGAGTGCATAAACAGGAGACATTACTCCAAAAGTATGCCACACTGAAGCCAGTAATCCCCAGAGGTACCATGAGGGTGACTGCTCTAAGTTCCCATCATGACAACTGCCTTGGAAGGATAAAGCTCAGGTGGCTTAAAAGAAGCAGAGGGACATACCCGGAACTGGACCAAGTGCCAAGTAGAATCAGAAAGTGAAAAGGCATGTAATTATTTAGGAATAATTACATTAATACAATTAGAGCTAATATTTATTGAACACTCACTATGTGCTAGACTCTGTTCTCAGCACTTTATATAAACCAACTCTTTAATGCCTTACAAGTGGATTTAACTCCACTCTGTGGTTAAGGAAACAGGCTACATAACTTTTCCAAGATCAGAGAGCTGGGTAGTAGAGCTGGGATATGAACCCAGTCTTATTCCAGAGTCTGAGTGCTTTACAAGCAGCTAGGCTGACTCTATACACAGAAATCCCCCTCCTCCAGGGGGGAATGGGTTATCCCAATGAGCAGCTTCTATTTGCAGGTCACCAATGTCAAGTCTGCTTTTCAAAGCAAGAAAACTTCCTTTAGGCAGAGCTCCTGGTGGCCATTGTTGATGTGGTACACTCTAGCTTTATTCCCCCTCTTCCATTCTATGTGTAGACCTGCAATGTACATCTTAATATTCAAGTAGTATCTGCCTCTGTTCTCCACCCAACAGCAATGACTGACACTTCAACAACAATAGCTCCATCTCTGTAAACGTCATCTATAACCCATGCTAGTGCCTTTTCTGGCCCATAAACATCATGCCCCAATTCAGACAATGGGATACATGAGCTACAAAGAGCCAACATCAGCAGGTACAGAGGGAAGGCACCATGCAGAAATGGAAGGACTCTGTGCTCCAGAAGCTTCTTTGAAATAATGCCTACTTTATGAGCAAAAGAACAGCATCTTCATCCAGAAAATGATCACTACTTCCCAACATAGAAGGTTTTATATAAAAACAGAACTGCTCTAGTTAACATGGATATGAGAAGCCTGGTGTCCCCCTTACTTAGCTTCCCCTCCCCAGGTAGGATGTTGAAAAGCTTCCAAAGAACCTGAGGGCTCCATTGGACATGATTTTAAAGTAACCTTTGTCAACACACTTAGAAACTGGTGTTTCATTTTTGCCCCTCAATCATGACTAGAGAGGATTAAGAGGACATACTGGGCCTCTAGAGATGTGCTGCTTTACCCGATTCCAGCAATCAAAGCCAACAATTGATGTGGAGCCTCACAGGCCTGCTGCCCCTCCCCAAATTTGAAGGCCCATACTTGTTCTTCAACTCCACGATGGCCTGTACAGTTCGGTTGTTGTAATAGAGGTTGATAGTCCGCACCATCTTGGTCCGTTTCAGGTCTCCAATTTTCACGGTCACTTTACTGACAGTGTGGCTGCCAATGAGCTTCACAACCTGCTGGGTGGTGGTATACCGCGTGTCCACTTTAATGGAAGACAGCTTGATATACTAAATACAAGAGTACACACAAACAATGGATTAGTTCAATCCTAGTGGCTCATCCTGTCATCTACAATTCATCAATGTAACCCACCATCCATGGATAGTTTCTATGTGAGGCAACGAGCATGGCAAGTAAAGATTCACACTACTGGTGACGAGCCATTAGCAGAGAACACCTAGATGGGAACAATCCATCTCTGGAAACAAGAAACCCACCAGCTCTGTACCTCAGGATTACAAATCACTTTGTAGATGTCACTTACACAAAATGGCACTTCTGGATTATTGCACACCAGGCAGGGATCACTCTCCAGGTAATAGCCATCAAACTCCACTAAGCCAGACAAGGTGCTAAGGAAGAGAACAGTCTCAGTATAAGGACATTTTCACTTTGGAAAGCACTGTGCTTCATAAAGAAACCATGAAAAAGCCATGGCTCAATATTCCCCAATGCCAGCCCCATCCTAGTGAAACAGAAGGCAATGTGAGAAAACCCAACAGAGTTCAGAAATCACAGGAAGGAAATTTCAATGCTTAGATCTTACATGTTTCCTATTTCTGAGCTGTCCTGAGGTCAGGGGAATCCTAAAGTTACACTAAAATCTGACTCAAAAAGTCACAATTCGGTTTACTAAAAATCATTGAATTATGTACTTATAACAAGTTAATTTTCTGGTATGTAAAGTACACCTCAATAAAGTTTGGAGAAAAAAACCAGTCATTATTAAATCAGGGAAGTAATACATTGTCAGTTTAACCAATGCTCTCTTTCAAAAGTTTGGTTTTTTAAAAAAACATAGTCATTTTCTATATACTTTACTAATTTAGACTTATATTCTTGAAAATAGAGACCTTCTTAAGTAACTGCTTACTAAACCCTAATTCCACAATTACATTTTGAGTACCTTCTATGTACAAGTACCTCGTACCAGCTACGAGGAAGGATTTCAAAGATCAACTAGACAGGGGCATAGCAATTCCTATGTGAGAGACAATCAATGTGGAAATAGCAACTCAGACTGCTGACTGAATTTCAAATAGGGAGAACACAGAATAAAGCTTACTTGTAAATGTTTGAGTTGGGGTGGTTGGTGAGAATATGGTTTTGAGTCCGCAGAATCTCCACAGCTTTCTGTGAATATTCCTTCAACTGAAACAGAAATCAATAAAGGACCACAGTTAAAGCCCAGGGACAGTCTTCCTGAGAAAGACTTCTGCCTTTTGCTCACTAGCTGACCCTGTCCAAGCAGTACCAGACTTCTCAGACCCCAGTCAGAGACATACAAAGCTGGGCCTAATGCCTAGTTGTTTAAAGGATTCTCTCTTCTTCACAAGTCTCTACAATGTTAGTGATAGTCCATCTTTTTAGACCCTGTGAAGGACGATTATTTTCATTTCTACGGAGAAGTCACACAATGGTTTACTAACTATAGAAACACTTTTGGGTAATCAGGGCTGCCAGGAAACCCAGAGGAGCACTTTCTTTCCCAAGCAATTTCAATGAATTGCATTTTCTCCCCTACTTTACGCTACTTCTATTGCCAAATTTGGACTGTACCTTTTTGTTAGTGTGTATTATCTATGTGGTATACATACTGGGAAACATATACCTAAAAGAGATTTCATCTTTGCACCCCCATGTGAGTTGGTCACAATGTTCTTGAGAGAAAAAAGGTTAAATATGGCAAGTTAGCCCCTCTGGATGTAAATCAGCTGTTACCTTCTTCTCTGTCTGTGGGGTTTTCAAGGAGAAATATCCTAGTAGATCCACAAACTGGGCAGCCTTACGACCATAGGCTGGGAGTTCTGGCCATATGGACCACATCAGATCTAGCAGGAGCTCCTGTTGAGATTTACTAGAGTTTCTGCAGATAAATGACAGTTCATATTACCAAGCAGCAAAAAACCCTGAGGTACCTTTTATTTATCAACAAGGTCTACGTACAGTTTTTGTGGATGCATCTATTTTCCCACAACTATAAAGGTGACCTGTCTCACTACTCTTTTGACAATCCATCCTAACACATGTAGCATGGTTTGTCTGTGTCCTCAGGAGGTGGTCTATTTCCATCACCCAACATCACTAAACAGCAAAACTGTAAATAGTCAAGCCTGCTCATTTTACAAGCTTCTAAATATAGCCTTCTTAGTGGAAAACAGATCATCTCTTGCTTATAACATCAGTTTAACAGCTAAAAACGTAAGAGGATTCAGGCTGCTGTAAATATTGACACTGTGACCATGAGTATGTAACGTAAAACCAAGACAGAACTACATCATCCACTCTGGTCCCAGACCCATGCTGACAACCAACACAAAGCCCCAGCCCCTACCTGTAGATATGCAGTGTGAGGCAGTGGGCCTGCCAGCGCACGGAGGAAGAATTGGACTCTAACAAGAAGCAGCGCAGAAACTGGACCAACGTCTCCTTATCTGCAAATTTGTTCAGCTGGTTCACCAGAGCTGTGCACAGCTGGTCCTCCTGGCTGCCTGAGCTCTCACCTGTAAGATGAGCACATAGCTGAGGGCTGAAGAATACAAAGAAGTGGTCTAGGGTCCTACAGCCAGTGTTAATAGATGGGAGAGGGAGGGGAGTCTATCCAGGTCTAAAAGCTTCAACTAAATGGTTGTAATCTAAAAACAATTTTCAGTTGTTTACTAGGGTACAAAAGGTCAGCCCCAAATGAAACATCTAATGATGTAGAAAAAAAAAAAAAAAGGCACAGGATAAAGGATTATAAAACTGGCACTGAATAAACATAGTTACTCTGGAGAAGGAATTCCCTTTCCAAAGTTTGTTATCTAAAATAGCCAACATTACTACAGACCTGCACAGAGATATCTGAATAATTAACTGGGATAATATGAACCACTTCCATCGCTCTCCACCTCAGCTCACCAGTTCAGGCCTCCATGGACCATGAAAAGCAATGAAGCAGAAGGGATTTCTTGCCTTTCTGATGGTAACAAGTCAGCAAAAATAGCTACAATAAGGATCAGCTAAAATAATCTGTAGAGCATTTAACAGTTTGCCAGGTACATTTATAAGCATCATTTAATGCCAACAACCTCTCCACAGAGCAAGTATTATTATTTCACAGAAAAAGGGACTTGGCTTACTAAAAGGTTCAGTGCACTTTGACCTTTCCTATTATTGACACTTGGTATGGGAAGTCACATTATTTAATGTGTTACTTTCAACTTAACGTTAAATGAGACCAAAAGCAGACACTGGAAGACACTGAGGTTTTAGGTCCCCGAAATCAGGATAAAAGCCCTTTCAGAAGAAAATATACCATGTGTTCCAAGGGAGAGGAAAACACATCACCTGGGTCACCAAGACAAAAGGGTGACTCACCTTCCTTCTCCTTTTCCTTTTCTTCCTTCTTGCTCTTCTTAGTGGATGCCTTTGCCTGTGCCACGGCTTGCCCAGAACCAGCGGCCACAGGGGCTGAGGAAGAGGAAGCACTGGAGGATGCCACAGAGGCCGCCAGCACAGCAAGCACTTTGCTGCCGCACAGAGCGCAGGAGAGCAGCTGCAGCAGCACGGGGGACACACCCTCGTCCACCAGGAAGCTGACTTGGAGCAGGAAGTACAGGACAGCTGTAGGTAGAGCAGACAGCAGCTCAGCTTTTAGACAGCTCTAGACTTAAACATGAGAACAGGAGCAACTCCACACGGCCAGGACTGCTCTGTTCCCAGCAGCTTCCTTGTCCAAGTTCTCTCTGCTGGATTTACACCCTCTGTGGAAATACCTGACCAGCATCCCACCTACTGCACAGGGACTGCCCACTGGTCCCCACTTTGAGTAAGACGGTTTTCCGGGCTCCATAAGCTCTTTAGCGTTATACTTCCACAATCGGGAAGTCAGATACTCCTGCTTTCCATCCTCACAGCCTCCCAAATCATCCACCAATCCTTACCACCCTTTTCAGTTTGTACTTATTCCTTTGCTAGGCAGAGTTCTGTCTATACATCTTGCTCTTGGCTACATCTAGCATTCAGTGTAGTGCTTGACATACAGGCCTCGAGAACTAGTTCTTGAAGGAAGGAAGAAGTAACAGAAACCAAAAGGCATGCACTGCTCACAGTCATCTTTGATGCAGAATTTCTGCCAGTTGATGGTTCGCTGGGCAGCAATCTCTGCACAGGCTTTCAGGTGCTCCATCTGAAATGGAAACCAAGCAGTAGATTGAGGGACCCCACCAAGCAGCCCACACCGTACCACACCTGCTGCCTTGAGGGATCATCATTCCAGCCTTGGATTGCAAGGACACGGCCCTCTATGCAAGTGGATCGAGAGACCTGGTGAACCTGGGACCAGTCCACATACTGAGGTTCTTACTGAGCCACCTACATAAGACTCCCCACCGTACAAAGGCCCTTTGTTGTCAGGGGCCCTTCAGATCACTCAACAATGTACCAGGAAAGACAGGACACAACCTGGGAAACTACAACCCAGTTTATTTCTCTCTTGCTAAAAGCACAGTAGTTAAGGACAGTGGATTAGGAGTCCTTAGTACTGAAGATGTTCTTTCTAGATGCTCCTAAGCAATATATTCAGTTTACTCCCCAAAGTCTAAACAATTTAGCTTCAGGCACTAATACACCATTTCTTTCATCTTCAAGGACAAAATGAGAGGTGCACAAATTTCAGGCTGACCCTACCCACGGTAGGAGCAAGCAACACTGGTAAGAAGCCCGGCCACCCTCCTCATAATGGAGGAACCACTGCCAGGTGGGGGAGGAATGGTGAGGGAAACCTCTGGCCCTGAAGCCAACACCACATGGTAGAGCACCCAGGCAGGTATTATGGATTTATCCTGGCCACGATGCTCTCTACATATTTAAAAGCCCCCCACCGCTCCATCCTACTTAGCTGAGCCTCATTACATGCCCTCTCCCTCCCATTTCCCCCTCGTCATACCAGGCTGATGAGGGTGTCATATTGCAAGGCAGAGCCTGAGCTCGCTGTAACCACACTCGCCCGGAGGAATATGCCCTGCTCCTCCAGCAGCTTCTTGATTCCACGCACGTGGGAGTCCAGGGTGTGCAAATCCCGGAGCTGGCGGTATTTCTCCTTGGATCCGCAGATGAAGAGTAGCAGCTTGCGGACTTGACGGCGCACAAATGGAGTTTGCTGGATCATCAGATACTTGAGCAGAGAACAACAGAGTCAACAACTCTGTAACCACATCTGTACCAGTCACGGCCCCCTGGGCTTCCTTGAACTGTTAGGAACAACTATGCAAAACACAAACCAAGCTGTTTCCTTGGGGCCAAGCTAGCCTCTGATGAACTTCAGGGACCAGGAGAAAGAAAGAAATCCAAGGTGGGAAAAGAACAATATTCCTACTGCCCTTCCTGGAGTACTTAGGAGTCTGTAGGGAAGCTGGCCTCTATTCCAGCCCACCCAGAGTGAAACCCTAAGAAAAAAACATTCCCAATCTCTCTTTCAATTAAAAGAGGTGGAAAAAAGTTGGGGCTGTGACATGGTAACCTGAAATGGTCGCTTGGGTTCTGCTAACAGATTACCCTCCCCAGACTTAACCTTATGGTTGCTGTGGCGGTTATTAAGCTATCATCTCTTGGCTGGCTCCAAACCCACCCAGCTCTACCCTGCTCTGTGGCCTTGGGGCTGGAGTCACGCTAAATGCAATGCTTCTTTGCCAGCCAGCCCCTCTTGGGCTCTCAACAGGTGGCAGCACTAGTGGGATACCGGAGGCAGGAGGAATGGGGCCAGCTCCTTCCTGTCTGCCTGCTGTCCTAGCCATGGTGCCCCACCCTGGCTGCCTCCCTCATTCCTTTAGCATTCAAGGACAAAGCAAGTACAACTGGTCTTACTCATCTGCTTCCTTCAGAGCTTCCAAAATTACCTGCATCTCGTGCCCTCCAAGCACCTAAGGACCCAGCATCCAGGTAGTACCCGCTGCTCACACACAGGGCTCTGGGGGCTGCTGCTCACAGTTCTCTCTCTCTGCTACCTCAATAATCCCTTTTTATCTATTGCTTCTTTAAGTCTGTTTAAGCAATTGCCTGTATTAAAATCTCTCCATTAATTTAACTAGTCTACTTCTGTTTTCTAGACAGCGTCTAAATTATTAAACTTGTCCGTTATCACCATCTGTGGGGGGACTTAAGTGTTCAGAATCAGAAACTAAAGTGGATGGCTTTCTCAGATACACATCTTCAAGTTTCCCCTTCTAGCATACTCCAGAGCACCAAGACTTAACTGGTGGGAGGGAGCAGCTACAGTATATGCACCATGGGGGTCAGGATGAAAAGGGGCCCACAAAGGCAATCACAGCTCGTGTCCTCTCCTCAACTGGCACATGCTTGGGACTGTCACTTACCTCTGAGAGAAAGTAAAACCATGAATGATCAAAGACAGGAGGTGGGATTCGAGAATTGGTGTCTGCAATCTTCTTGATTTGGTATGGAAGCCGCAGTACCATCTCCGTTAGAAGCTGAGTATAGGCCTCAAACACATCAGCAGCATGACCCTGGGAAAAGAACATTCATGTAAGAAGCCGTGACTGACAATTGCCCGTGACCACAACTAGGTAAAAGGTTGGTTTATTGCTCACTAGGCATACCACAGACTGAAGCTGGTAAACGGTACCTTTTAAAGCCAGAGCTACCACCGACCAATAAGTCTACTGAGCTTTCAGCGAATCACAATCTTTTTGCTGGTGGAGGGTCTTGCCTCTATGCTGACAGGTGCTGACTGATCAGGGTGACGGTGGCTGAAGTTTGATGTGGCTGTGGCAGTTTCTTAAAATAAGACAGTAGTGAAGTCTGCCGCATCAATGTATTCTTCTTTTCACAGGTGATTTCTCTGCAGCAGTGGTGCTGTCTGCTTAAAAACTGGAGTCAATTATCTCAAACCTTGCCACTGCTTTACCAACTAAGTTCCTGTAATATTCTAAATCCACTGTTGTCATTTCAACAGTCTTCACAGCATCTACCAGGAGTAGATTCCATCTCATGAAACCACATTCTTTGCTCAGCCAAAGGAGCAACTTCCCATCTGTTCAAGTTTTATCATGAGATGCAGCAGTTCAGTCACATCCTCAGGCTCCACTTATGATTCGAGTTATCTTGCTGTTTCCACATCTGCAGTGACTTCCTCCACTGAAGTCTTGAACCCCTCAAAGCCATCCAGAAGAGTTGGAATTAACTTATTCCAAACTCCTATTAATGTTGATATTTTGTAATCAATTACATTGTTTGTAATCACAAATGTTCTTCATGGCATCTAGAATGGTGAATCCTTTCCAGAAGGTTTTCAGTTTACTGTGCCCAGATCCATCAGAGAAATCACTATCTATGGCGGCTATAGCCTCACAAAATCTATTTTTTAAATAGTAAGACTTGGAAGTTGAAATGACTCCTTGGTCCATGGGCTGCAGAATAGGTTTGTCCATCTCCATCAGAGCTCTAGGGTGACCAGGTGCACTGTCAGTGGCCGTGATATTTTGGAAGGAAACTTTTTTCTTAGCTGTGGGTCTCAACAGTGGGCTTAAAACATTCAGTAAACCGTGTTGTAAACAGATGTGCTGTCATCCACGCTTTGCTGTTCCATTTACAGAGCACAGGCAGAGTAGATTTAGCATAGTTCAGAAAGGCCCTAGGATTTCCAGAATGGTAAATGACACTGGCTTCAATTTAAAGTCACCAGCTGCATTAGGCCTTAACAAGAAAGTCAAGCCTGTCCTTTGAAGCCAGGCATTGACTTCTCCCTAGTTAAGGTCCTAGATGGCATCTTTTTCCAATAGAAAGCTGTTGCATCTACACTGAAAATCTGCTGTGTGGTGTAACCACCTGCATTAATGATCTCAGCTGGATCTAGATAACCTGCTGCAGCTTCTCCGTAAGCACTTGCGGCTTCACCTTGCACTTGTATTTATGGACGTGGCTTCTTTCCTTAAATGTCACGAACCAACCTCTGCTGGCTTCCATCTTTTCTACTGCAGCTTCCTCACCTTTTCTCAGCCTTCACAGAATTGAAGAGTTGAGGCCTTGCTCTGGAGTAGGCTTTGGCTTAAGGGAATGTTGAGGCTGGTTTGCTCTTCTACACAGACCATAAAACTTTCTCCATATCAGCAATAAGGCTGCTTTGCTTTCTTATCATTCATGAGTTCACTGGAATAGAACTTTTCATTTCCTTCAAGAACTTTTCCTTTGCATTCACAACTTAGCTACATGTTTCTAGCTTTCTGCCTATCTCAGCTTTCAACATGACTTCCTCACTAAGCTTAACCATCTCTAGCTTTTGTTTTAAAGTGGGAGACACAAGACTCTTCCTTGAATATTTAGAGGCCATTGCACTGTTATTAATTGGCCTAATTTCAACATCAGTGTGTCTCAGGGAATGGGGAAGCCCAAGGAGAGGAAGAGAGATGAGGAACAGCTGGTCGGTGGAGCAGTCAGAACACATGCAACATTTACTCAGTCTGCTGTCTTATATGGGCAGGGTTGGTAGTGCCCCAAATCGATTACAACAGTAACTGATTATCAAAGATCGGTGATCACAGATCACCATAACAAATATAATAATAATGAAAAGCTGTGAACTATTGCTAGAATTACCAAAATATGATACAAAGCTGTGAAATTAGCAAAAATGCTGTTAGAAAAATGGTGCCAGTAGACTTGCCAGACACAGGGTTGTCACAAACCTTCAATTTGTAAAAAAACACTTTATCTGCTAAGCACTATAAGTGAAGTACAATAAAATGAGGTATGCCTATACTCTGCTTAAACAAAAATGAGTTTGAATGAGAAAAAACTGAAAAAACAATAGTGGGGAAGGATCTTTAACTTTCTATGAGAGATGTATTCCATTTCCTAGACCCATAACTTTCTGTAACAAGAAATATTTAAATAAACTAAGGGGGCCAGGACCACTAAACTTGGTAGAGATTCTGGGTTCACATCACAGAGAGGCAGGGGTGCTGAGAGATTTGAGGACAGTGGAAGCAACAGCTATCTTGCAAGCTGTGTGGTCCCCCAGAAAGAGTCTGTGAGTGTTTTGTGGTACAACATGTCTTATATAATCAAGTTATTTGTCAATTCCATACCAAGCACTGGGGGTGTTAAAGAGGTATAGAAAGAATTCTGCTGATAGTTTGGTGGGGGAGACTCCCAACTTGTGTGCATGGGGCACTTTGGGAACCCTGGGAAAGGCTACCTTAATCCAACTTCATAGCAGGAAATAGTGTGTTGGGCAAGTTTTTCACAAAGATTCAGTGCTTGAACTGGGTCTTGAAGGACTGGGAACTAGCTAGATGGGCAAAGAAAGGGGTGCAGAAGGAAAGGAAGTAATTTCAGAAGGGCTACACGTACAAAGGCAACAAGCTACATCTGGGGAAATGCACAGATTAATGCATGCAGGAATACTGTAGGTGGTAAAGCTACAGATGCAGGAAGACAACTGGATCCTCAAAGAACTTTGGGCCTAGAAGTTACGGAAAACCACTGAAGGGTTATTTGAAGAAAGGATAGTCAGATTCATATTTTATGCCTGTTTTATTCCTATGCTACTCAAAGCGGTTCTTAACTTGCAGGAAGAAGCACAGCTAGTCTGCCCCATCCACCCCCGCATGCAGATTCAAGGGAACAGAAATGGCAAAAATCCTTTCCTTCAAGAACTTTTCCTTTGCATTCACAACTTAGCTACACTTTTCTAACTTTCTGCCTATCTCAGCTTTCGACATGCCTTCCTCACTAAGCTTAATCATTTCTAGCTTTTGATTTAAAGTGAGAGACACAAGACCCTTTTCTTGAACATTTAGAGGCCATTGTACTGTTAACTGGCCTAATTTCAACATCGTTGTGTCTCAGAATAGAGATAACATTTGTCGAGCAATGTAGAGCGAGGCACTGTGCTCTGTAAGCACGACCTCATTCAATGCTCACAATAACCCTAAAAAGCAGATACTATGTGTATCCTCATTTTCCCACTTGTACCTGAGGCTTACTAAGGTTAGCATTTCTCCAAGCTTCATATCTGTAAGTGGGAATGCTTGTTCCCAGGGACTTATTCCCAGACTCAGTTGATCAGAACTAGGACATGACCTACAACTGACAATGTTACCTCATACCTTCTCTTCTCCTCTTTCTAAGGAGCTTAGTGTGAAAGGACATGACTGTCTAGTTTCACTCAATTCCTCAGGTTTACAAAATGGCAGGAATCAGAATCCCACAGAAGGCTAGGAGAGTGGTTATTCAATACAACTGTACAACCTACCAAGGAAGTGTGATGAGCAGAAGGCTCGGCTCTGGATGAGGGACAAGAGTGGTTCTCACCACAGGAAAACCTCACCTTCACATACTGGCGGAGGAAGAAGGGGCTCATGTCAGGTGGGGATGAAGTAGTATGTGGTTTCAGCAACTGGCTGGTAGCCACGGGATCCTCGTCATTCTGTTGGCTCTTCCAATACTCCAGCAGGGACTTGAGCACATGCAGGCAGTAGTCCACAGCCCCAGAGCTGAGCAGGGCTGCTGCTGTGGCACTGGAGATGAGGGAAGACGACTGGGGAAAGAACAGGGAGGGCTTGTAAATCAGTGTGAGATCCAGCTGGGTGCTGAGGTAGAAACACACTCACAACAGTCTTAGAATTAGCTGTCCTTGAAGTGAGTTAGTCTCTTAAATTAAAAGTTTCTCGACTAGCTCAAACATTTCCCCACTCTTCTGAACAACTGTATGGTAAGAGAAAACAAACACCAGTTCTCAACTCAAATCTCCCTATACACACGCGCCAGAGGCCAAGGAGGCTAGGATTAAACAGCCTTTCCACCTGGACACACTGGAGGGTTTTCTCTTTTTCCCCTGGACAACTAGCAAAGTCCATTTCAAGGAGAGAAAGCTTTCCACTATAGGCACTTCTTAGCAACCCACCCTCCCAGTAGAGGCTCTTCCCATAGCACCAGCTTCCAAAGGAGATGGGGTGAGTGATCACATGAATAAAAAGTAGGAGAAAAGCTACTGTAAATAAAACCATTAGAAGAGCCTTGCAAATCCCAGCAAACCCCACAGCTCCTAAGCTCATTAAGATTGGATGCAGTTCAGCTTCCACAGTTCTACCTTCTCTGCGTTGTGTTAATCTCCTTTCCACCATGCACTTGCTGCTTTCTCTCTGCTTTATTACCATACCTTATAGCAACATGCAACATGGCTAAGGGGAATCCTCTTAGCCACTCTGTGCCTTGTAGAACAGTCCCCTACTTGGAACTTCCAACCCTTTTTAACCCCTCCAATGGAGGGATTATTGGCAAAGATCAGGGCTTGGAAGGGATTCTGAAAAAGGTGGAGGCTCTGTTCTTGAAGAGGTGACAGCTCAGAATCTTACTCCAATTGAACAATAGTGGCTTTGTTCTAACATAGGACTAACACCCTGCCCCTGGCCCTAGCACCAAACAATCCTACCTTGTCCCATACCTACAAGCTCAAAGCCAAAATACCTCACATATGGAAGACTTGGATCCGGATTTGGTCCGGGACATGAAGACACTCAGAAGTCTCATTACCACCAGATGGACTTCATTCAGGGCACTGCGCTCATTCTTCTTGGAGACATCCTGCAGGCAGAAGCAGAGCCCAGAAACCCACTTTAAGCCTGAGCATCCTCTGAACAAGATTTCCTCAAGCCTATCAGCACTAGATGTTTTTCGGATGGAATCAGAGACAAAACAAGTTCTAAAGTATCCTTGGTGGTACCTGGATTACCTAAAGCCTGATTCCCTTAGGAAGCCATATGCAGAGACAAACAACAAACTTACTACTTTCACCTTGTGAGCTACAAAAGGTCCATAAGGAGGTCTCGGTCTTGTTCCTCATTTACGTCCAATCCCAAATGTATGCCTGGGCCAAAGCAGGCACTGAAAACATATTTGTTCAATCAACAGAACCAGAGCCCTTGGTAGACGTTATCCCCTAAAACCAGGTGAAGTTCCTCTAAAAGAGGAATGAAAAACAACGATCAGCCAATCTCTGTTTTTCACACAGTATGACTCTCCAGTGTTACCTTTTTATCCATGCCCAGTTCAGCAATCAGCTGGGACAGCAGGTTGTCCAGAGCACCCTTGTCTTTCTCATCTTCTCCATCCAGATCTGTAGTGAGCATCAGAATGACCTGGAAGTCAAGAGAGAGATAAAACATGACACCAATTCCCTAAAGAACAACTCTAAACACAGGTGTTTCAGAAGAGACCTGTCAATCATAACTACAATCCAGCAAGAGGTTCTAAATCCCAAGGTATCCAAGTTTAAGTGCCCAGAGTCAGAAGAGTCAAATTCTGTTATATGCCACACCTGGCATCACAAAAAATGTTTTGCAAAAAGTTGTAAAACTAATTGACTAACCTATATTATATCCAACTGAAAGTGGCTTGAGATGGGGCAGTGTTCTGGGCTAAAGGAATTAAAAATCAGTTTTGCTTCAGAGGAAGGTCTGAAGTGGAGAGCAGCTATTAGGCCACACTCTAATACTAATCTTAATGAAGAGTCACTATAGCCTAGGACTCTCTAGAGCAGACTTTGCCCCTGGCTCTGTCAATAACTAGGCTGGATGACTGTGGACTTCTTTAAGTTCTCTGACCTTTGTCTTCTCATCAATGAAATGAAGGGCTATGACTTACAGTTCAAAATTGCATTCCATTTTTCTATGACCCAATGCCAAACAATGCCTTACGGAGCCTCTGGAAGAGAGGTGTGAGCATGCTTAAGAATGGTCCAACTATAATACGACAGACCCAGGTGAACTGCCAATACCTGCATGTATGGGATGGCCCGAACACCTCCGACATTTCGTAACTGGGGCAAGGTTTGCAGGAGTCTCTCCAATAGCATCAGACGGACCATGTGCAGCCTAGAAGGCCAAGGAAACACATGAAACATGAGCTAGTACACAACCACTAATCAGCTGAATATAGCTCTTTCCTTCTGCTACCAAGATAAACAAGGAGCCTACTACTTAGGAATAATCCTAACAATAACAAAATGTTAAAAAAAAAAAAAAAGGCCTATTTGGTATACCACCAACACAGAAGAAATTTCATTCTATTAAAAGGGAGCAAAACTACTCTAAAATACAACTGATGGTACTGAAAACCTACTCCAGGAAAGTTAAAGCATTTCTCAAGCAATCAAATCCTAGTTCTCAGTATCAAAACCAAACCTTCAATAGTAAGTTTTACATATGCCCTATTCAGCATCCAGGCATTCATCTCCTGGGATCTGGCTATCTGCAAACTCTGTCATCTAGTTGCAGTGACCCAACCCTTCCTTTTTCTTGCTTCCCAAGTCCTTAGGAAGGCCAGTCACTGCTTTACCCTCACACCTGTCCCTCTTCTTAGGGTAAAATTTCAAAACCACCCTTTCCATACTGGACCCATGAGTCCCCCATATATTCAGCCGGCCACTGCCTTGCCTTATTCATCTGCAGATACACAGCTGGGCTTCCATGCTAAAGGTGTGCTCTAGATCTCTAGTGAACACAATTCAGGAGTGCCCAGATGAAAATTAATTAAGCTACTGAGCAGCTTAATTTAATCTCTTAATTTAATCTTACAGAGATTAAAGAGCATATTTGCTGAATCAATTAATGGATTCACTCACAGTAAACTGTTTTTGCTTCATTTTTCTTTATAGTCTGTGTATAAAAAATGATATGCCTACATGTGTATATTAAAAAACATGATTTTCATATATTATATAGCCTAGCAGATACCCAGAATATTTTCAAAATAGAAGTTGTATCACAGTACAAGGTCTTGAATAATAAATTATCATTCCAAAAAGAAATGAAGGAATGAGTTAAATGTCCTTCTGAATATGGTAACACATAAAAGCCCACACATGCCTCCATGGATAATTAAGCAAGCTATGTGGGGACTACGAATGATTAAGAACAGCTCAGTAATGGATGAGGCACATGTGAAGAAAGGTGACATGACAGCAGCAGGACAATAAACTTTAGGATAAAATATAACAAGCTTTGTGATGGACTAGAATCTTCAGATTTAGAGAATGTACATGTGAGTTCACACTCATGAAGGAAAAATTCAACAAAATGAGCAGGGTCTGGATCCACACTAAGATCATGCCAGAAAATAAAATAATTAGAAAATTCCCAAATGTTTGGAAATTTAGCAACATATGTCTAAATATCCTATGGACCAAATATTAAATTACAACACAATTTAGAAAACCATTTTGAACTGAACAGCAATGATAACACAACATATCACAATATGTGACTCCAGCCAAAGCAGGGTTTATTTTAAAGGGAACTTTAAGAGAAAAATACATAATTTCAAACATGTATCTAAAATGAAAGGCTTAAAAATCAATAATTTAAGCTTCCATTTTAAGAAGCTTTAGAAAAGGAACAGATTATTAAACCCAAAAAAGGTTTTAAAAAATAAGTTAGTTAGCAGAGGAAAGAGTAAAGTGGAAATAGAATAGAAAGCAGACACACAACAGGGAAAAATCAAAGACAAAAGTTGGTTCTTTGTAAATAAAGTTGATTAACTCCTGGGCAAGACTGACTTTTGAAAAAACAACAAAAACATAGGTTACCCAATATTAAAAATGAAAAAAGGTACATCATTACAGAGCCTAAAGACATTAAAAGAATGATAAAGAAAATATTATGAACTTTATGCTAATAAAGTTGACAACTTAAATAAAATGAACAAATTCCTTGAAAAGTACAACATACCAAAACTGACACATGATGCAACAGAAATAATTCTGTATCATTTAAAAAATGAATCTATAATTTAAAATCTTCCTTTAAAGAAAGTCCAGGGCCAGATGACTTTACTGCTAAATTTTCTCAAGAATTTATAGACCAACAATACCAGTAATACCAGTACCAATCTTACACAAACTCTTCTAAAAAAGAGAAAGGGGGAACATGTCCTCATGTATTTCATGAGGACAGAATAACATGAATACCAATACCTGACAAAGACATTTCAAAGATGAAAAATTACAGACCTAAATATTAACCAATCAAATCTAGCAATACAGAGGATAAGACATGACAATTGAAACAGAAAATCTGAAGAGACCAATTACCATCAATGAAACTGAATTGGTAATCAAAAAATTTCCAAAAAACAAAATCCCAGGATCTGATGGCTTCATAGATTAATTCTACCAAACATTTAAAGAAGAGCTAATACCCATCCTTCTTAAAGTTTTCCAAAAAGTAGAAGAGAAGGGAATACTTCCAAACTCATTCTACAAGGCCAGTATCACTCTAACACCAAAACCAGGCAGACACTCAAAGAAAATTACAAACCAATATCCCTGATGAACACAGATGCAAAAATCATCAACAAAATACTAGCAAACCAAATTCATCAAAAGGATCATCCATCATGACCAAGTGAAATTTATTCCAGGGATGCAAGGACATACAATATCTGTAAATCAATTAATATCTACACATTAACAAAAAGGATAAAAACCACACAATCATCTCAATAGATGCTAAAAGAGCATTTGACAAAATTCAACATCCATTCATGATAAAAACTCTCAACAAAATAGGCATAGCCAGTACATACCTCAACATAATAAAGGCCATATATGATAAGCCCACAGCTAACATCACACTGAATGGTGAAAAGCTGAAAGCTTTTCCTCTAAGATCAGGAACAAGACAAGGATGTCCACTCTCACCACTTTTATTCAACACAGTACTGGAGGTCCTAGCCATAGCAATAAGACAACACAAAGAGATAAAAGGCATCCAAACTGGTAAGGAAGAAGGTAAACTGTCCCTGTTTGCAGATGACATGATATTGTACATAAAAAACCCGAAAGAATCCACTCCAAAACTACTAGATGTAATATCTGAATTCAGCAAAGTTGCAGGATACAAAACTAATACACAGAAATCTGCTGCTTTCCTATACACTAACGATGAACTAGCAGAAAGAGAAATCAGGAAAACATTTACAATTGAAGCAAAATAATAAAATACCTAGGAATAAACTTGACCAAGGAAGTGAAAAAACTCTATTGTGAAAACTATAAGACATTCATGAAAGAAATAAAGACACAAAAAAGTGGAAATCTATTCCATGCTCATGGAAAGAATTAAAATTGTCAAAATGTCCATCCTGCCCAAAGCAATTTACAGATTCAATCCAATTCCTATCAAAATTCCAACAACATTTTTCAATTAACTAGAACAAATCACTCTAAAATTCTTGTAGAACCACAAAAGACCCCAAACAGCAAAAGCAAACCTGAGAAAGAAGAATAAAGCTGGGGGGATTACACTCCCTGACTTCAAGTTATACTACAAAGCTACAGTAATCAAAGCAGTATGATACTGACACAAGAACAGACATAGAGATAAATGAATAGAGAGCCCACATATAAACACCCATATATGATCAATTAATATATGATAAAGGAGCCATGAATATACAATGAGGAAAAAACAGCCTCTTCAATAACCGGTTTTGGGAAACTGGACAGCTACATGCAAGAAAATGAAGCTAGATTACTGCCTAACTCCATATACAAAAGTAGATTCAAAATGGATCAAAGATTTGAATGTAAGTCATGAAACCGTCAAGACTCTCAGAAACACCAGCAAAAATCCCTTGAACATAAATATGAGCAATATTTTCCTGGACACATCTCCTCAGGCAAAGGAAACAAAATAAAAAATGAACAAGTGGGATTACATCAAACTAAAAATCTTCTGTACAGCAAAGGACACCAACAACAGAACAAAAAGGCAACCTACAGGATGGGAGAATATATTTATAAATGATTTATTTGATACGAGGTTAGCACCCAAAATATATAAAGAGTTCATATGCCTCAACACCAAAAAAAAACCCAATTTAAAAATGGATAGAGGACCTGAACAGACATTTCTCCAAAGAAGAAATACAGATGACCAACAGGCACACAAAAAGATGCTCCACACTGCTAATCAGCGAAATGAAAATCAAAACCACAATGATATATCACCTCACACCAGTCAGAATGGCCACTATCCAAAAGACAAGAAATAACAAGTGTTTGCGAGGATGTGGAGAAAAGGGAACCCTCCTGTACTGTTGTTGGGAATGTTGATTGGTGCAGACACTGTGGAAAGAAGTATGGAGGTTCCTCAAAAAAACTAAAAATAGAAATGCCATTTGACCTAGTAATTCCACTTCCAGGAATTTACCTGAAGAAAACAAAACCCCTGATCTGAAAAGACACATGCACCCCTGCTGCATTTATTTACAATAGCCAAGATATGGAAGCAAACCAAGTGTCCATCAAGAGATGAATGGATAAAGAAGTTGCAGTGTGTATATATATATATATATATATATACACACACACACACACACACACACACACACACAAACACAATGGAATATTATTCAGCCATGAAAAGGAAAGAAATCCTGCCCTTTGCTACACATGAATGGATCTAGAGAGTATTAGCTTTGTGAAATAAGCCCAGGGGAGAAACAAACACCATATGATTTCATTTATTTGTGGAATATAAAAACAAAGCAAACAGAAGTAACAAAATAGCAGTAGATTCGTAAATACTGAGAAGGGACTAGTGGTTACCATGGGGGAGGGGAAGAGGAAGGGATACAGGGGCACAAAAATTCTTAATCATAATGTAGGTTGGCAATGGGTATAGTAGTACAGCATGGAGACAGTAGCTGTACTAATGGGGTGAGGCTTTAATAATATGGGTAACTGCTGAACCACTGTACTGTATACGTGAAACTAAAAGAAGACTAGAAATCACTTTAAATATATATATATATGACATCACAATCAAGAGTCCCTACAAGGTTAATAACAGAAAAATCAATCAATGTAACTTACAATCTTAAATAATGGACAAAGACATATAATTAACTCAGTAGGTGCAACAAAAGTAACTGGAAAGCTTTAAAACTCATTCAAGATAAAAATATCCCAGAAAACTAGGTACAGAACTTCATTAATCTGATAAAGAATATCCATAAAAAACCCTCCAGCTATCATACTTGATGGTAAAAATACTGAGAACCTTTTCCCTGTGTTTGGGAATGATATAAGGATGGCCACCATCATCACTTCTTTAAACACTGTACTAGAGATCCCAGCCAATGCAATAAGGCAAGAAGAGGAAAGTAAAAGGCATAAAGACTGGAGAGAAAAGTTAAACTGTCATTATTTGCAGATGACAAGATTTTGATGCTGAATCTACAGAATTAATCCAATTACAATTATCAATATTTAGAATAAGCAAATTGAGAAAGATTAATGCACACACGGTCAAAATAAAAATAATGGGCTCACCAGCAATTAAGAAATTATTAGGCCAGAGGTTGAATGAAGACACAGATTCAGAGGGAAATAAGCACAGCCCTGAGACTGATTTCCAGGGCATTTGAAAACTTAAGGTCAGGATGCTCTGAAAGCACCTTGAGCATCTGGATGCTAGCACCTCACAGGGCATCTGGAACAGGAAGCATAAAAAGCTTAGAATCTGCCTCAAGTGGAGAGGGTTTTCTATGAGAACTTCATGAAGAACCACAGAAGACTACACCCTCAGCTTAAAAGTGACTAGAAATATACAACAGACCCCTAACCACTCTTTCCCCACTCAGGAGCCTATAAGAACAATTAGCTGATTCAAATCTTGACACTGAGAAAAGAAAAAACAGGAAGAGTTGTTGAGAATATAGTTATATTTTACACATTTGTTTCCTTTGCCTAAGGTATCTTTTATGTCCTAAGATATATTTGCCAACATCAAGTTATAAAGATGTTTTGTCTTCTAAAATCTATGAGGTGTTATCTTTTACACTTAAATCTAGAGTTCAATTGATTTTAGTGATTATGATCATGTGAAGATTCATTTTATTCTATATGAGCTTCCAAGTAACCCGTTGCCATTTACTGAACAGACCATCCTTTCCTCTACTTTGATAGGAGAGTCACCTTTGTCACTAAACAGGTGATCATACATGTATGGATCAACTCTAGTCAACTCTAGTATGTTATATTAATCTATTTGTCTATCCTTGCATCACTATCCCACTGGATTACATATCAAAGCTTTATAATACCCTACAGTTGTACAAAGTCCTTGAACTTTGTAGGTTTTCTTCAGTCACTTGGCTAATCTCAGTCATTTACTCTTCCAAATAAATTTTAGTATCAGTCTGTCAATTTCAACACATACAGAAAACCAGCTGGGATTTCTGCCTGGGAATATATTGAATCTATTTAAATTTGAAGACAATAGTTATCTTTACAATAATGAGTCTTTCGATCCATAAACATGGTACATCCCTTCATTTAATTTAGATCCTCTTTAATTTTTGTCAGGTTTTATAGTTTTCAGTGTAGAACTTTTACCTATGTGTTTGGTGGTTTTTTGATGTTACACAAATACATCTCAAGGAACTAAATAAGTACAGGGAAATATTTTTACAAAGAAAGAAAACAGATATTAAAAGACACAGAGAAGAAACTGTTCAGGTTTAATAACATCTGAGTGCAGCCCCGAAAAGAAAATTAACAAAAAATGATGCAAAAGCAACATCCAATGGGATTAATGAATGAGAATTTTCTAAAACTAATAAAAAGACACTAACCCATACATTCAATATTCCCAAAAACCACAAATCAGTACAAATGTAAAGAAATCCACACTAGACATAGTCTAGTAAAACTACAAAAAACAGTAAAATAAGGATCTTAAAAGCAGCAGTATGGACATTATTTTCAAAGGAGCAACAGTTATAAAAGCCAGTGATGTCTTAATGGTACTAACAATGCATATCATTTTCAATTCTGGAAGGGAAAAACTGCCAACACAAAATTGTATCCCCATCAAAAACACATCCACAAATATAAGCTAAATAAAGACATTTTCTTACTAACAAAATCTGAGATTTTTTAACCAGTGGAACTTCCTAAAGGAAAACAGAAATGATGTACTTCAAGAAGAAAATGATCCTAGGTAGAAGGTCTGAGTTGCACAAAGAAATCTGGATGCAAAAAGTGGTAAACATGAGTAAATCTAAACGAACACTGACAATATAAACTATATAAAACAATGGTATCTTGAAAGCTTGATTTTAAAAGAGAATTAAAACAAAAAAATAATAGCTTAAGTTGACAAGAAGGGGCAAAGTCTTCTAACATTCTCCTATTACTCAGAAAGAGGATACAGCTATTATTTAACTTTAGTTCTGGGTAAGTATGCATGTTGAAATGTCTAGTATAACCACTTAAAAGATTAGAAACAGAGTGAATGAACTCCCAACTTATAGAGTTGGGGGGAGAAGATGAAGAAAAGAAAAAGGAATGAAAAAATAGCAAATCAACCCAAAACAGGGCTGCAAAAAAGGCAAAAAAAACACATAAACTGGAAGAATAAACACAAAGAAAACAGTAGGCAAAAATTCAGATCAGTAATTAACATTAATTATAAATGAACTTAAGTGTTTCGATTAAAAAGCAAAGGTAGACTAGATTTAAAGTATCTTTAAATTCCAAAGAACCAGAATTCACAAAGACCACATTATCTGCAAACATGGAATTAATCTAGAAATCACATGAGAGAAAAAAAGATTAAGCAGAACACACCTTTATATTAAGAAGTTAAAAAAACAATCCCCCACAAAACAGTATGAGTTAACTGAGCCCAAGATCATCTTCATCAGAGATATGTTGCAAGAGTTTAAGTTTTGAAGCAGCAGGATACAGGGAGAATAGGACACTCTTTGATGTCCTTTGAAAACATCTCGGGTGCCTGCCTGACTGCTCCAGTGACCTTGTTTCCTGATAGAAATCATTCAGTTCAAAATGCATGTCTATGCTAATGTGATAACTGGGCCTCAACAAATTTAACAAACATTGTATTGCAAGTATTTTCTTAGATTTTTCTTTCTCCTCCTCTATTTCTCTAGTCACCTCTTAGTAGAGAATATATTCACCCCCAACAATCCAGTACCAAACACCACCAGAATTTTTTTGAGGGGGATAGATTAGGATTTTAGAGATTACTTTCAATTTGCCAAATGCCCCACACCTCTGGTATTTCTAAACATAAACAGTATTTGCTCTTATTTCTCTGTTCTTATAAACATGCTGAACAAGGAGTTATATATACTTAATAACTATCACTGTTGAGCCTAGAAAGTCGTTTATAAGAGAATGCTACAAAATGAGTTTATAGGTAATGATGAAAATGAAAGATGTGAGCGGAAGGTACGTATTTTTACGACAACCAAAAACCACCTTAAAATTACTAAGAGATATAAGAGGGCCTTAATAAAAAAGCAAAAAAGAAACAAACTATCCTATCTACAACTGATTTAATGTCATTTTAATTAGGACAAATAAGACAGATCTAGAAGACTTCATAAGATTTTTAACTGTTTCCTGAGTTTATTACTTTCATATTTCAAAAGAAATACACTGTTACCACCACTCCACCTTCTGCAACTGTTCCGTTATCCTATTCCTGAAATATTCTCCCATAGTCTCTTGCCTGCAAGTGACCAAGTCCTAACCTGTTGCTAGTGTGAACATCTCCTTCCCCTTCGCCTTCTCCTTCTCCCTCGGAGCCATCTCCCTCCTGGTGTCCGGCGGTGGTGCTGATGGCACCAGTGCTTGAGCTGATGCTTCCTGGTCCAGCCGGATGGCCCTCCACAGTGGCATCCCCATAAGCACTGCTCCGGCCAGATACTAGAGGGAAACATGAAGCCCAAATCAACTCCCAAAGCACAATGGAATCCAGTGCATTCTAAAGTCAGCATAGGTAAAAGATGACTGGTAGCTTTAGAAATTTTGTTTTTCTGTGTGAAGCTAAATAAGGACTAAAATCTCAACTCTGCCCCATAGCACTATGCTATATGACTACCAGGGCAGGCATTTATCCTTCTACAGCATTTAAGATCCATCTGCAAGGACAATCTCAATTGCTGCTGATAAACTTCCATTGCATACTCCAGAGAAAAAGTGCACTGATTTGCAAAACTGGTGATTATCAGCTACTCAATTTCTTCCACATAAAATTTTCATATCCAACTTTTGACCACAAACTGTTTTACAAGATTAAATCAAAATGACTTTGCCAATGCTTCCTCATTCTAGAGCTCCACCATACCAGCTGGTATACTCGGAAAATGGCTTGCTATGTTAACACATCAGATCAGTAACAACAGAATTGCCCAAAATAGCTTCCCCCAAAAGACGGAGCAAAACTACAGTATGATGGATTTCAAAGCCATACCATAATTTTTTTAGATTAATCATGATTTGGAATTATACATGTCATTACTTTCTACCACTAATAGATAATTAAAGCCACCTGTAAAATATTTCACTATTAACCTCATTAAACTTAAGCTATTACCACTGAACATCTGAAACTCCAGGGTTAAGGTCGAATGAGTTTCACAAGGCTTTCAATGAGTCCCCAAAACATCCCTTTGCTGAAACCAATCCCAGGACCCAGGAAGGCATTCCTACTTTGCCCCACCCTCTAAGGAGAATCAGGACCCCATCACATTACCACTGTGCTCGCCAGCCACAGAGTCCACTGCACTTCCCCCGCTCTCCGAGCCCACGCTCCCACCGTGGTCAGCAGGGGAGGTCCGAAGGGTGGAGCCATCAGTTGCTGCGGTACTGCCCTCGTCATCTGAGGCTGGAGCTGAGAGAGTAAGGAGAGCTGTTACAGGTAAAAACCCCTCCTTGGGGCGAAAGCATCAAACCACATACTGCAGAGGACGCAATGTAGTTTATATATCCTGTGATCAAAGAAAAAAGGGAAAGACTGGCTTTGTTGGTTAATCACTAACAGCAGCAAACACTACAAACAGTACTTAGAAGTGAAAACCCAGTTCACTGGGCATTTCCTTCACTGTTATGTGTCAAATAGAACAGTGCAGATTCCACAGAATCTGTGACAAGGACAGTTTGTTTTCTAGCTAAAATACTTTATGGTCACCATTGTCTAGGTGGTACTGACACTTGCTGAGATCAGAAACTAGCCATCACCATTCAAGGCATGGCACGCTGAATTTTAGAGAGATTTGTTTTGTAATCAATTTGTGCTTATGTTTGGAAATCTCGTATCATGAGCTCCTGAATCAACCCTGTTTGCTTGTTTTTGTAATCAGGTGGTCCAGTGGTAAGCTCACTGGGAAATTTCACACCTCCTAATCATCCTCATCAGATGCTAATAATGAAGCAAGGAAATTCCCCAGAGACAGCCACAGCATCCAGGATCAGGGCTGAGCTGAGACAGGAGGAAAATGCTGGATGAGATACATGGGGAGGACAGCCAAGACAGCCAGTGAGCACAGTGGGGAAACACCTGGCACAGCACGACAGCAGCCCCCAAGCCTGCAATGAAGGCAACGAAAGGGACTGAGAAAAGCAACAAGCCATGGAAGCAGGTAAGAGGGGACAGCCAATTTCTCCCTTTCTTATCTATCCAGGGTAACACTCCCAAGGATGGGGGTGGAGGGGCGGGGAGAGGCAGGTAGTGAAGAACAACAAACTTAAGGAAGAGAAGGAAAAAATACAGGGAAGCATCAGTCTGAGAAATAATAAATCAACCCTTAAGCTACCCAGGGTTAATTTTCCAATGAATTAATTATTCAGGTTTTCCATCCTCCTCTATTTGGTTCAACTCCATACTTAGGAAATTTTTTTTTATCAGATTAGGAAAGAGGCTGAAAGTAAGAACAAAACGAGGTCTGAAGAGCTCTCATACACTTTCATTGTCCACAAAATCCCTACCTCCCAAGCTCACAGATCCCTGATGTTTGCCACACTGACCTGAAGCAGAAATCAGCTTCTTGCAGCTTCACTTTTATTTGCAAATGAAGAGAAAAAAGTTACAGGGTATGAGTTCTATTTCTCGTCTCCCTTTTAATATTGTCTAAAACTGAAAATGCTGGTGAAGAACCCTAAAAACTGTAACTTAAGCCCTAAAGCTGTTCAACCTGCAAACTGTTCTCTCAGCCTTCCTGGGGGAATCAGCTGAAGCCAGGCAGCATGCAAACTGAAAGGAAGCGGAGCCATGAGCACCTTTGCCCAGCGCATCACTGCCTTCCAACCCGGTGTTCCTCAAGCAAAGGCAGAAGCAGGAAGTCCGGAATGGCCTGTCAAAGCAGCTGCCCATGACACTCCCACAGCACTGAGAACGAGGCTGCGGGTCCTGGCCCCGTGCCGAGCTCCCTGCTGTGGACAGTTACCTGATGCTGTGGTGTCAGAGAGGGTCCCTGCGTCCAGAGAGGAAGAGCTGGGCGCCTGGCCGGACAGCCCCAGGCTCTGCAGGCCCAGTGCACTGCTGCTGCTGCCTGGGAAACAAGTGGAGAGTGAGCCCCACGCCCGCCACACCCGCCCGCAGCGCGCTGCCACCTGCTGCCCAAGACTCTGAGCTCACCAGCACGTGACCTCCTCTGGCCTAGAAGCTAATCAACAGCCACTGCTGTCCACCCACCAAGTCTGGTCACATGGAAGACAAGACATGGTGGAAGGCTTCCTGCAGCTCAGGCACGACACCGGCTGGAGGAATCTAACAGATTCAAGAGGAAATAATCCAGGAGACCAAACTAACTGAACCTATGAGATAGGCTCCCAGGCTGAAATCCCACACTCTCTCACTCTCCACCTGTATCTCTGAACAGCACTCACCCAGATCAACCTCTCCCCAAATCTGGGGATAAGCTTGATCAGTTGGATATCAGTAACTGCCAAACCCTCTTTCTTTTGCAAGGCTAATGGGCTGCTTTGCTCCTGGCACTGCCTTCTACCTTGTTGGTCTTGCTGCAGGCTCAGGGCAATGGCTAGTTCAACCATGGTCTCGTCATCTGCATCAGGCGGGATGTCCAGCATGGGGGGAAAGCCCTCTGCACCTGCCAGCAGGGCTTCCAGGGGAGAGGGGTTGCCATTGTTGACATTTTCAGCTGTCTCCAGGACCATCGACTCAGACTGCAGAGAGAAAGCTCTGTCAGTATCCCGTGGCAAGTGGTATCTTATGAAGTCCACTGAATAAGACCTAGAGGAGAGTTCTGGGGCTCCTCTTCCCCTCTCCTGCTGCCAGAGACTCACCACCATCTCAAAATCTCCATGGTCCACCTCACTCTGTTCCTGGCTTTCCTGACGGATATGACCACCATTCGGGATCCCTGACGACTGCATTTTCTCATCTGCATCATCATCATCATCATCATCCTTGTCTCCTAAGTGAAAGAAACCCCAGTCACGTGAAGGTGCTTCTTTCCTCCATTGGCATGTGGTGTGGTAAGTCATGAAGCAATACAAACCCAAGGTGAGCTACAGCTAGCATCCTGTGCTTTAGTGGTAAACTGTAGGTACTACTATGCCTGGCCTGTTCCCTTGCTTCCTGGACCTAGCAGGATCTGGGAAGATGGAGCTGGCAGTGACAGCTTGCCCCCCTTAGGAAAAGAGTTCTCCAGCTGATGAAGGGAAAAAAACAACATTGGATTCCACAGGAATTCCTACACAGCAGAGAAATCTAAGACCAGTAGGCCCCACAAGCTCCCACCAACTCTCAGGAGACCTTGAGCAAAAGGGGGGAAAATAATACAACTGAAATGTTTATCTGTTATCTGTCACGGCAGCTTAGAGTGTCAGCTCACTACTTTTCCAAAACAACTCAATGAGATTTTTCACACTACATAATCATTATGAGAAGAAATTAAATCGTAAAACCATCAAATGGAAGCTGAAGACACCACTACAGCTTCTGTGAGAAGCAGGCAGGAGAGACCTTCTAATAAGGGTCAAGTCCACATTAGACTCCTAATTCTCAGAAGAAGATGGAGACATGGGCTTCCACTCAATGGGTTATGGAAGCATGTGAATATGGCCTTGATTGACTCAACTATCTGCACTCTATCTTCTCACTAGAGAAGAGGCACAAACTGCTGCTTACCTCATCAAAAGCTTACATATCACAAATCATATTCAAGGAAGACTGTCTGAAGATCGTGAAATTGCATACATTCCTCTAGACCTGCACTGTACCATAGAATAGCCACTAGCCACATGTGGCTACTGAGCACTTAAAATGTGGGTCGTCCAAATTGACATGTGACATTAGTGTAGACAACACACTAGATTTTGAAGACAGTACAAAAAATTTTTTTGAGAATACAAAATATTTCATTAATTTTTTACACTGACTACATGTTGAAATAGTATTTTTATATAGTGGACTAAATTATTTACTAGTAAATTACTTTCAGATTTTTTTTTTGTTTTTTATTATATGTGGCTAATAGAAAATTTTAATTTAAAATTTAAAATCTTAATTAAAATTTTTATTTAGTATGTGACTTTCATTGGAAATTTACTTTTGAGCCACGTAACCAGAGTTACGCAATACAATGCTAATATTTAGACACTTTGTAGAACAGCTTTTACTAAAATGTTACATGTTATGCCCTTCACTTGCATCTAAGTGTATCATGAGGGAAATCTCTAGCGAAATTTGCTATCAAATGCATTCCAGGTTAAGTCTACTATGGTGATTATCCCTTAGGTGATAAAATGGACCCTTAATGCAGAGCTTTTTTGCCAGGAAAAGGGTATTTTTCCTGAAAAATGGCTGTTTTTTGGTTTTTAGTCATTGTGATTTTTATAGCTATTCTTATTTTTGCTATGGCTCTTAGGAAGCCTACAGCCAAAGATCTCCACTGAACAGCCATGCAAGACCTCCTGATACAGATTTTCCGCATCCTTGGCTTGATTTTACTACTGAACCTCTTTACCTTTCCATGACCTTGATTATCTTTGTTTTTATTCTACTTTCTATTTGCATTTTTATACATCACCTTAAATCTTTATGGAGAAGGTTGGGTAAAAAAATGGATATATAAACAAAAGTCTCCAGGACTTCAGTTAACATGAATAGCACATCCTTAAGCTGTACCTCCCTTCCCACCTCACCCCCATGCCCCTCAATGCCTAACCCAGACCTCACATTACCCATTGGAGTGTTGCTTCGAGGGGAGGAGGGCAATGTCACGTGTCTCCTCTTGTTCCTGGGCCTTAGGACTCTAATCAGAGCTTGTTTACAAGAGAAGCTCACAGCAGGATCCTGAGGTTGAAAAGGAAAAGTGTCACACTTAGGTTTTATAGTATTCATGAAACCGTCTATAATAAACACTTGCCTTTCTTAGTCAATCACTTGCGTGCATGGGGAGGACCTACCTATTCTCCCCTGCAACCCTGCTGACCAAGTTCAGCAGTTAATCCCATTTCCTGACCTTGCATATGTAAGACCCATTCACTACATTCTTATAGCTCAGTTCCCGGTGATAGGCAGGTCATTTGCTCCTGAAGTCACTTTGGCTCTCTACAAATGGGTTTTGGCTTTTCATCAGATGATCAGGCTCATCTAAGATCTGTGTTGAAATCAGTACTTCTAACACTTAGCTTCTGTAACAGAGTCATTGGAAATACATCTTGGTGATGTTCATTCACGTACTCATTTAATTAATACTTAGCACTATGTAGCAACCACTAGTATATTCCCTGGGGATTCAGCACTGAACAAGTCCACTTTCTTCTCAAGTCTTTCTTTCCTTGGAATGATTAAAATCTTAAAACTTTTACTGATATTCAAAACTTACTTCCTACTATACCTTTCTTTAAATCTATTTTATTTCATTAGTTTAGCAAACTTACAAAAAAAACTTTGCAGACATTCCCAGGCTAAAAAGGGTTACCTGGGGTTGTAATAATACGTACAGGACACAAGAGCATCTGCATGTAGATTCTGGCTGCTGTATTAATACAGTCCAGTTCACATGTACAGTAGCCATGGATAATGTCTACCAGAGCATTGACAGTAGCTTCAATATGAGTTAGGCCTAAAGAGAAGAAAAATATGGAGGAAAGACTTCGGACTCCTTGAGAATCTAAGACAAAAAGTGCAAATCCTTTTTTACCACATAAAGATCAAGCTAACAAACAATGACAAGCACACATACAGCAAAACAAATAAAACACATACACAAAATGTAAACTGCCAGCATTAATTGTAATTTGTTTTATTAATAGTGTTCTGATCTCCCAAGCTGTCCTCAAAAGCCTTTCCAGATATCCTATATCACAGAAGTTAGTTGTCTACTCCTTATGGATAAAAAGACAGGGCAGAGAAGAGATGAACAGATTACAGACATTCCCAACTATCCTCAAACCTTAGGTGATAATAACCATGACACATGACCCTGACATGCCTCTGAACCCTACTGTCCAAGCAACCCCCAAACACAAATGAGCACCAGGAGTCATTCTTCTTTGCCTGACTGCTATTCAGATCCTTACTTTCCCACTTAAACTTTGGATAGTGTGAGAAGTTGGAGGCCAAAGACATCAACAGCTTGGAAATAAAGCAATTCTCAAGGCTGGTGTTTTTTTACCTTTTCAACTGGCTTTGATCAAGCTCAAAGATGTTTTAAAAATAATTATAAACACCACTAAGGAAATGTGCGCCAACAAGCACGTACACGTGTGCACACACCCACAAAAGTGCCTGTTTATGTGAAATACTCAACCCCATATGAAGAGATATAGTACAAAAAAATCTACTTCTCTCCACACTGATAAATTCCTGTATCGGGAACAATGCATTGACCTCAAAGACTTCTATTTCCTACCTATTAATTCTGGAAGAAATTGATAATGAAGAATGAAAGCTAAGGGTTCAAAGACAGAACTTAAATCAGGCTTCTAGTATCCCTTTTAATATGATACCTGGCAGGCAGGCAGGTGCCAAAAAGGCATTCTTGGGTTTGGACGCATGGAGTTTCCAGAAGTGGCTCACCAGCTGGGTGATGAAACTACAGCAATCTCCTTCCAGCTGCTTCTGGGGTTCTCTCCCCTCATCCACTCCTTCTGAGGACAGAGAAAAGTATTAACAACAGCAAATCTGAGATGGAATTTAATTTGTTTTAAGGTTAACTCAGGTCAAGGAAGCTTGCCTGGGGAGGGAGTTTCAAGTGGGGCCCCAATCAATATGCCAACTATCCCTAGACTCCAGCAGGCACATCTAGGAAAAAAACAGTCTGGGAAAGGAACATCACAGAAAACATTGTATGTTAGAATTAAGTAGAAGGGGCAGCATTCAGGATCTTTACAGAAGATTCAGAGATCTCAGGTCCAAATGTGCAACTTCTAAGAATTAGAGGAACATCTGAGATTTTCTGGAACAATTCCTGGATTACAGTATTAGAAGGAAGAACAGGATGATGACAGGATATGGGAACATGTAAATAACAGAGAATTAAAAGCCATCAAATAAACTGTATTTGACAAGGCACAAAGTTTGGTACCCAGCCAACATGAAAAACAGAATAGAGCAGAGAAAGGCTACTACATATATTAATAAAATGCTGGCAAAAGAATAGCACAAAAGCAAAAGATATGGCCCTATTACTTTAAAGCAACCAGGGCCACGCTTAACTCTTCCCTGAATATCCTAAGAGGCAGTAACTTCAGAGACAGATTGTATGACATCCAGAGCACTAAACAAATTCAAGAATAATCCAAGGGGTTAAGCATCAGAAAGGGTATCAGTTACTTAAAATGGTACAATCCTAAGGGCAAAAGCCCTACAAAGTATAAAGACTAGAGAGTAAAAATCTCTGTCTAGTCAGTGAGAGGCCAGAACAAGAAGAGAATGAGAGGGTATAGAAGGTTTAATGAGATTTCAGGACCACCGCCATATAGGCCAAGTTCACCTGTTTCCATCTGGGGCAGCTTTGACTCCGTAAAGTGGACCAGGTTGTTAGGACGCATGATGGCAATGGAGCGAGCTGTGATCACCAGCCTCTGGAAGACCTCAGGGTCCAAATCCTTGCCTTCCTTGCTGGATGTGTTGAGACACTGCACAGCTTTGCTCAGCAGGGCCTGATCCTGTACCAAAAGGATCACAGAAGATGAACCAAAAGCAAAGAGCTGGGTATTAAAGCAAAGTGGGGAGAAGAGCTGGCAGACTGTCAGGATGGCCACCTTCTCTCAAGAGAGCAGGCTAATTTCCCCCAACTACCTGGAACAAATCTTTAAAGCAGACCAGTACAGGTAAACTTCTTAAAACACAAAATATTCAAGGCACCAAAAAAACCCCACCAAACAAAAAATTACCCCAAAAGCCAAAAAACCAGTATCAGAAACCACCCAATTCTCCAGAACTACAACATCCCAGATCTCTTTCCTACAGTAGGAAATATTGTATTTCCAATTATTATATTTTTCAATATATATATTCTATTTCCAAATATTATATTTCCAATTGCCTTTCCTTGAGAATCTCAGCAGGTTAAACTCACAATTCTCAGTTTCTACTCTCTGGGTTGGAGGCACAAAAGCTAACCAAGGCTGGCTTCTTTCTCAGGGATCTCAACTTTTTCCTTGATGGAAACTGGCCTTACTGCCTTCGGCAGGTACTCACATTTATAGGTAAGACCCTCCCCCAGGCTTCCCCACTCAGTCTCTGACAACCACAAGCAAGTACACCGAATTCAGGGTTGTGCCGCAGCTGCGGGAATGGAAACACCAAGTGGTCCCCATCTCCTCAGTGACATTTCTCATCTTCCTGCCCTCTTTATAGAGAAGCCACTCACACTCAAATGTCTCTCCTTCTCTTTCTTAAATCTTGCTGATCCTGAGTGACAGAAAAAATAAATGCAAACAAGTGACCCATTGATCAAACTTGTTTTCAGTTCTGAGGGATATTCATTAATTTCTCAGGAGGAAATTTCACCTGTGTGTGGGCATAATCTCCACGTTACCCTTTCCGTACCTTCCTTCACTACGCCCTTGTTTCATGTACAAAAAGCCAACTCCCTTAATTCCCTGTCAGCACCACACCTACCCTTCTACGGAAGGCATTCCAGAGAGGAACGATTACCTTGTGGCTGTGGTAGGCCGAGCGGCTGGTGTGCAGGCTGGCCAGAAGGCTCTTGGACTGCTGCTGGACACTGGTGGGCGCTGGCAGGGACAGCAGCAGAGTGGCCAGCTCCTGTGCAGCGTTCTTGTTTCTCTCCTGAGGCAGAAGACAGCAGGATCATCACTGACTCCGCCAAGTCCATGCAGAATGAACCGTCTACACTCTGCCCTCCTCTTCCTCCCAACTAGGCCATCAGGGCTAGGTTAAGCTCCAGGGACCGCAAAAAGTGACACAAAAAATTTCAGTAATTATGATCCTCCCACAATACAAGTACAAAAACTGAATGCAAGTTCATGACTCCCCCAGCAGGGTATTTTTAATTGGCACTCATCCCATTCTATGGAACACTCTCATGATGGGTTCCCCAAAAGTAGGACATAGGCCTTAGGCCGAAGATGCCTCTGCAGCCTCTTTGCCAATTAAGATTATGCTGTAAATGTTCTTTAGCTGCAACCTCAGGGTCTCTGACAGCTCCACTGACTTTCTGCCTCTTCAGAAATCTCCCATGTGCTTTGAAAAAGTAACTTGCCTTCTCGATGATTGGGCCAACAGCAAAGCAGCTTTCCAAGGCTTCTAAAGAACTCACGACCAGCCTAGGGAGACAGGAAAGCTGGCCTGAGCACAGCGACAACCCTTCTCTCCACCTTGGGCTTTAGCCTGTGCAAACTATAGTCATGAGGACCTTGGGGACAGCTATTGAATGCCAAATACAAAATCAAAGCCAATAAGACCTGCCACAGGCACCATGCATATCGCTTCCTTGTGTTACAGGCCAGAAGAAACCTGGCTCCTACTTGGAGATCAACCTGAGGCCATGTTCATAATCCATAATTCAAAGACAGGGCTTTTCTTCCTCAAAGAGGATAAGTGCGCTTCCTTCTGTTGCCTGTGGCAGGGATCACTGAGATGGGCTTAATAGTCTTGATGCAATGGGACCCGAAGCGCAGGTGCCCACAGATCAGCAGGCAAGGGGAGGCACAAAGGGAAAGGTTAAAGCTATCTTCTTATACTGGGATGTTAAGGTTGTATTTTACTTACACCTCCAAGAAAATGCACAAAGGCACTTCCTGTGAGACCCTAAATATGGGAAAGAGAACAAACTGTATTTTCAGGAGTATGCCAATTGCCAACATTCTAAGGGTACTTGCAAAGCATCTTTGGGAAACAGCAGTTTCCTCTTAGGAAAGGAACAGGGGACCCAACTATTGAAGGGCACCAAGTAAAATGCACCCCAGGACCTACTCCTGTGAGTTTAATGTGGCATAGTAAAAAGATTACATCCTGGTAGTTCAAGCTCTGGACAGAGGGGGGAAAGTACAGAGAAGGTAGCTGTGGAGAAAAAGGTCAAATGGTAGAGAAGGGCAATCAAGAGCTAGGGAGGAGGGACCTGAGGCTTCTAACAAAGTTGGACAGAACAAGCTCTTCAGTGGCTTTTCAGATGGTAAGACCCTTCCACTGTCCCCCCACCCCCACCCACCCCTTTCTCATCCACTGTGGAGAGGGAGTCAAAAGGAATGGGGTAAGGAGGAGCAAGCCAAGAGAATCAGAAGCGGCCAACAGCAAGCGAGCACACACCACCCCTGCTTACTACACTTGTACGTGGGATAGCTCTGCAGCCATGCAGTGACCAGAGCAGAAAGAGGCAGGGGACTCTTCCACAGAAGCAGAATCAATGAGAAGCCACACCACTGGTTACACTGCTCTCTGACACACACTCACTCGTGCAGAGAAAAGAAAGAGGGCATACTAACCGGTCCAGCTTGGTTAGGGACTCAGTTTCAGAACTTGGGGAAGAAGCAAAGAAAAAAAAGGAAAAAAATGTGAAGCTCAGAGAACCTGGAAACACATCTTAAGCAAACAATTTAAGAATAGGGTAGGGGGAATAAAGAAAGAGGAAGAGAGAAAAGGGAGAGGTCCAGGGGAGGCTGCTGGTGGAAGGCAGTGGTTCCAAGCCAGGCTATTCTTACAACTACAATGTAAGAAACTCAAAATCTTCCATCATGAGTTACTTCATCTACCACGGCAAACCAGCAGCTACCTACCTAGCACAGAGAAGCCAAGCGCAATGCTTAAGAAGGCCACTGGAGGGAGGCTTGGGAGGCTCTGGATTCTGCTACAAGCTGTAGCAGACAGCCTCTTGCCCACAGTGTAATTACCACATAAGGAGCCGCTACAGAGAAAGATGAGCCGATAAAATCAGAATGAAAGGGAAGACTTTTCCCTATAATTTCAGCAAGACTGGTTCCTAATCTATAACACTGGCTGAAGCATGTAGTCAGCAGCCCCTGAACACCAAGAGAAGGCACAGAAGGCACCAGGCAGACAGGAGTCAGACGCCTCTTGAGTACACTTTCAGGCTTCATCTGCACTCTAAGGAGACCCCGAGTGTCAAGGAGTTGTGTTAAAACTTGAAAATCACAGGGTAGACTTGGGGCAGTTATTAGAGGCTGACTCTCCCAAGACAGGGGTTCTGCAGGGAGAATGACAAATCTTGCAAGTGAAGCCAAGGCCTGCCAGTGCCGGTACCTCTCCAGGACAGTTCCACTGGTGGTAGCAGGGACAGCTGAGTCGCTGTCTCCAGTGCCATTGCTCTGGTTCAGGTTTGAAGGACAGATGTTGCTGATGGAGGCAGAGGGGAATTCTTCTGGGGGCTCATCTGGCCAGCCAAACTGCTCCTTAGTCTTGCCATAAATCTTCACAGCATCAATCATGGTGACACCTGCTGGATCCACTGAGGCACCAACTGCAGTAAGAGAAGCCCTTAGGAAACGCATTCTCTAACGGGCTACCACCACTGTCTCCAAAGCAAAGGCCAAACTAGTCTGGGCAAAATGACAAGACACATCAATTTTATAGTCACTGAGGAACTTTACCTGTGAGACTTCAGCAGCACTTCATCTTACAGAGATGACGGATGTGTACAGAAAGTTCCAATGACCAAAAGTATGAAGTCTACTACTCAAAAGAACAGTCCCTGCACATCACTGCAGGGATCCTCTGGTATTGGCAGGGCACTGTACCCCCATGCCTGCCCCCAGGGATCACTAAGCACTCCCTTTGTTCACAGCAGAAGACATCATAACTTTTACAAACAGCAAGTATTTCCAGGGAAAAGAGCAAGACAGGTGGCTAGAAAGTGGCAGAGAAAAAGGCCAGCCTGTCAGGCTTGGGGGTTTGTACTCTGAGGGTTTAAAATTGTCAATAGTATGGCAATGCAAGGCATTGCTAAACACCTCTCAGTGACATGTGACCTGAGGCCCTCATCCGTGCTTTAGGAAATCCTTGTGATTTCACATGCTAATCCTGCCTTCTCTCCGCCTGAACTAGCAGGCAGCCCCATCAGCAAGGCTGACCCGACCCTGCAGAAGAGAACACTGATGCAGAGTTTCACCCTATCTTTACTCCTCCATTCTCAAGTACATCTCCTTCCTGCCACCTTGCCACCTTTATATCTCAAATGAGGCTCAGAGTTGCATGATGGCAGGGATGACAGAGACAGCGAGAGCAGAGGGTCCCCAGAATACTGGAGAGCGACAGAGATGTGGCCCCCAAGTAAGCAGTCATGAGGATACAGTCTCTGCCAGGGGCTGGTGACTCACTGAAGAGGTTCAGTTTCTTATCAGCCTGCAGGGCTTCTTCTCTGGTGAAGGGGAAGTCAAACCAGCGTGAGCGACTCAGGTTAAGCTGCATAGTTCTGCCAAAGATCTCAATGTACGATGGAGCCCGTTCAATCGCCTGAGTCCCAATCTGGATCCGCATGCCTGTCATCACCATCGTGCTGTTGTTGTTACTGATCTCAATGGTGAAGCCACCAGGCTGGGGAGAAAGGCACTCATCAGAGAACCCTCCAAGTTCTTAGTGCAAATCTGTAATCCTCCCTCTGATAGCATCTTCATGTGTAAGCCTAGACAAGACCTTTTACCTCCCCAGTAATGACTTCCTTACTTCCAAGGATGGAAATGGAGGCAGGGTGCAGACTCTCCTTCAGCTCCCTTCTCCCCAGCGCTCCCCCTCCTGCAGCCCTCTGCACAGTACACCCTGCCAGGAACCCTGGGATAAGAGCCCTCCTGCATGGGTGCCACAATATTCACTTATTCCAGGGATCATTTCACTGGAGTCAAGGATTAGTGACGGTGAGTACTTCGTACTTGCATTCTAAGAGGAGATGTGTCCTCAAGCCACACTGATTCTGAGTCCTCCTACCCAGGTACTGAACCCAGCCTGACGCAGTCCTCACCTTGGTGTTGGCCACATACATGCCAGTGGAATTCAGCCGGTGCTTTATCTGTTGTGCATTGTAGACCTGCAAGAGGTCATTACCACCAAACTCCACATCTGTCAGCTGCTGGTTGTGTTCAAAGAAGTCAATGGGGAAGGTCACCTGGCTAGACGTGCGGGTTGCTGTGGAGAGCAGCACCAGATTGCCAGAGCGCATCAGTAGGGCGGTCTCTGCCACCCTTGGTCCACAGGTGAACGCCCCCAGACTAAGCCCACGCTCACTCACTATAACCTTTCTAGGCAAACTCTGGGTAGCAGGGTTTGCATTGGTATGACACCTACACATGGTTAGCTGTCCAAGAGTCATTATCCTAACCACAACATGGCCTAGCAGGACAAAGAAATCTGGTGTCAGTGTTGGGTAGTTACTAACTAAAGGCTCTCAGTGGGTCGATTTAAAATAAACACTAGAAACTAATTCACAGAAGAATGAACTGCATCATTATCTCAAACACAGATCCTAGAACAAATTTCAGGTAATGGGATGACCCCTGCAATGGTCTTTGCTTAGCCAGAGTCACTCACTCTTAAACTCATGCTTGCACTCTGCTGGGCATCCTGTCGGGAGTAAGACTGCCTATCGGAGATCTACAATGGGGGCTTTACTACTCAGTGGGAAATTAACCAACTGAAGGGCTCTACTCCTCCATCAGTTCTGTCCTGCCCTTCGCATCAGGCAAGCCATTCTCCCTAAGTGCAGAGGAAAATCTCTTAAACAAGGATGAGATTATTCTTTACTGGGCCCCCAACAACTGGTAGCCCAAAGTGGAGAGCCAGTGAGTGCTTGCCAACTATATGTGTCTCAGAAAGCCATACTGAACATGGGTGGCCTCAGGGAACCTGGCAGTGCTCTGGCCATTCTCTACCTTTACCAAACATGCCAGCGGCAGTCACCACTTCCTCACATGTACAAGTCTGCTTGGAGTCACTGCCTAGAGGACTGCTGCTCCTGCCCCCAGCCCTTACTGATAGCAGCAGTTTTGCGCCTCCGGACAGGTTTCATTATGCTGATGACACTGCTGGGCTGCAGGGATGGTTGAAGCCAGTAGGACGTATTTTCCACGTTGGCCATGTAAATGCGCAGGCTGCCATCCTCACACAGCAAGATCATTGTTGTCCGCTGCTGCTCATTGCAAGCTGTGTGCCTAATGGCAACCATGTCTTGGATCTAGGACAAAGGAATGGTATTAGTTCCCATACCTGTAGACCAGAACGTACAGAACGAGGCAGAAAAGTAACAGGTTTCATGGTCAGCTGGTGGTTGGGGGCAGGGAGGGGAAGATGTTGCAGAAGGGTGACAAAGAAAAGGCATCTAGGAGAAAACAAATCAAAACCCTTTTATAGGCCTCCATTAAAAGACTTGGGAAAGTGATATAATACACACATATAAAAACAGACCAGGGTCACAGCCAAGTGACAGGAGAACTGGGTACTGACCTTTGCTTTAGCAGGAAGAGTCTTAATCTCTTGGATAAGAAAAGTGTCTGGTTTCACCATAACTACCAGAGGCACACCTGTAGTTTGCTGGACACAACACACCAAGCCAGGGTGGTTCATCACCTCAGACCACTGGCAAAGGGCAGGCGATGACTTACTGCCACCATTGGAACTGCAAACCACAAACAGGGTGTCAGTCACCACCTAACAGTTCTTTTCTTGGACCAAAGGCTATCCTCACTAAATGCCTGAGTCCCAGAGCAATGTATGGGCTAGGGACACAAATTATCTGAGTCTGTTTTGTTCTGAGCCATGTATTTACTCTTGAATACCCCAATGTGTGCCCCAGCAGGAGTCCTGGTTTAGAATCTCCCCTGCTAGGTCCACTGTCTGAGGGACTAGGTGGCCCTCTGTGCTTACAGGTTGTCAACTGCATAAAGCCATGGAGCGGTCCAAGGCTGATGACCTACTGGGACTATTAAGAATCTGCAAGCACATCAAGTTATTATGAACAGCATACAATTTAGTTCATCCCAAACCAGATAATTCACAAAACAGAGGCCAAAGAGAAAGTGCTATATGGGCTCTTCAATGACAGACAAGAAACCCTAAATCTCTTCTTCCTCCTCCTTATATAAAAGACTCACTACTTCACCCACAACTCTATTACCTGATCATACCTGAAAACCTAATGAAGTGCCTACCTTGCCCAACCCAACCATGCCCCCACTACTGACACCATGTTCTGTACACTGAAACCCCACCCCCACCCCAAGGGAAACTTAATGGGCATTTTGGCAGCATGACTGTCCAGGAAAAACTTATGTTCCTGTCTCAAAACTCAGTAATCATATTAAAATCAGGTTTGCTGCCTTGACTATAGCTTTTCCTTCTGAGTGACAGTGGCCCGAACCTCTTATGGCTTGGTGTGTCCATGGTAAGGGACAAACCATGCAGATGGCCCAACCTGCCAACCCCAGGTGCCGAAGAAAGGGGGAGGATTGCTGGAGAAAAGTAAGTTTCACCAGATTAAAAACTGACACCAGTACTGAGGCACAGGTGGAGATCTGCTGTTGAGGGTGGGCATCGTGGGAGTCCAACAGCAAGTGTTCGTTCCCACCTTTTGATGTTTATGGAGAAGAGCTGCAACACCTCCAGAGTTGTCCTGCTGATGGTAGCTGCGAATGATTTGCCTTGACAATAGCTGAAGAACAACATCTGCAACACGTGGGAGTAGTAGACGGATACACCACCACCTGCCACTTGGCTGTTACTGTCCTGTCAGGACAAAGACGGTAACATCTGCATTAACTTCTCGTGTTGCCTTGGGTACCAGCTTCCAGTTTTACTGGTTCTTAGTTTTAAATCATGACTGTGAGCTCTCACGCTGTAAGCATGAGATCCCAATAGGTAAGTCTTAAAAAGATAATGAGAGCACAAGAATTTCGAGTTGAATCAGTTTAGTCCTAAAGGACAAGACTTTTTGCTGTTAGTTAAAAAGTCAGAAGAGAAAGAAAAACGAACAAGAACAACAGAAGAGTTGCTAAGCTAACAAAATCTGGGACGGAGGGAAATAGCAACATGTGCTCTGACCTTCAAGTCCTCATGGTTGATTTCTAGCACGTTAGTGACGTAGAAGGGTCCCTGCTGGGCACTGCTGGCCTCTTCCATGAGCTGAGTATAGATGTACCCAGCCGACGACATTATAACAATGATGTTCTTTCCCTCTTCATTGAAGAGGAAGGTAACATCTCTTATCTTTGAGCTTGGCAATAGAAAGTAGAAGGTTGGACTCAAGGCATCAGTAGACAGGTCATAAATCTGCAGGAAGGAAGGAAGATGAAAGGGAGATCTATTTCAGTCCCATCACCAAATTATCCAGGTGAATCCAAAAAGGTGCAGTTGGTGAGAAATGGGCATTCATTCTCCACTCAACAAGCACCTGTAAGTGTCTCTGGCAAGGAAAATATAAAAATAAGTATCTTTTTATTATCCCTCAAGGAATAAAGAGGGGAGAAATAAACATTGACAAATTGTGTAACAAATACCATAGGAGCTATGCCCTTGGTAGAGTGGGGAGAGAACCAGTCATTTCATACTACCTACACACAGAAAGTTCCTGCTCGACAACCTAACAAAAGGTAAAAAAGGTTAGGATTTTTTATTTCTAATTTCTGAAAGATGCTAGCCATAATGGAGATTAGACATTCTGGGTTTAAATGCAAAACCATTCAAGGACCACATCATCAAAGAGACGGAATGTACCTTGACAAAGTCTGCAGTGACAATCGCTAACTCGGTCTGGGAGCCAGGTAACCACACGGCTTTGATGATGAAGTTCCCTGTTGCCAGCTGGGGGTGCAAGACCAAGTGATCCGAAACGGAGCCTGAGCTACTGAAGGTCAGCACATGGCAGTCCTGCACATGGTTTAAAGAAGAGCAGTGTTAAAAGATGATTTGGAAAGTAGGCTAACTCACTTCACAGTTCCTCTCAAATATTTCCTGCCTTCAGAGAGCATTCAGACTCTCTAGTCACATATTCAGGTTTCAAAAACACACAAAAATTATTTCTAATACAACAGAAATCTGCAAGATCTGTAAGAAATTCAAAGAAAGAGTTCTCTTGCATTCCAGTGGCTTTGAGTAAGAGAAAGTGAGGCTGCAAACAGGGGAGAGAAGGTGACTTGGACTTGGATCCATTGTTTAAGGAACTCATTGTAATAATCCTGGAATCAGGATAATCACCTTCAGCCCACACACCGCTAGGTAGTCCTCCTTGCAAGGGTTCCCAGTGAGGCTCAACACAGTGAAGGGGACTGGGGCAGAGGCCAGGCGGGTCAGAGTCAACTTCCTTTTGCTGGAATCTGCTTGCTTCAAGAGTGCAGAGAGCTGTAGAACAGTGATCTGTAAAGGTACAATAACGAACACTCTTAACCCCAGCTGTCTGAGACACACAGCAGTAACAAAAGCTCTTTCATTAGGGATACTGGCTCACTGCTTTTTTTGTGATAAGGCTCTTAGAAAATCCTAGACCACTACCAGCCTCTATGCTGGCTGAGAGATAATGGAATGCTTTCTATCTCCTCCTTCCAGTGGTGACAAAAGAGATGAATAATGAAACCAACTTCCCTTCATATAATCAGTTCATAAAAATAATTAAACAATTCCTATGTCCTTCCTACTCTTCTGTGGAAATGTTTCTGAAAGCATTTTAGAGCTGTTTTAAGGGTAATTCATATAATTGGTTTGTTTTCCACTTGAGATTTCAACAGCATTACTGGTGATAAGTCAGAATACAGAAAACCGTGTTAGGATACCCTCCACCCTTCCAACTTCTACTGGTTCTACAAAACGACAGAAGCTTCCCTGGGTTCTCAGAGGGCTGGGAGGCCATGAAGGAACTAAATAAGGAGCACTGAGTCTTTCAGGGCAGACTTTTCTCTCTTGGCTTGTGCCCTCCAGTGACCAAACCAAGCGAACACTAGGGGTCACACTGTCCTAGGCTAATTGCTAGTCATCACCTTCCTTCGGGGCTGAAGGTATGTTTTGAGTGGGAATTAATTAGAAACAGTCTTTGTTCTAACCATGCTGGTTCTAAGCCTAATCATGTAACCCGTGGAATAGAAAAGCTCATCGAGCTCGGTCCCTAAAGCATTCTTGGAACCCAACAGACTTGTTCCCAGTGGGCTAATCTGAACACAGTCACCTATCTGTTTTGCTTAACACTTAAGATAAATTTGACCTAAAATAAGTAGGAAGCAAGTGACAGACTCACCTTGCCTTTCTCGTGGCTGACAGCTAAATGCTGGCGGCGCCCATGTGGGGAGGAAAGCACACACATGGCCACCCGCCTGAGCACATGGGCACTGATTAACTGTCGGATAGTCTGGCCCTGGTCTCCACTGTAATTCATCCGAACGTTCTCAAAGGCACCTTCCTGGGAGCCTAAGGTGGGAACCTGGCAGAAAGGGAAGCAGAGAGAGTAGGCAGTAGTAAAGCAAAAAAGACCAAGTGGATTCATATACTATTCATGTGACTGAGATGCTATAGATCAGTCAGAAGCAATGGATTTCAATCTCTAATCTACAGACAGGTAAATTTGTCAAAGTTACTGTTAGTACAGTAAAAACAATGTAGACAATGTTTCATGAAGCTAAATTTAATTAACACAAAATATTGGCTTTTAAAAAATGTCAAAATGCCCTTTTAAGAATTAAATGATCTTGATAACAAATGGCAGGTTTTTTTTAATTCATCTAACCCAGCAAAATTAAAAGCCAGCAATTCTGTGGATCACTAACCACCACCACAGTATTTTTCAGCTTCACGTTTGATATCTAAAAGTCTAAAAACAACGAACTCTAAAACTATAACTGATTTTTAATGAAATACAAGAATATACGTGCATATGTATGTGTGTTTCCCAGTGAATATTTTACCCTTAAAAACAGTCACCTTGTAAAACCTGTTCATGTATCTCATTCATTTTTATACTTCCCTTTCAGAAGCACCAACACTTTCCACTATATTACACGACTGCTAGAAGCCAGGAAGATCACACCAGAAGTCCTAAAATTAGTGCTGGGCAGATTTTAAAGTGGATAATGATTTATAACTTATAAGCCATGTCCTATGAAGAACTAAAGGAAAGTTGCCTACAAGGCTATATATTATATAGGCAAAAGAGGAAAAACACTATTTCTGCAAGTCAGATGGACCTCAAAGGAGAAGACAAAGTAATGAGGTTTCCTTACAGAAAAATTACTATTATAATTGCCCCCAAAGTTTGTTCCTCACATCCTAGGGGTTCATATATTTTTATAAACTGAAAAGGAGGTTTATTCACTGGTATGGCCCAAATGGCTGGATTCCCTCCTTTTGAAGACACACCTCACAGGCTGATTTTCACACTTGGTGTCATGATACCATAGGTTCTAAGTTCTGAAGAGCCAGGGCATGACAGTTCTAAGGATATTCCTCAGAGCACCTGGCACTTTGGCATCTAGGTAAATCTGCTAGTTCCTACACTTGCCTAACATCATGACCCTGACATGCTCACCATCAGCTGGTCTGTCATCTCAACCACCTTGTCCACTGTATGCAGCTCACGAAGGGCTTGCTGAGCCCGGCTGCTACTCCCCACAGCTGAAGCCTGCTGAAAGTTGGTCTGAATGGCATCCATGAGGAAACTGAGCATGTCTAACACAAGAGGAGCGAAGGAGAAATTGGCCTGAGAAAAATCCAAACACACAAGTGAAAAAAAGAAGAGAAAGAATGGGTCATACTCATCATCATAGTCTTGCCAGTAAATAACTTCCTGTAGAATCCAGAATCTAGTTTCCCCACTTCCAATTTGATATTCTAGCCATCATCTCATTCCCTCCATAACATTTGATTTGACCTCAGTCAACAGGTTATTGTGCTACTAACTCTCAAGCAATCTTTCTAAACCAGGAGTCCCACAGATAACCATATGCTCAAATGTATCCATCAGGTACAGTAAGTTAATTTCTCTCCTATGCAGCTAGAACATTCTAGTTATTTACCATCATTAGGAAAACTGAGAAAATAATCACTCAAATCATTTTCTATTTTCTGTGGTTCAGATAAGGAACCTGGCCAAGGGGTGCTCTGGAGTATTACATAACTAAAATTTACCCTCCCACAAACCCCCATAATACTCCTTAGTCATAAACCCTTCCCCACGAGGTAGTGACTGACAACACATACAGTTCATATTCCCATTGTGAAAATGAGTTACAGAGTCAAGAAAACAACCCCAAGTCCCCAGGAGTGGATCTGCAAGGAGAGCCTTGTACGATGCTTGTTCGAGAACCAACCTGCCAAGCTCTGCCCTGTGCCCACTGAACCAGGCGCCGCCAGAGCCCCACCTGGTTCTGCAGCTCCTCCCGGCAGCCCTCTACTGTGCGGCACAGGCTGCTCTTCTTGGGCTTCTCCTCATCAGCCGCCTTTCCATCACTGATGGTAACCTTGGCTTTGTCTGCTGGGGAGGCACTGGTGTGGCGCACCAGACTCTCTGAAACTCTGGGTTCACTCTGAAACGCTGACTCCTTCATGGAGGAGCCCAGGCCACTGCTAGGAGTTCGCTTCACCAGCGCCTAGGGATGGAAAATGTCTGAGGCCCTGAACTCTTACAAGCACAGATGAAATACTGCCTAAGATCTTGGAGGAATATCTGACCCAAAGGAGAAATTGCCTAACCATTTTTATGATATCCAAAAGCCTAAATTCTGATCTTCATGATATTTATCTAATTTCTAATCTGTACCCTATGCACACCAAAAGGTTTTAACTGTAACATCTGAAATTGTGGGGAGGTCTTAGAAAGAACTACAAGATCTCTAAGGATCCTCTAGTTGTAATACTGTAAGTGAAGTGCTTAGGCCATGATCAGCAATAGAACCAGAACTTACTCCTAGATGCAGGCTACCATGAAAGGATGTGGGCATTTCTCCCTTTGACATAAGCATTCCCATGTCACTTAAGCATTCCCAAGTCACCCTTTATAGTCCAGTGAATATTCCAGGCTCTCACCAAACAGCTGCCATCTTCCTTGGCACCACAGTCACAGAAAAAGGATCCATACTTGGCATAGGAAATCTCGTGGTCTTTGTGGCACACCTTGGCACATACCGTGCATACACCCACCCCATCGACCATTTTGCAGGTGTGACAGTGGTACCTGTGAAGAGCAAGACTCAGCAGATGAGCCCAGGAGTGCCGATCATTAAGACCCAGTGAACCCTCTCCGAAAAGGAAGCGCTACTCTTACCAATGCTGGTTCATGAATTCTTTCTGAGTGATGGTAAAAGTACAGAGTTTATTACAAAGAGAATCTTCATCCTTCAAAAATAATGAATATTTTTAATCAGAAATATGTCCTTCCATATAGGTATCCACAAAAACATACCTCATAGAGAGTAAACAGTAGACTCATAAATGACTAGTAGAAACCTGCTCGAGCTGGAAACAGCCTGCAGGCTCTAAATGTGCTGCAATTTCAGGTGAGACCTTAAGGTTTTGTGGTTAAGAAAAACATAAATCTTGTTTTCTGTACAAGGGAGTTCTCGAAGAACTCATCCCTGCAACTCCATTTGGGATGCAAAAACTGAGCAACTGCAGAGCCAGTGACGCTGGATGGAAGAAAGCATGTGTTCATTAAATAATCCTTTCCCCCTGAGATCAGATCTCTTCAGTCTGCTCTGAAGGCCCAGAAAATCAGTCTGGCATTGATCATGCAAGCTGGGAGAAAGCAAGAAGGACTGGGAGAGTTTTGAAGCTCACAGGAGTGAGAAAAGTGGGCCAAGGGTACATTAGCATGAGCTCTGCCTGTGCCAGTCAGCCATTATCTTGCACAGTCCCTCAGTTACTTGGTACTTACTGAATCCTCAGCCTGGGAGTCTTCCTCTTCCACTGCCAACTCCTCCACCCAGTCTGAGTCCACCTCAATGGCTCGCTCTTCCCCATCCACCGAGAGGTGACTTGGGCCTTGACCATTACTCTGGCTTAGGGCATTGGTGACATCAGCCAAGTAAGACATAATATGGCATGTGCACTCCAGGACTATCACATGCTGCAAGAGAAGATCACCACACCATAGAAACTTCAGTTCTCCATATTTATTATGTGAATCATGTTTTCTCAAGCTTTTCCCAATAAGATCAAGATGAGAGGAATGATAAAAAGCAGAGAAGAAAAACATGTTTTTATTATCTATTTCCTCAGCTCTTTGCACTAGGACCTCATATAGCTGGTCAATAAACTGCTGATTTACTGTGATTCACTCATTCTTAAACACAAAAGTAACTATTTGTAAAAACATATAAAAAGAAGTAAAATTGAAGTCAGGAAAACAGAGTAAAAATGGAGACAAAATCATTCAAGAGAAGACTAAAATTGCTACAGAGAACAAATTGGTGGTTGAATTGGAGGTGGTGAAATCAGTGAAGAGGGTCACAAAAGGAACAAACTTCCAGTTATAAAATAAGTAAGTCCTAGTGCTATAATGTACAGCAGTGACCATAATTAATAATACTGTCTTGCCTATTTTAAAGTTGCTAAGAGAGTAATCTTAATAGTCCTCATCTTACGAAAAAAAACTTGTTACTATGTATGGTGATGGCTATTAACTACTTATTGTAGTAATGATTTCCCGATATACACAAATATCAAATCATTACACTATACACCTGAAACAAATATGTCAAAATCATAACTCAGTTTTAAAAAAGTCTTGATTAAAAATACGAATAGGCTCTCTAAGGCATTTTTTCTACCATTTGCATTTTTTTAACCATTTGCGAAAAACATTAAATTACTAGGTTTTAAGTTAATGCAATAGGGGAGGAATAGCTTCAGGGATCAAGTGAAAACTTTCCCAGCAAAACACTCCAGGTAGGTAGTGTTTGCCTAAAAAACTCAATGGTCTGGCATCAAAGCCTCAGATTTCTAAGTTCCTTCACCCTGTACTATAAGAGTTCAGTGCTAAAAGGATAGTGATAAAAAAGAAGGAAGAGAAATGAATGGTGCTATGGCTGGTCTCAGGGGTCAGTTAACCTGCTCTTAAGACACCTATATCAGAGTCATGAGCTGGTTAAGGGGGAAAATGCCTGAATGCAAGACTTTAGTCAGTTTCAAACCCTTTTTCTCAGCAAAGTGATTTGAACCATCAGGCAAAGTAAACAAATCTAGCATCTGGACTGGTGCTGAGGAGGTAGTCTGTAACCCCACATAACACCAACTCAAAGCACAGTTCCAATGCAGGAGACAGGGGACAGTTTCCTATAGCATACCCATATCTAAAAACAGCAGAACTCACTACATTTTAAGAAGGGGATTCGGTGGATGTGTGTTTACCAGAGTATTTCTCTCCTATGACTTCTTACCACTCTGAAGAGGCCTGAAGGCATGCAGTTAGTAATTACACACTTCTAGGTCTCTTAAGCTATAGGCCTTATCTTCCAAAAGCTGGCCAGGGACAGAGGCCAGGGGGAAGGGGAGACTTCCACCTGAACACAAAGGTAAGACCCATCACTCCCTCACTGCTGTCACTCCGCCCTTTTCTTACCTTTCCATGCATGACATTGGCATTCAGTTTTTCGACCACATTCTTCTGTGACAGGTATTTCTTACTGTCCCAAAGAAAAAAAAGGGGGCAGGGGGAGGACACAAAATCATCTAAGGAACCAAAGAAAGGAAGCACTTTCATGAATCTTGCATCAATCTCTGAACACTGTGAAGCAAAGGCATCCTTAGAAAACTATGTAGATAATCAGAGGCTTGGGGTGCTCTGGTCTTAACACTAACATCTGGTTCACTTTCCATAAGGCTTCTCCTAGGAATAATGAACAGTAAACCCTACTAAGAAAATGAGATTATATCTAAAGTGAACAGTTTTAAGCTACTCCCTCAATCTCTGGTAAAATGGTACAGATTATTTCTTTTATATTCACTCTGCACTACTAAGAAAATAGCCTGCAGTTAATTATTACCCTTTCCTCGACGAGCAAAGGGTGCTTCATCAGTGTAAGATGGGTTCCTCCAATTTCATCATCTTACCATCTACTCAGCCAGTCCACAGCAGCATTGTGAAGCTGAAGATGACCAGCACCTTGACCTGCACTGGCCAGGGTGGCCATCACAACCATGAGTTCAGGGAAACCAGTCCCATCACCGTTGGCCAGCATCTCTGTTGCCATAGGGATCAGGGTGCCCAGAAGCACAGCACACACACCTTCCCCAACTTGGCTGGTAGAAAAGAAATAGCAAATTAATAATTAATCAACAGGAAGCTGACTCTGTGTACTTCTAAATTTCTAAGAGTACTTAAGTTTATAAAATTAAACATTAAATACATAACTATATATACTATGCCGAGTTTTGGATTTGGGCTACTACAGCACAAAACATTCACCCACGTTACAACTGACAGGCCAAATCATTGCATAAGATTTTTCAAGGGAAAAATCAGGCAGCTCAACTAGATCCCTTGAATCTAGGGAAAGGAGCTTACAGAATCGTTGAAAATAACGCCAACCAGTGCTTGAAGGAAAGAGTTGCCAATGCTCTCAACATATTCCTGGGGTTCTTGGGGACACAGATCACCATGTAGCTGTTCTACCTGTTTTCCCGAACAATGTATGTGGTCAATAACTGCAAGAGCTGCCGGTTCTCCTGAATCATATCCAGCTGATCAGAATCTTTGGGAGGTGATGTAGTCATGCGGGTGAGCCAGGCCTGGAGACGCACAGGTTCCACACAAGCCAGCTGTGCCAGGGAGCCACACAGATGCAGAAGGCTCGGGTTAGGGCTCTTCTCAGCTAGGGACAGACCAAGAGGCTGAGGTCAGTGGAGGAGGGCCAGGGGAAAAGCAGGAAGGTGCAAACTGAGCCAGAAAAGGGGCATAGGCTTTGGCAAGTTTCAACTTCCTTCCAGACTTTCTCTGAGGGATTCGCTCCACTTGTTAGAATTTTAATACTGTAGTTATACTCAGGCAGAAGATATGCACAGTATTAGCCAGACATCAAAGTTCCCATAAGAAGATTACTAAAAGCTGTCACTCACTCAGCTGGAAGAGTTTGGTGAAGAATTTCAAAACTCGGTTACAGAATTTAGCAGAAAGGTTCTCATTGGCTGTTGCCATCATGATCTGTACGAGTTCTCCACTGGGAGGAAGGAGGGGGGAGAAATGGAAGAATCACATTAAGCTTCACACAAAAGGCAGCTATTTCTATTTCTTCACAACCTTATCTCCTCTAGGGAATCAGTCATTTGTGAGTTAACAAACACCTAGAACACCTAAAATACTAGGTGTTCATGAAATCAATCCCCTCATCAATAACCTTAAGGGGTCAGCAATTAACCCAAGTCCTCCCCAAGGGGTACAAACACCAAAGCCAGCCTTACGTATTCCCTTGGAGAAAGAATATCTAAGTCAATATACATGTATAGCTCCTTGCTTTCAGGGGGCATTCCAAAAATGTTCACTGAATATAACAAAATACAGCTCACCTGTCAGAGAAAAATTCCTCCATAGCTTTACGAGCCTGGCCGCTTTCCAGCTGCTTTTCTAAATATTGGAGACATTCCTCCAAGATGGATTCATCCAGTCCACTAAAGATCAAAAAGAAAAATTAACCACCAGAAATAAGGTTTCAATGTCCTAATACTGGCTTTCAAAAATCCAGTTTGTTTATGACTAAACCTTGAGGGCAATATTCAATGCTGTTCTCTCCAAGCTCAGCATAAAGCCTGACACACAGAAGGTGCTCAATAAATGTTTCATGAACTGTTCATGAACTGTAATAAAAAAAATCCTAAAATCTGAGATAACTGAGGTAATCAATGGCAGAGTCCATAGGATCACTGCTGTTATTTCAAACTAGAAGGAAGGAAGGAAGAGAGGAAAGGAAGGAGGGACTGGAGGAGGGTGTGGAAGGAGGAAAAGAAAAAAGGGGCCTTTGATGAAAACCTGGACTCCCCAATAACAAAAACAAGACACCACAATAGTTGGACCTTTATTTGTACAGCTCTCAATAGGTAAAACTGCAACTTACTCAGCCGTTCTTTTATGGCTCACCTGCATCAAGACCTAAATTATCAAGGTCAAGCAATGCTATGAGACTGCCTAATTCAACAGGCCACCCATCTCAGAAGCAGGATTACAGAAATATTAGCAATGTTATCAAACTCTTTTGTACACTTCCCATCTAGTATAGCACTTCATAGCCACCTGTTAAATTATTTACTTTCTAAACCCGACATTTTTTTTAAATTCCCAGGAATTAATCACAAAAGAGGATTCCAAGTAAATTTCCATGCATGTCCACAAGAACATGAAATGCACGTAAGTACAGAACTTTCTATTAAAAAATATAACAGTAAGTTATTAATTAATGACATAAAGAAGCCAGTGTAAGTACATTTCATAGTAGTAGCAGTAGGTCACAGGAATCTGAATGTTCTCCTCAATCAGGCTCACCTGTTGGGATCTGCATGATTGGCCAGAATGTTATAACAACCAGTAATCAGCTTCTCATAAACGCGAGCCAAGAACTCATCAGACTCTGCAGGGCCCAGGATGCGCTCCAGGGAGTTGCTACTGATCTCAGCGACACTCTCAGTGCTTGACTCCAAAAGTAGGGGGAGCAGGGTTCGAATTACCTGTGGCGGGTTCATCTCATCAGACCAACTTCAACAAAGAAAATGGAAGCAAATTAGTGAATATACTCCTCCAAAAAGCTGCATGGGGAGGACAGGGCAACTCACTATTTATTGAGGAGAAGGGCTTTTATTCCAGTCTTTTTTCCCTTGGCAATTATTTTTTACATAGGTGTGATCATACATAGGCAATTATTTTTTACACTGTCAGTTTCATATTCTTTTTTTATTATTTTTTCATAGGCAAAATCATTTCCATATGAAAAATCCATTTGTTAAAATGTTAAATTAGTAAGATGTATTTTATAATATTAATAAAATTAACTGAAACCTAAGCTAATAACCCCTCCCAGACAACTTTTCTAGAATCGCCAGGATTCTGAACCACTTTTAAGGCAAGTCAATATAGGAGTTTACCCATGACCTATGTTTAAGGAAAAGTTCCTCCACCAGCCTGCCCTCATCCCCACAATGTCACAGTTTAACTCCTGCAATGATCCTGGAAAGCATGATTTGAAATACATCACTATTACCTTAAAATATGACTTAAAGCCTGCATGCCTTTTCTCAAAGAAGGAAGGAGGTACTCTGCTGCTCTGGAGCTCTAAGTTAAACACCATTCTAGGTAAACACTCATTCTCCATTGTAAAACAACAGACTCTCTTTGCTATAGAAGCAGGCAAGAAAAGCATTACCAAATAGTTATCCAAACCCCCATTGTCTTCCTTTAGCCATAGCAGCACACAGGTGTGCAGCACACTTAGGAATTACAGAAGGCACTCACACAATAAGATCTCCAGTCAACCTGACCAGGGAGAGGAGGGTGTGCTTCAGGGAAGCAGCCAGGGGCAGACTTTGGCCACACAGAGTCCCCAGGTGAGCAGCCTGCACAGCACTGATGTAACTCTCTGAAGGGATGGTGTCATTGGCAAAGGCATTGCGCTGAAAGGAAGCAAAACAGATGTAACTGAGCAGTCTGTCCATCCCCCTTGGGGAGAATTCCCACATGGGGGAAATTCAAACTGACAAAAACTAAGACCCTACTGAGGTTACAGGCAATGGCTCTACGCAGTATACACTATAACTCATCCTAGGAAGGCAAAGTGGTGTGGAGTGAAGGAAGCAGTTAACTTTAGTTAGTTCAAGGTTAAAATTTTAAAAGTTACAGTTAAAATATTAGTTAGTAAAAAGTTAAAATACCCAATATCAGTTTTCAAATAATTAGAATATATTTATTTAACATTAAAACTATTTTTTATCTTTAATAATTGAGAAGGATCTGTATTTTGCAAAGCATCTGGGTTTCCATTACAAACATCTTAATTATCCTTATACTATAGCTCCAAATAATGTAAACAGAGGTATCATGATTACACAGCAGAGATAACAAGACTGCTAATACTTGGCTTTTCCAAAGAACTGTAATAATGGAATAATCTGTTAACAGAGATAATCCGAGTAGCACATATGACAAAAGGAGCAGTTTCCTGATGTATAACCTAAAAAAAGGAAAGGAAATCATTAACATTTCCTGAGAATTCATGTGCCAGATAACGAGCTAGGCACTTTACATTTAATATACTTCATCTTCACATCCCAGTATTTAAGAGATACAAAGGCTCATAGTAATAAAATGGTTGTCCTATTACAGGAATGGACTTTTTAGCAAAAGGACCAGATGGGTGTCATTTGGGCATTTCAAGGCTTTGATTACTGATTCAGCCACAGTAAATACTACTGCAGCATACCAACATCTCTTGTTCACTAGTTTAAGCCTAAAGAATAAGAGAACACAGAATGACTAATGCTCTGCATTTCTACTCCTCGAACAGACACTCACCCAGGATCCAATGTTGGGAAACTCATTGGTGTTGATGTTGTTCCAGGATTCACACACAGTTTGCACTGAAGATGGTAAATTCTGAACCAGTGTTGGACCTAGAGGGGTCAGAAAGGACAAGGAATCACCACAAGAGACAAAGGATGACACAGGGCATTTTAGAAGACAAGCTCAAATGCACAAAGAAACCCCACAGCCCAGGCTGTCAAAATAATTACTAACATAGTTTCTATGGATATTTCAATGGCAGTACTACATCAAAGAACTAGCTAATTGCTTAACAGCTAACAATCTCAATTACAAACTTTTCATTTCCCATCATACTGGCTTTCTAATCTTGCAAGTAAAGGAGACAACTGAAAACAAGATACAAAGTGAGGTCAAGTTATCACCAGTCAGGCTAAGATCACCATTAAACATCTGCCACCCTTTCTATGACTAGGTACTGCTTTGATCTCTCTTTTCCCCTAAGACAAATTTTAAGGATATGGATCATTAATGCACATTAAGAACTGCATTCAATGAAGCAGCTGAATTTAAATTCCTTAAGTGAGAACACCTAAATGTTAAAAGGGTATTTAAAGGTTCTAATTCAGGAAAATACAAATAGCTATTCATTTTAAAGGGAAACAATTACATTGAACTCCCAATACTGCTCAAGTCCTTTGAATTTCCCATCCTAAATTTCTAAACGATGATTGCTAATAGCAGAAAGAGGTTTCCCCAAGCACAAAGCAGTAGCTTTCTCATCTTTCTAAGCTCTATAAAAGTAGAAGGAAGATGTGCTAAGGCAAAAGGAGTCTAGTGTTGGAAACAAATCATCTTGGCTTGGATCCCAACTCCACCACTTGCAAGATGTGGGATTTGGGGCATATTAGTTCTCTTAAGCCTTGGTTTCCTAATCAGTAGAAGGGGATAATAACACTTACATCACAGGGTTACTGTGAAGATCAAAACAGATAAGCCTGTCAATGTCTGACACACAGAAAGGTTCCAGAAATAGGCAAACGCCAGTGGACAGATGGAAAGGGAGGGAAGTAGTCATACTAGTTCTAAGAGTAATACTCAAAAGCACATTCACTTACCCAGACTGTTTGCTTTGCACCTACTAGAGCCAATAGCCAAAACAGCTGCAAAGCCATGTAATTTCTCCTGGGAAGGCTTTTCAGTGGATCCCTCTTCATTAAAGTTCTGTAGCAAATAGGCTCTGAAGAAAAAATAAGGGGTATGTGAAAGCTGAAGGAATCTGCTCCTGTCACGGTCAGGAGAAACCACTCTGGACAAACTGAAAAACTGTACCTCGGTTTTCTAATCTCTTAAATGTAGTTGATAGTTCCTGCCCCTTCCTACCAATTCCGACAGATAATTGTTTCCCAAAGAATATTCCATCCTCTGAAATGCTCCCAAAACACAATTCCAGGACAAATGAGTTTGGGAAACAGGAAATATTGTATTCCCCCCACCCCTACCCCATCTTCAGAAGATTGGCAATGTATATACTAAAGGCTCTGAGAAGTATCATACTTTTTTGAAACTTCAGTTTTATTTACCCGACTCTTCCGAAATTTACTTGCCTAAGAACATCTATTAAGAGCCCAGTTTAGACTCTACTGGCCTAATGGGCCCATAAGCTCTCAGAGGGCAATGACTTGACCACCTTTGCTACTGTTATACCACCAGCACTTAGAAAAGTACTTGGCACACAGCAGACACTCATATTTGTTACTCATGTTTATTGTTCATATTTGTTCGAAAATTTTGCCTCAAGCAATAATCCTCTCTCTGTGGCAAGGCATTCACACTAAGAGACATTCATTAAGTTTTACAGTGATCCAAGTCCCTTTCAGCATAAAAGCCCCAGGTAGAACAAGAGCCAAACAGTGAAATACTACAGGGTCCAGATAAAGTAAATGAGCTTAAAGGAGCCCAGGGAGAATGACTACAGGGGGCAGCTGCTCCTCAACTCCCGCTTGTTACTGTCACATGGGAAGTGGGGCCAGCTCTGCCAGTTCTCCCAACGTAAGAAAAGCCAGGAATTTTACTTTTAAATAAACTCCCAATTTATATACACTGAAAATTTTAAATATTTAAACTATGCAAAACAAACAAAACAAGTCTACAGGGCATGCAATCTGCAGTGTTTATTACAGAAAGAACTAGATTTCAAAACACTAACTCATTAAGAAATCATTCTATAATTATATGCCATGAAATTTAAAGGGCATTTAAAGAGCTTCATCTTAGTGAATAACAGAAATGACAGTGTCTGTGAAATTACATCACCTTTCTTTGTATCCTACAAGTAAAAGGCTAGAAAATATGTATAGATTTATAGAAATTAGACTTCCTCTTGACTCTTCCTAAACTATTTGAAAATTCTATCATCAAGTACCTTTTCATATTAAAGAAGAAATCATATACCAAGAAAAAAGAAAAAACAAAGAAAGAAAAAGCCTAAGCTGATAAAAAGGAAAAAAGGTAAAATTCGGACTCACTGGGGATCTGCAGAGTAAAAAGTACTTAGAACAAAAAAGTTCAATTTGAGAAAGCTGAAGGCTCCTAAAGAAAGTAAACAGCCCAAGGGTCTGAACTCCCCACCCCACCCCCTGCACCCAGCATCTCTCAGTGGCTTGCCCTACCTCGTGAATGATGCGTAGGTGTCAATGAGCTGCAGCGTGGCTGGAAGAAGGTTCTTGGTGATCTCAGACGACTTGTGAGGCTCTGTCTCAGCAGCCATCTTAGAAAAATGCTCATCCAAAGAGACCTGGACCTTGGAGACAGCAGCATCCAGTGTGTAGATGGACTGCAGACTAGGGATTTCATGGAGTTGCAAGATGGTAGTACAGTCGATGCTACAGAACGACGAGATCTTTAAAAATATCCAAGAGATGAATTAGTTGTAACAAAAGGCTGTGTCAGAAGCCAAGTTCTATCGTTATGGAGCCATAGCTAACATACCTGGCGAGCAAAGTATTCCTCTACAATTTCAACGTCATACTTCACTGAGCTGCACTTGGTGACTGCCAATTCTAGGAGAGAACCTGCATGTTCAGCCTTCATTCCCTGCTTGATAAGGTGATCCTATTCGGACAGCAAGAAAAAGGTGTTCAGGAGACCAATATACACAGAGGATAAAGCATTTATTAGCCTTAAATCAAGAAGTTCCGAGTATAACACATTGGATTTGACTACCCCCTTAGCAGCAAGCTCTGTGTTACACTGCAGTACCTTTATCCAGTTGACATAGGAGCTAATCCGGAGGCGGGAAGACCACCGCAGGGTGTGCAGGATGTCACATTCACTCATCTCTGGAGAGTTCATGGCCAGCTGGTTCATATAAGTCTTTGATGGTGGCAAAATTCCTAGGATCCTCCACAGTATCAAGAAGTAATATTGAAGGGCACAGGCCTCCTGAAGAAGCAAAAAGAACAATCACAGAGGTAGTGGCATTTGCTATTCCTTTAAGAACATCATAATAGTAAGAACTGTTCCAAACACAACTTCTAAAGCAAAATTGTGTGGAGTCCCAATTTTCAAATGAAATTTGGCTCTCAAGTCTACTCTCCAGAACTTTCTGGAGAATATACCTAATAATAAAGCAGAAAACAGTAAAACACACCTATAAATAACTTACTCCATATTCTGCACATTTCACAGGCCAAAAAAGCTGTTCTAAGACAACTCTGACTCCCCAATAATTTACCAAGCCACTGACAGAGAGCAAGTCATCCTCGTCAGCACTCTTTCCATGCTCTCGATTAGTCCTATGGCTCCAAGAGGTGGGGAAGCTTTCATGGGACCACAGGACAAGCTCATGTGTGAGGCTTTCGATATCACCCCTCAGCCAGTGGTCACAGGAGATAAAGTACTTAGGTGACTATTAGCTCTCAAAGTCATATTTTTCTCAACATGAACAAAAAGAGATATGCAAAGATGATTAAATTATCTCTAAAATGAGTATGTCTATCCAAACTACACAGAAATACTGAAGTTCCAGTCAGTTTTGCAAACAGATATTTAATAAACTCATCAGATCCCAGAAGAAAATTTCTGGCAGAGCTGCCACCCCGTTACCAAACACATCCCAAACTCTTTCTAATTATCCCCGGCTCCCATGGTCTTACCAGGACTGTTACGTTCTTATTTTCCTTTCTCCTGACTGTATCAAGCTGGGATCCAGCTGCAAGCAGGCATGTCAGTGCAGTGTAAAGCCCATCATACTTGATCAGCTTGGAGAAAAGGACATCACATGCCTAATACCAAGAAAGACAAGACGATCAATTTTCCTTATTTTTTGAAATGTATTTGCCTACTACCCATACACTATCACTTGACCTCATGATTCAAAAAACAGCTCGTTCATGTTATAGTTATTAATTTCTCATTGCAACAAGAGTCCCACTCAGGGACCTCACCCAGTTTGTGGGCTATGATCACGCAAGTACAGGCTTTAGAATGAGGCAACTACTTTGTCCATTGCAATAGCTACATGCAAAAATGCTAAAGAGATAGTCTTCAGAAATAACGTGTGGAGATGTCAACCACCAGGAAAGACGCCTCCTACCCTGCAAAAGTGGAGCCTAGCAAATAAATTTCAAATTAACATTTCCCTTTTTGAATAAACTCAGACCCTAATACAGACCAAATTCCCTCATTACAAGAAGCAAGTCATTCCCTTTTCCCCTGACAGACTGAATTTGTTGAAAACCACCTAATTTCACATGTAAAATGGGGTTTTAAAATTCCTGGTACCACAGAATCAAGTCGGTTTAAGTCATCCTCTGAGGCTTCTGGGGACAGGACACAGTAGAATCTGGGTTGTGGAACTGCATCTGAAAAACAATGTGCTTATTAAAAGGATGGTTTCATTCTCAATTCTCTTTAACAAGTATAAAGTTTAACAAGTATAAAACTAAGAAGATACCTTGGAACAGGGTTTCCCAACCTTGGCACTACTGACACTTGGGGCCAGATAATTCTTTGCATGGGTGGCTGTCCTGGGCACTACAGGAGGTTCAGCACCACCCTGGCTTCTACCCGCTGAATGCCAGTAGCACCCTCCCAAGTTGTGACAACCAAATAGGTCTCCAGATATTGCCAATGCCCCTCTAGGGGTGGGAGGCACCACTGTCCTTAGTCAAGAACCACTACTCAACGAGTTAACGAAGATGCTCTACCATCAAGTTAATCCTCAAAATCTTATCTTTAGACTGACTGCTTTAAACTTACATGCAGTTTCCCCAGTATCAAAGGGACTCACTAGTAAGAGACCCCAGTAATAGTAAATTCATATTAAGGCTTGAAGGAAGTTTTCAGAAAATACACTGAATGCCTAACAATCCTCAGGATGAGAGCAAACACACACTAAAAATGAACACAAGAGGTACCTCTTCAAAAGAATGGACAACTGCTATGTGAGGAACACTGGGAGCATGCCAGCACTCCCATTACTGTCAGAGCAGTATGCCACCATGACCCAAAAGGCAAGGTAGCCTAGGGATCAGAGCCACATTCCTACAGAAAAGTGAAATGTAATCATTCTATGTGGCGGGATCCACATACCACAGTGTGTCTAGCCAGACACAAGGACTCCTAATTCCTGTGCCTCAAAGTTGCTTGTTTTTAAATAAATTTGGGAGATGTGAGAGTCTATTTCTGACAATGTTTAAAATCTTTAGGTTATTTGTCACTGACAGGGAATAAACTAAACCAAATGACCAAAGAGATCCTCGTCTCCAAACTCTAAATTTATCCCACCAATGAGAATCAGTGAATCCGTTTCCTATTGACAACCTTCTTTCTGACCTGACGAAAAATGCTTAGACCAGTTTTCTTCTACTTCTTTGAAGCCATGATAAAGTGGGGTGGTTGCCCGGCGACTGCTGCTGTCCTGAGATCCATTTGACCACCCAAAAGGAGGACTCAGCAGGTTATGCTGCACCTTTTAAAATACAAATATGCAAATTAAGAAAGATACACAATCACCATTCCCCATCTCACTCTCAGCATAACAGAATGGCATATCAAAGTCTGAGAAAATAAACCAAAATAAAATGTTAGATTTCTCTTTGACTTCTTTTGAGAAGCATCTTTTTGCTGGAATATAAAGGGAATAGTGCTCAATGAAACAATTTAAGAAATCTTGAATATAATAATCCTTAACTGGCCCCATCCTCTTTTTGGATCCCTACAACAAAGGAATTTACTGATTCATAAAATTTACTGCTCGACCATCATTCGACTATTAACAAACACTCACTAAGGGCCGATGCTCAGGGCACTGTGCTAGACACAGGTAAGGCAGGGTAATTCAAGGGACACCTGCAAACAGCCTGTATTCCAATTTTAACAACTACATCAAATCAAGTGATACACATGTATCACTTTTGGCTTAAAGTGTGAGTGCACATACACAAATCTCAGTGGTCTTACTAAGGTTATTCATAAGCCAACCACAAGGAACACTCAAAACCTAAAATGGGCAGGTCATTTTGACTGGGCTCATGGTACTCAAGAACAGCACCACTTCCAATGACAGCACTAAAGCCAACTGAATGGGTTCATCTGTACCTGTTCAAACAGATACACAGGGGCTTTGGAGTACTGATGAAGCAGATAATCAAAGATCAAAAGGAGGCGAGCCAGGATGAGCGGCACAGAGCGCATCTGGACATCCATGTTGGCACTCAACTCCTGGATGATCTGCACAAAATGGGTCAGTATGGCCCGCCGGCCTTTCTCAGTGAAGTTGTGGAAAATGAGAAGGAGCAGCTGCAAGTGTTCTACATTCAAATCTTCCGTCTCATTGGGCGCCACCCCTTGAAGAGCATTCTGCTTCACTGTTGACAAAAACCTGCCACAGAGAAAAGGAGAATATGGCTGGTGAGAAAAAGAACATACTCCAAGAGTTTACAATGTCAAGTGCTAGAAGAGTTAAAACTTCTTGAACCCAGGCATTAAGATAATAAATTAAGGAAGACGAAAAACTACAAGAGAAGATAAAGACTAAACCTTGGCTACAAAAAAGCCAGATTCAGTCATAACATTTCCAAGAATCCTTCAGTAATGTCAACCATGGCCATGGTAGTGTTGCCACCTGCCCTGCCATTTCTGACAATGGAAAGAAAGTGGCTTTAAAAAAAATTAATAAACCTGGGCAGGTAAACAATTCAATTACTTTTCCCTATATTTTGATTCTAGAATTTAATCTTGTTTTAAGAGTTGGCACTACAGGTTAAATGCATTAGGTATGAGTAAAAAATAACTCAATGTACTAAAAAGCCATAAAAAAAAATTATACTATTCAGGGAAGAGAAGAGCTCTTATGCAAAAAAGAGCTTTTATGCAGCCAACTGTTTCCACTGCCTCTGGCTATTAGAAGAGATTTGTGTTTTAATAAGGTTTCCCTCACTACAGCCCCCCCACACACATGCTGGCCTTTCTTTCAAAACTCCACCAGGAAAAATGTAGTGGATCTTTGGCATTAAAGGGGGCTTATGATTTCTCAAATCCAGCATTAGAGCTTCTTGATCACAGAATGGAGAAGAGAAAAGCAAAGGCTTTTAAGAAAACAAACCACTTTGAAGACTCCTAACCATGTAAACAAAAATGGCAAATATAGGTCCATCAAAAAAGGATTTAGATGATTAATCTGAGCTTCCCCCAAGTAAAAAAATTCTTTAGAAGTTGTCCAAAAAAGGCTGAAAGTCATTCTAAGTGGTTTCATGCTGAAGCAAAATAACCTAAGACAGAGCTGGCTTCCCTGCTCCTCTCTTTCAAAAAACCAGATCAGGGTAAAACTGTAAAACTGGTTACGTTCAACATTCAGGTCCCATCTCATAACTGCTACCAAATCCCCCATGTGCTGAAGGTAGACTCTATTCCCAGATCAGAGTTTACGCACTTCTATTTTCAAACAGCACATCTCCCAACTCCCCCGCCCAGAAGCATTCCCCCCCAGCCCCTCTAAATGCTACCATCAGAATTCTGTCTCAGAGCCACGGATTAACTACAAAGAAGTCCAAAAAATGCACAAAGTAAATAACCTTCCCCACAGGGCTTCTCTTGGAGTTATCTTACCTGTCCCAAACTTTAAGGCATTCAGGGACATCGGGGTCATCTTGAGCGCTGGCTTTATGTTGCCAAATGAGCAAGAGGCGTGAAAGTACAGACAGGCTTTGAGGGTGAATGTACAAGGGCCAAGGGCCCTCAGAAAAAGGAGCAACTCCCAGCTGTTGCAACAGTGTGTTCTGGACATGAAAGACATACAAGAGACCATTAGGAAAAAGATAGGGAATGAGGCCAAAGGTTACTAATGCTTTCTAATGTTACTCTGAATACTGGAAAGAATACTTAAAGGAGGATACAGACATTAAGATTTAGAAGTAGTGTGGAGAAAGATCATTTTGGTCAGCAAATGGGAAAGATTAGTAATCTAGCCCCATTAACAACTAAAGTTAATCAGTATCAGGAATGGGGTCCTGAAAAAGGAGAATGTTTTGCGACAGCACAATCAGGGTAATTTCCCAAAAGGGTAGAACATGAAGTCTGTGCCTTCAAAAGAAAACTTCAACAACTATGATAGCAGACAGTTCTCTTTCATTACCAGTACATACTACAAGTAACACTCAAAAGGGGGAGGTCCAACAACCTGTACTGTAATACAAGATCCAACAACTTGTATTTACTAGCAGACAAATTTTGCCTATATATAAGATGTCAAGGCATTAGAATTAATCAGGGCTGTCTCTGCCTGTAGTTGTAGTATCTTTCAAATGAGCTTTACTTTCAGCTCAGTTATCTAAGCTCCAACTTACCTTCTCAAACACACACACAACCGAGCAGGATGCCAATGGAAAACCAGACAAAAGCCTTTCTCATTTGGCCTCAGAAAACACAAATCATAGTCACCTCAGGATATAGGATCAATTTCTAAGTCTGCCAAATGCAATTATATTCTTGTAAGACATCCTAGAGGACCCATTCCTTGGAAATAACTATTTAAAGACACAGATAGCAAAAGTAGTTCATATGTATTGGGGCAGTTACCATAGGCTAAGCACTGTACACATACTGTCACACTAAATGCTCACAACTATAATGTTAGGTGAGTATGTGCTCCATTTTACTAATGGCAGAAATAGAGCTCAGAGTGGCTTAAGAACATGACCAAAGCCACAAATGTCAAAGACAGGTTTACCTCTAAAACTTAAATTCTTAATCACTATGCTCAACACAGCCATAAATTATTTCTCAATTTCTGACTCAAGGAAACAATAAAAAAAAATAAATATGCCTGAGCTGTATCAAAATTATTAACTATAGCACAAATTTAAGCATTTAAATCAATGGGCATGTAGCCATAATGGCAGCAACTATAAAGACCAAGGTTAACATAAAAAAGTAACAGTAAAATGCAAAAATGCAGAAACCAAGAGATATATCAATGTTCTACCTATAACTGTAAAAACTATGAAACTACCTGGATAGGGACTAGAAGGAAACATGAAAAATTCCAATCATGAATTTGGTGAAAGGATTATGTTTAACATATATTTCTTATAATGTGACTTATACAATAATTTTAAAGCAAGGTTTTTGTTTTATGTCAGTTCTTGTGTTCTTGGTGTCAGTTTTTTAGGCCTCAGAGCCATAAACACAAGCTGCAACATTTCTCAGGAACCTGTTTTCTCTATTGCTCCAACTTTTATTAGTTTTAAATACGTGGAACTGACTTTCTAAGAAGTAAGCCACAAAGCTCTGGCCTGAACTGCTCCGAGTGCCTTCTGTCCAGCCCTCCTTGGCTCTAGCATTCCTGGGGTTTCAGCCTCAGCCTTTGCCTCTCTTGCTGTTCTCCATCATAGCACTGTTTCTACTTCAACAGATTTCTCTTAGCAGTAATTCCCAAAGCTCTAGTATCAATTTTAGTTTTTAACTCCTGAATTTCAGATTCACATTTCCAACTATTTTCTAGACATCATCCCACTAACACTTTAAAATTTCATATTTAAAATGATTTTTTAACAGTAGCAATAGTGATAAAACTAAAAGCATTAACATACAACATACCATTCTTGTATACATTTCACGTATACAATTCTTTCATACATTTCTTGTATATAATGTACAGATTGTTCTCATTTGATTGAAAGGGCTATAAAATTCAGCTTACTGACAAAGGAAGCAATACAATCACATTGATAAGGCCTATGCTCATGGCCCTTTAGCTCACTCCTTCCTTAAAGGAAAGCCTCATACTCTGCTCTGTAATTTTCTAGACTGCAAGACAGCTTCACGGCCGGCCCACCATAAGAGACTGAAAGAAAGTAGAGCTGGTAGCTGACACTGACTCATTTGTTTTTAAAAACAGGGAGGAAATGGCAAATTGTGTGCTGCATGTACCTATAGAACCCAAAGATCACTGAGGGAATGTGAAATAAGTGACCCATGAGTAAATACAACCTCTGGGCTGATTTAAATTACAGAGTGAGCCCACCAAGTGCTCAGTATTGCTCCTTCTCCCCCACAGCTCTCCTCTCCAACTTCCTTATTTCTCCAAAACAGCATCCTTCTGGTCTCTTTTGGATTTTAAACCCAGGCAATATCTTGGCCTCCTTCCTCTCCATGTGCTTTACCCCATTCAAACAATTCTCCGTGATCTCTACAACTGGCCCTTTATCACCCATATCTTCCCCTGTTCTCATGACCCCATCCCACACTAATTCAAGTCATCTTGACTTTGTCAGTGCACACTGCAGTACCTGGCACACAGTAAGTGCTCAATGAATGCTTACCAAATGAACCTAGATCAGTATAATAATATTAAATTATTATAATGTTATAAGTAATATTAAATATAATAATGTTCAACAATAGTAATAGTAACAAAATAATAAAGATATTAGCTAATATTTAGTAGGTACTAGTAGCATATGCCAGGCATTTCTTTTTTACTTTGTGATGAAACAACATAAAACTTACCATTTTTAAGTGTACAGTTCTGTCGTAGTAAGCACATACACAGTGTACAATCGTCACCACCATCCATCTCCAGAACTTATTTTGCCCAATTGAAACACTGTACCCATTGAACACTGACTCCAGGTGTTACCATAATTTTTGGAATAATGTGTTTGGTCTTTGTCCTATTCCTGGCACAGAGCTCCTAAAACTCTTGTAAATTTCTGGAGTATGGGATAAGATAAGCATCTTCTGTTATTCATAGTAAGCCCCTTTCAACCACACCTGAGTTCATGCTAGTGAGGTGACTCCTCTTGGGCCCTCAGATAGCTTCAGGATGGGAGCTGGTTGCCAGAGGAACCAACCACGTGATTAGAAGGCTGGACCCTTCAGCTCCATCCCAGAATTCCAGGGAGGGGAGCAGGGCTAGAAATTTAATCACCAATGACCAATGGGGCACAATGCCAGTTGAAAACAGACAAGAGCCTATTTATAATTTGACTTCAGAAGACACAAATCACCTTAACAGACTGCCTTAAACAAATTTGAAAGAAAGAACATAAGGGCCAAGCCAACAAAGCACACAGCCTTATAGCAGAAAGTCCTCTTCCCAAGATGTTCAAAAGTCATCAAAAAGTATGTTTCAATTTCTTCTATAAGAAGGGTATAGACCTCCTGGTCTTACTAAGTCAGAGCTATAGTTCTTTATAACCCTGACAGTTCAAGACAGTTTTTAAGATGTAACTTAGATTTGTTAACTTACATAGACTGAGGTACACTTTATTAACCTCCCTTAGAGGATACTTTGTGAGTCTTGCAATGTAAGGGGGTGACCTTGGTAAAGCAGTTTTCCACAGGACCCAAAGAAACAGTATCCAGGTAAGGGGACTCAACAGCAGATAGTGAGCTTACACTGACCATCTTTCACCTTCTTCCATCATAGCAATGAAATCGGGGAAGAATTTCAAGTCTTATGTTTGGAGATGGAATGAAAAGAGAGGTTGAGGATTTCCTCTGCATGACATCAGTAGTTATGGGCAGCCAGGTTGCATGTCCACACAAGGTCTATAATTATTTTTTAAATGCTAAGAAGGCAACATTATTATGAGTCTTAACTCCTATTATCTAGAGAAAAATATTTCTTCCCCATTATTTGGACAAGTTTAGGTGGAAAAAGGCTGAAACTGGGAATTTTGAAACTTCCCTAAATAGACTTAGATCTGGGCAAGGAGCTGATAACTTTGGCAAGACACCATGACCATATACAGTCTGAGAAGGTACTGTCGGCAATAAACTAACTGAAGCATTTCCTTCTCTTCACCTCAGATGGGTCAACAACTTTAATCTCAATGTATATTCCTTTTCCTACAAAAAACATGTAATGGTAGTTAAGTATAACTAGGTCTTATAATTATCTCTTTAAACAACATGGGAAATTTTTAAGAATTTCTCAAATAACTTGGGATTATGAGAATCAATTTTAACCTCATGAAATAGCTACCTGGATTTCGTCCCTTTGGAGGTAAGTGCAAGCCCTTGAATAGTGTCTTGATTCTAGGAATCCACTGAAATAATCTTAAGAGTAACAAAGTTTTTCAAAACATTCTTGGTATAAATAATTAGAGATATACCAAGTTAAATTCTACTGGCAGGGGAAGGAAGTGGGATTACAGTAACTAGAAATCTGCAGTTTTATCATATTCCTCAGGGACCCTTATGTACACTAAACACTGAGAAGCACTAACTTTGACCATGTTAAGAAAGTTATTAGTTCCAACTTCAGCATTTTATTAAAAATAATAATAATAATAATAATAATAAGGGAGAAATGTGGGATTCACATATAAATCAAGTATAAAAATCAAATGAATATTTATATTTGACTGGATTGTTTATAGTTCATAATGCGTGATCAAAACTGAAAGTTTCTGTGATGACTGCCCTTGTACTGTTCACCATGTAAGAACTTATTCACTATGTAAGAATTTGTTCATCATGTAAGAACTTGTTCGTTATGCTTCAGAAGATTGGAGACTGACAAGAACTAGGCTTGGGGTGGATTAATGATTGTGCATTGAGTACTGAGTCCCCTGTACAGAATTTTATTGTTGTTAACAACCATCTGATCAATAAATATGAGAGATGCCCTCTCAAAAAAAAAAGAAAGCTATTAGCAAAATGTGACATTGCCAAATGTTCTGAGAAGGTGAATCCACATATATCTGACACGTTGCTGGTGGGAGCACGACTTGCTGCAGCTACCTCACAGAGCAGTTTGGCATGACCTGTCTCGGGTCACGTACTCTGTAACCTGTCAATTTCGCTCCTAGTTATATTCCCAAGAAAATCAGTTATATACAACAGGACACGTACAAGAGAGATCACAGCAAGACCTGGAAAAGCAGTAAGACCTGACACAACCATGAGCAGGAGCAGAGAGCGACGAATAAATTGGTATCGACACAAATGCAAGGGAACATACAAGAGTCGAAACAAAGAAACAAATATATGCAACACTGTATATGAATATAGCACTGTATCACTGTAGTGATATAGCACTAAATATTAAGTGAAAAAGAAAGCCTAAGATTACACAGAACACAATGTCACTTGCTATAAAGCTAAAACAATCAAATAATTTTACAGTTTAAGGAATATCATATATATGAAACTAATGAAATAAAGGACATGAGGTTTAGGATTCAGAATACCAGCTACCTCAGTGGGGAGAGAAGTCCTTAAGATTTTTAAGTCTATAATCTAGATCGTAGACTTTATTTTGGTGGTGGGTTTGCAACCAGGAGTGCATATGACAGCATCTATCTCCTAAAATTTGATTGACTCTCTTAAAACACACATTTTAACCTGTATTTCTTGGCTTACTAATGACACTGAACATTTCCTATGTTTGTTGGCCATTTACATTTAGTTTTGTGTAAACTGCCTTCTGGTCTATTTTGTCCACTTTAATACTAGAATAATCATCAGAAATTGTTTATTTTTATGGTGTTACCTTTTCTTTAAGCTTACTGAGTGACACATACTCTTTTTCTTGAAATGATCCTAATTAAGGCAGAGGGACATACTAGAATAATCCCTAAGCATTCCTTCCAGTAAGGGATCCCATGACAAACTGTTCCTTAGCAACAGGAACCACCACAACCTGTTGAGAGCTGTTGCAGAGAGCTCTTGACCTGAACTGTCACAGTGCACACACACCTGCAAGTGAGGTGACTGCAGGTCAGAAGTCACCAGGGAGTGGTTGAAGTGATACAGAGCGGCAGCAAACTCTTCATCTGATGAGCCTTGAAAACAAACGGGGAAAACCAATTACACAGGCAGCTACCTGATGCGTCACACCACCCGGCCAACAGCCAAACTCCATTAGCAAAAATCCACCAGGCATGTATCCTGTCTACTAACCCTTGAGTCCATCTTTGTCCACCTCCTTAATGATACTAGCCAGGGTGGCCATATGGTGTTCTGAAAGAGATATACTCAGATAGTTTCGGATAAAATTGTTCCGGGAGTTCAGCATGGAAGAGGTAATGAAGTTCAGAATGTTGGAAGCCAGACCTAAGAACTAAAAAGAACACAAAAATGCTCTTATCAGGTTCAAATCCTAGAGCTCCTCCAAATCCTCAACACAAATAGGAAATAAAATATGCCTATAGACCTCATGCAATAAACACAATGAATTAAAGAATCAGATTTTAAATCACCTACCCTGGGATTACATTTAATTACAATAGTCCTTCCCATTTAATTCTACCAGTTACACAAAATGGTAAGCTACTACAAGACACTTCACAAAATATTGTATGAAGACAGAGAATTTCCAAATAGACTGACTCATTTCTCTCACTCCTCTAAGGTCTTTTATTTGTCCAGCTCTAGGACATGATCAGTATATTCAATTCTGAAGTCTATATTACCATTATACACATAGAATTCTCAGATCTTAACTTTTCTATTAAAATTATATTGTATTATTATATAAATGTTTTATATCTCCACCCTAACTGACTAAGCTGTATGAAAACAAGGACTGTATCTGACTTGTTTACTGATTTAGCTTCAGAACAGGGACTGACACCCAATACATCATCAATAAATATCGGTTGAGCGAATAGTTAGCAAGCACTTATGATGTGCCAGACCTATGCTAAGATCTCTTTAATTCTTCACAACACCCTTAGAGGCAAATACAATCATTCCCATATGATAGGAGACAAAACTGAGGCTTGCAGAAGTTCTGATTTTTAGCCAAAATCACAAAGCCAGTAGTAAGTGGTAAGAGGATTCAAACTCAACTGTCTAACTCTAAAAGCTATTACTAGCCCTCAGAGAAACAAGCCAAGAGTACAAGTTATTTAATTAAATACAATACACTTGAGTCCTAAGAAAAAATATATTCAAAACATTACAGTATCCATTATCCAACCTACAAAATGTTTTAGTTCAAATGATCTGCTTTTTATACCCCTCTTTCCCTAAACCTCAGAAATCCACTCTTACCAACTCAGGATCTTTTCGACTAGCCAAAATGTTGCCCTTCTCACCAGGAGCCTGCTTACTGGGGCTTTTAACTCGAGGCGAGCTCTCCAGAGGAGGGGGCGGGGGAGGAGGTGGAGGTGCCACTTTCTCTTTACTGGGAGAGATGGTTTCCTCAAACCACTGTCCCAAAATAGGCTCACTGTCGTCATCTGAACAGAGAAAAATAACAAAAATGACACATTTTAAAAACATTTTTTAGTACACCTGCTTTATAAAAGTGCCTAAATCAATACAGGTGAATAAATCTGTCAAAATGTATTTAATGTATACATAAAATAGGAACATTTTGTTATATATAAGTTGTATGTCAGTAAAACTGACATTTTTTTAAGGAGCCAACAACCTCACTTTATTTTACTGGCAGCAAACCAAATATCTTCAAGAGCAAATGTTTACTTGTCTATCAACTATAAATCTCAAGAACCATCCTTTTCACAACACTGTACACTGCTTCCACAAACCTGATTATAAAGAAGCTAAGATATTTATCTGATTCATTCTCTTTCCAAACTAAGGCAGGAGGGAATGTGAGTTCCGCCCTGCTATTCACTTCCATAGTCCCGAGTCCTTGGGCTTCCCCAAGCCACAAATCTATTACAACAGCCAAACCGAGCTCCTCACATGTGACCTTTTGAGTGTCACTAGAAAAGCTCAGAGCAGAGTTCACAAAATGGCTTAACACAAAAAGAAATATGAACAACTGCGATGTATTTTGATTTTGAAGGGAGAGGAATGAAAAGCAATCTGGGCTTTGCTGATAGTAGTTCCTATCATTCAGTCTTCAACAACTCAACTCACTCTTAAAGAGCATGTCACCTTTGAGTGCACACAAAATCAGTATCCTAGCTTGGCCCGAGAAAGAAAATGGTGAATAGGAAACCAAAGGAAGCTGGGAAGGGTACTGTTGACTCTGTAGCTGATCTCCTGGGAGAGAGGAAAGAAAGGGCCCCACCTTGGCTGCTGTCCTCCTCTGTGCTGCTGAAATCATCCTCGTAGTAGGTGTTTGAGTCAGTAGAGGCACTGGCATCGCTGCTCATGGAACCCTTCCTCTGACGCTGCAGGACACATGCCTAGGAAAACAGTGAGGTTTTTACAACTGGTCATCACAAAAGTGATCTCATTCACATCAAGTTTTTTCCACGTCTTACTCTGGTTTTCTAAATTCAAGTACTTCTCCTAATAGTTCCCTTCAGGGCTCTCATTGCTTTATACTACAAAAGCATTCCAAAACCAGAGATATGGGCAAAAATTGAAAAGGAAGTGTTTCCATTGTGACCTCTGTTTTTGCTTCAGCATGCCAATTGTCACAAATCACCAAGTAGCCATATGTCTCACAACACTGATAACTGATTCAAATGTTTACAATTACTTAAGAATGCCTCTCACTTTCAAAACCATTACCACAAGTCTTGAGTTTATAAAGGTCACAATGTAGAGTTAGTCTTACTCATTTTGAGAGGTTGTATCGTATACGCTTTTCCAAATTATGGATAGCATGACCCCACCGACCTTTCTGTAGGCAGTTGAGAGTAATGTCAGTAGCAAGTTCGTCAGAGGGACAGAGTCAATCAGCCGCTGAATCCTCTGTATGGAGGTGCTCTGGGCCATAATGCTCAGGACTGCAGGGGGACCATCTGTCTCCCAACCCTAAGGGTAACCACATCAAAAGAGAATTAGTGTTCCACCTCAGCAGGAAATAACCTGATCTGACAGCTCAAGTTAGCTTACCTAGAAGTGAACCCTGCAGCCAATATGCTGACTCCCCAAGCACAATCCCTCACCTTGTGCAGAGCCTCCACTTGCAGATCTTGGAAGAGAGATGTTAACAGCTTGACAGCATGGTTTGCCAATATTACAGAGAGCACTCCAAATCCTTGATGCCTACACAGAGAAGGAAACACAAATCTTAAGACAACTCACAACAAATTACTACCTCGGAAACAGCAAACCTTGCAAATTTGGGGGCCCTAGAGTCCTTTCAGAATTTGTGGATCTTTCCCCAGGAGGGAAAAAACTGCACAAACACCCAAAATCTGCATAAAATTTCAGAAGCTCAGCTTCCCTGAAGCACATTCACTAACTGCCTAAGGATCCACAGGCTTTAGGTTAAGAAGTCCTGGGCTACAAGAAACTCTTTCAAATCCATGGAGTTTTGGAATTTAAACTTATCAATCCAAAGCTATTGGATCATGTGAAAATGCTGACATTTTAAATGTTAGCTGTTGTACATCAACTATATTCCAATGAAAAATAAATAAATGTTGGTTGAACTTTTAAAAGTCATTCTTTCAAGAAGAAAAAAGGTAAAAATTACCAACTTCTATAAAACATCTTGACACAAACTGAAGAGAACAGAAACAATGTTTTACATTAAATCTGAGTAAAACTTTATCTTTCTGTCCAAATGACCACGTGTCAAAGGGTCAGTGTATCTCATATCTGATGAGCTCATAGATCAAAAAGAAAAAAAGGACAACCAACAAGAGAAAACTGGGGCAACGGACACAGGCAGTTCACTAAAGAATCATAAATGACCAATGAAAATGTGAAGAGGACCACAGCCACACTAGCAGTCAGGGAAATACAGTAAGAGCAATATAGTAACATCTTTCTCCTCTAAGATCAGCAAGCACAAGGACTACTGATACTGGCTATCAAAAGAGGACCTAGAGAAATGAGTATATGCACACACAGCCAGTGGGAATGCAAATGACAGCAATTTGGCAAAACATTTCAAATTTTTAAGTCAGTGTGCCCTTTATCCTAACAATCATACTTCTAGGAATTTACCCCAAGGGGATAATTAAACAAATTCACAAAGATTTAAGTTTTAGAAGGTTTATCAAAGCATGGTTTCTCATAATAAGAAATGTGGAACAACCTGTATGAGTGTTCAGTAAGGTAATCAGTTCACTGTGGTGTATTTATACAGTGGAACACCATCAGCCATTACAAACTTACACAGAATTGGTAACAGTGTCACTGAAAAGATGTCTACAATATTTTGTAACAGTGATCCTATATTTGTAAACATGTATTTTACATATGTGCACAGAAAAATGGTTGGAGGAATGTCTACCAATTTCGGTGGGAGAATTTGGGATTTTTTTTTCTTTTGTAATGGTTTATAACCTATACAACATACATGCATTCTTTTTAAATGCAAAGAAACAATAACCATTTTTAAAATGTAACTGCTACTTCTAAGAATGTCTTTTGGCACTCTCCCCTTCCCTTTTACAATGCCAAGAGTGGTGACAGACACTCACAAAATCACACACACTGTTCTCTCTGGAACACACTTACCTCCCTTCTTTGCCTGCTATCTGTGGCCTTACCTTCCCAGTGTCAATTTCGGATTTCAGCTCAATTAACACTTCTTCAGGGAAGTCGGCCTTGACTTCTCTGACAAGGTCAAATGCCCTTATTATAATACTCCCTAAAAACAACTTGACAAACAACTTCATATCTCTTGGGAATGTGTCTATTCTTTTTGTTCAACACAGCATTCCAGAACTAACACAGAGCCTGAGACAGAGAAGATACTTCAGTGAATAATTTGTTGCGTAACGCCTAGAATTTGACTAGTTCCTTGAAATCCAGACTCACATACCCAGCTGCCTACCCAACACACCTCACATCTCAGATGACTGTCAGAGGTCTGGTGGCAGTCATCTGAAACTGACCACAGCCAAGGTTAAATTCTTTCCTTCCCTTCCTCCCACCCAGTCTTAAGCTTGTGTTCCCTATCTCAGTGAATTACATAGCCTGGTTGCTCATGCCAAAAAATTCTGATGTCATTATCTTTCGTACTCAATATCCAAGCCACTAGCAAATCCTGTCAGCTGTACCTTCAAAACACACCCTGATTTGACCTCTTCTCTCTGCCTTCACCATCACCACCCTATTCCATGTCCCCTTCAATGCTCATTTAGACTAACGCATTAGCTTCCTTTCTCCCTCCTTCTCGTCTTAGGACCCTACAGTCCATTCTCCACACAGCAGCTGTGTTCTCAGATCACTAACAAAAAATGAGATCGTATCATTCCCCTGTCAAAAGCCCTGTAACAGCTACAGATTACACTTGGCCCTAGGTGATCTGGTCCTTGACTACCTCTCTGACCTAATTTTCTACTACTCTCAGGCCTCAATTTCTCCACTTGAGCCACACTGACCTTGCTGATACTTAAAAATGCCAATCATACTTCCACCTCCAAACCTGACCAATTCTACCCCAAATATCTGCATGGCTCACTCTGCCACCTCATATATGTCGTCTACATCTTGTCTTCAGAGCCCTTTCTTCACCATCTTAACTAAAATAACAGCCCCCACTCTCTAGCCTCTTGCTCTGCTTGGTTTTCTTCACAACACTGATATACAATAACCTATTAGGAACTTTTTAGTATCTTTGTTCATTGTTGCTCCAGTTAGGAAATAAGCCCCATAAAGGCAAAGGCATTGCTCTGGTAAGTGCTATATCCCCAACACCCAGAGACAGCCTAGTAGATGGCAGGGACTGAAGGAATAAATAAAATCCAGAAATGCCTGGCCTTAGAAAATAAAACCATGAACAGCCCCAAAGTCCTATCTCTAACTTCTTTCCCAGCAAGCAGGACTTACTGTCCAGACTTCATCAAAACAGCAGCAACTGTGTTAAGGAAGCAAACCAGGAGAACATGACAGAATCCTCACTTTACAGGTTCAACATGGAGTAATCAATCCAAAGTCAAACAAGCCCATTTTACAAAACGGAAGCACTTCTTTTTTCTGAATTTGACCTCATAAAAATCCTAAAATACTTACTACACATGTATCTTCTCCCTCTTACATATGAGGAAAAAAAAATCAGAGAAAATAAGTGATTTATCCAAAATCATACAGCTATGATGTAGAGATTAATAGACTATGATTATCATATTAGCTGTTGAATTCAAACAGGTATGCAGGTAAATTTTTCTGTTGATGTAGGACTTACACTAGCTCCCCATCAATATAAAACAGTAGGAAAACAAAACAGAACACGAGCAGCAACCAAGTAGCTACATACCCTTTTCCAGGCCCCAGTTTAGGAGAGCCCACTCCCTCTTTTGTGCGAGAAAGGATGTCTCTGACTCGGAGTGCAGCCAGTGGATCTTTCTCTTTCCCCTTATCAGCCAAGGCCGTAGGACTGAGGTTCAATATGAGGAAAAGGCTGTTTAACAAACACCAAGCACCCAGCAATTGGAAGTTCTGATAGTGCTGTTGAAAAAGGCACAGAACAAAAATATGGACACAGAGACCTTATAGGTTGAGACAGGAACACATCTTAGAGACAAGACAGGAACTTAACAGACATGCTTCTTACCTCACCACCAGCCCGGCGGGAACTGCTGATAGCCTGTCCAATCATATCATAGATTTCAAGCTGTCCAATATCAAACATACACAAAAATCTGAGCAAGCCAACATATTTCATTATAAATGCTAAATCCTACCCAAATTAACTTAGCTTGAAGAGCTTAATATTCTCAAGTCACTTTCTAATGATTCAATTCCATCACTTTCCTTGATCTTCACATGACATTAACTCCCCCTTTTCATTCAGCTCATGTCACCTTCTCAGAGGTGTTCCCTCTACCCAGTCTAAAGCAACACACCCAAGTCCTCATCAGACTGCTTTCTATCATATTTACTTGTCCTACATACACTTCCCACTATCTAAAATTATCTGGTGTCTTGCGTATCTCTACTACAAGTGCCCTGACACACAGGAAGCCCAAAGTGTATTTGCTGACTGAATGACTCATCGTGCCCAAGGCCTACTGTCTTCACAAAGCTGAAAAGGTTTTCACGGAGTCAACCAATCTGCCAAATAAGCAAGCGGAAGGCCTAGCTCTCAGACCTACTGCCCACGGGGAAGAGGCATGGAGAGTCCTCCACATCCTTTCCTCTATCACAGAACAAACTGAAACTGGCCACATTCCCTCATTTGAACGATCCAGGCTCCCATACCCTTGGAGGCTTGGCTTACACATTTCTGGACAATTGTAGCTGCATCACTCTCATAGTCTTCTTCTTTGGAGCTTGTGGACCCTGTCCGCACTTGCTGGGCACTACCCACATGAAGGATGGCCATGCAAGTTGCCACACTCACACCTGAAAAAAAAAGATGCACAGATTCCAATCGTGGCACCGAAATCCCAAGAATCCACCAAAACGAAAACAGAAAAACGCAACCCACCCACAAGCAAGTCCATGACCTGATTCCTGAAAGTAAATCCCATAAGGGCAAGACTAAACATGGTGCTACCATACAATCCAGCAATCACACTCCTAGGGACTTACCCAAATGACCTGAAAACTTCACATGAATATTTATTGTAGCTTTAGCCATAATTGCTAACAAATGGATGCAATCAATACAGCCTTCAATGAGCGGATAAGCTGTGGTTCATCTATACAAGGAATATCATTCAGCAATAAAGAGATGAACTATCCAGCCACAGAAAGACACAGAGGAACCTTAAAGGCATAGTCTAAGCAGGGGGAGCGAGCCTGAAAAGGCTTCATACTATATCACTGATTGTAGCCAGGTGACATTCCGGAGAAGTTAAAACTATAGAGACAGTAAAAAGCGGTAGTCCTAGGGATGTGGGAAGGGGGTGGTGATTACAAAGTGGAACACAGGATTTTTAGGGCAGTGAAACTATTCTCTATGATATGGTAATGACAGACACATGACACTATGCATTTGTCAGAACCCCTATTACTATGTGACACAAAGCTGGAACCCTACTTAAACTATGGACTTCAGTTAATAATAATGTATCAACATCAGTTCATTAATTATAACAACATTAGTTCAATAATTATAACAAATGTAGCATATTAATTCTAATAATAAGGGAAATCGTATACAGAAGAGAGTAAATGGGAATTCTCTACAATCTGCTCAATTTTTCTATAAACCTAAAACTACTTTAAAAATAAAATCTATTAATTTTAAAACATTAAAAACTTGTTTTAATTTTTTTAAGATTATGGGAGAACAAAGTCTCACACTTAGTATTTCTCAAAGACATCAAGACCAAATATCTTTCTTTAAATCAAATCCCAAGTGATTAAATTTCAACAACAAATGACATCTGGGATCTTTGATCCAACTAAAATGTTTTAAGGAATCTTTAATCCTTATTGACTAAGTATACTGGTATCCATGTGATACTCAACAAATTCCCAGAGAAGTGAAATTAATAAATCCCAAATTTAAAAACACGAAGATCAGAGGCAGAGGACTACGAAATAAACACTGCAAATGGGTTTGGAGCCAGCACATTCTCACATGTCTCCTTAGCTTTCTATTTCTTCTGCAGGTGCTCTAGCTCAGGCCCTTAATGTGTCTTGACTGAATGACTGCAAATTCCTCCTAACCGATTTCCCTGCCTCCAGTATTTCCCCACACCAAAATATCCTGCATACTACTGCCTAAATGTGCTTCCTAAATATAGGTCAGTTCATACCACATTTCAAAATCTTTAATGGTCTCTACTGTCTATAGGATATGGACCCAAATATGACCTAAGACTACATTTCTCAACCCTCAGTGATTGATTGGGTCCTACTTTCCTTCCAGCTGTACAAAAAACCCACCCACTAATCTCAATCTCTCTCTCTCTCTCTCTCTCTCTCTCTCTCTCACACACACACACACTCTTACACAGTACGTTCCTCTCAATTCTGGGATAATTTTGGTCCTGCTTTTACCTCTGCCTAGGAATAGCCACGCTGAAATGCTACCTGCCCTACAAGATACATCAACAAAACTCTTTCATGAACACTGACTTTCCCAAATGAAGGCCCCTTATCTTTACATTATTATTTACACAGATGTTCAAAAATAAAGCTGTTTAAAGAATGCTGGGAGATAATCAGCAATTTCTTGGTGCTCCCAAGGCCAGATTTCCAAGACCGTTCTAATCTTTGCTTACAGAACCATGTAAACATCAGAAATTGTTATGCCTTCCAAGACGTACCAGAACTATGGTGTTTAAAACCAAAGATCAGTGAATTTGGTTAAAAAGTCACTGTAACAATAACTTAAGAGCAAGTAAACACCAGCTGTCAGGCCCCACTTCCAAGGCAGCATGATCAACAGGGAGAGGGGATTTTGTGGGAGCATAAAGAATAACATTCATTACATTAATCAGTATAAACGTATACTACCCTGTTCCACGAAGCCTTTCTCACACTTGCTCCCTCAGCAAGACTCAATCTCTCCCTTATTTGTGTGCCAATCATTTTCTGTACTTCTCTCATTGACGGTATCATCTCCCATCTTATATTATACTATGTGGTCCTATTGTTCTCCATTGTTATGATGTTGGCTCCTTGAGGGCAGGGATTACGTATTGTTCATCTCAATAACCCAACAGCACTTGGCATTTCCTTTTTTACACAACAAACACTACCTGCACATACTATGAAATGAAATGTGCACATAGCTTGATGCCAGCAGTTGCAGAATAGATGATTTATGAGATTTTTACTGAGACCCCATTTCACCTAGTGAGATACTAGGTGATCCTTGGGGGAAGGGACTGAGTACAAGGGGAGAAAGTAGGATCTCCTGGTTTTCAAAAAGTTACCTGTGCTTGACCAAGAAAATGAGATCAGACATAGTAAGTTCTCACCTGCATATAGACAACTTAGGCTGAGGACTGTCACATCTTGCAGGCGAGAAGGACTGAGAGGTTCCAACACAGGCAGAGAAAGGGTATCCAATGCCATGGTTACATCAATCACCAATGAATGAAAACTGGAACATGACACAGGAGATTAATGACAGTGTCTCTCTGAGTCACTTGTTTCTGTGATCTGAGAGTTAAAGAAAGTCAGCATGCCTTAAAAACTAACCAGGTTCTCTCCTTTTGAGAGCAGTGTCAGAACATAAAGCATATGCACCCTGGAGCATCTTACCCATTCCGAACAGCAGTGGCATCTGCTACTGTTGCAGGCATAATGAAGAAGGAATTGGCCAACACTGCATCCTGAAACCGATTGATATAGCGCAGGAAATATGGCAGGTTCAAACACACACGCAGTAGCTTCTCTGAGCCACCTGAAGTAATGAAAAGACTTGACTTTACAAACAGGCCTCTGCCTGCTTGATTCTTTTCCACTAAGGCACCTGTGAAAGCAGAGAAAACAGCTTTCTGATGACAATTACGAGTCTTACCAAGTTCTTGTAGGCTAGCCACATTCTGAGCTATGAACACATTCTTGGTTTTGATTGCAGAGGCTTGATCTGTGGATGACTGCTCTTCATTTTCTCCTTCCACCTGAAGAGAAACAAAAGATGTGAAAGGCCTAGCAAGATACTACCACCTGTAAACTGCTGCCCTGGAGTTCAGAATCCAACCAACTGTCCAAACTAAGCAGTGGCCCCATGGACACTCTTCAGACTTCCCAGTTAATGAGAGGGAACGTCCTCTCTAATGCTGGAGAAAATACAAGTTATTTTCCCTAGCAGAGGGAGAAAAAATATATAGTCTATAACTAACACAGAGTGATGCCATTTACAAAAAAAGAAGTGTTCATTTTCTTTATGTTTGATTTTTGCATTGAGAAATGTCAAAAGAATGGTCATCAACTATGAACAGAAAGAGCTGGGGTGAGTTTTATTTTTGTTCGGTTTGTATTCTTCCACTTTTTTCTCTCCACAGGCATGTAGATCATCTTATATCACAAATATAAAATATGTTTGTTACTTATTTTTTCTATTATCATCTTAAACCCCAGAGGATAAGGACATTTGGCTGAAGTAACTCACTGGAGTCTGTGGACCTACTGGTGGTGATGCAACAGTTCTGGGGTTGAAAACTGACGTCAGCTGGTTCAAAAAATTCATCTGTACCTCCTTCTGCCTTAGTTCTGGGCTTACTGGTGAAGCCAGATCTTTTTGATCTTCCACTGCAAATTACAAAAGCAAAAAACGGGATGAAGTGGGTGGCCCTAGACAGCAAAACAGGAAGAAGCCAGCCAGGGACGCAGCCAAGGAACCAGGTCTGGCGAAGGGACACTCACCATCTGAGAGTGTCTTCACTGTCTGCGGCAGCTTGGCTGATTTCATCATTGCTGTAAACGTGATGATTTCAGTTCTGTCTAGTCGGCTACAGCCAGTGCACAGGCCCTTGATGAGGAGAATCAAGTGTTTCTGAAAAGAAAACAAATCAAATGTGTCTTTTAGAGGACTCTACTTTTTTGGGACTTCTAACTGGCCTAGGTCCAAATTCAGGTTCATATCAAGAACCGCAAATTATTGAAAAAGACATTAAAACAGAGGTCACGAGATGATGGTCCTCAGACCACATCTGGCTTGAAGATTTACCTTACTGATCTCAGCGCTGTTGTTTAATTTGTGCCTAACTTTTTAAAACATGGAAAGCTTAACATACAAATCCAGATTTCTTAACTCTCTCAATAATTCACAAGATATGGCAACTTTGAGCCTCCATTCCTACACAGCAACAATCAGCTGAAGCTCAGCAATGATTAGCCCCTTAGAGCTGGGTCACATGCCTTTCTCCACTAGCACACTTCACTTGTTTTAGGTTACTTGTCCAGCCCATGTAGACATGTAACTTTGCGATCCTTGGAAAAGCCTCTCCACGTCCTCTATACCAAACGCTGGCAAACCACAGCCAATTCAGCCCACTGCCTGCTTTTGTAAATAAAGCTTATTGGACCACAGCTATACTCATTCATTTACATATTGTCCATGGCTGCTCTCATTCTACAAAAGCAGAGTTTAAAAGGCAGAGATTAGCTGCAACAGGGACTGGATAGTCAGAAAATTATTTACTATCTGGCCTATTACAGAAAGTTTGCCAGCCCCTGCTCTCTGCCATCTCTTCTCCATCATTCCCCCAGTCCGTCACAATCCTGCCTCAAAATAAGGACCGAACATGAGCCCAGCACCTCTCACCTGGGACACAGCACAAGCCTCATCTGGATTCTCCAGACGTAGAAGAGAAAACTCAATCAAGACTTTACAGGCTGCTGCCACCGACTGAAGTTGGTTCCGGGGAACTGAGAAAGTAATAAGCTTCATTTAACCTCATACTGTTATAACTCACTTCAGCCTCACAGTCAATAAAGCAAACAAAACAAGTACTGAGCTCCATATGTCCAACATACCCAGTATCATTCAACGATAATAATTATTCAGATCCAAGAACCCAAGGGGCAATCAAAGGCATCTTGGCATTGATAACCATCATTGCTTCTAAACCAATTTATCTTTTATCTACTAGAAAATTAAGATAATTATATAGGAAATAAATCACAGTATGTACCAAGCACTTCAAATATATTAACCTACTTATTCCTTAAACCAATTTTATGAGGTCAGTATTAGTTATTCCTTCCCCCTCCTTTTCTTTGGTTTTTAAATAGACAAGGAAATTAAACCATGGAGATATTAAATGACTTACCCAAAGTCACATACTAGAATAAAAATCTAGAATTTATGCTCTTAACTACACTACCTCTCTTTTCCCGTTGGTTCTAAATGCCCTTTGCAAGGGGCTTCCTCCACAACATTTCTTCAAGCTAAATGTGGTTCTGCCACTACCAATGCCTATAACAAATGGCACTGGACACTAAAAGAGTATTCAGCAACCTTACAGCTTCCTTTCATTTTACTTGCTTAGCAAACTATTTAAGTAAACAAATAACTAGAATTCTTCAGAACTCTCTGAGTTAGGACAAAAATTTTGAAAATGCAAAAATTCAGAAATAGTGGAAAATAAGGACTTGGCTACTTTTTGCATAGAAAGTTTAAACATGGGGAACTAAAGATAAAATCCATTTACATACCAGTAAACACAAAAGGAAAATTTACTTTCTCACCAAAACCAAACAAGGAACAGAGCCTTGATTAGTGGTTGCTAACCCCACATCAGTATCTCTCACCCCACCCTGCAATTAACAAACTAGAAATTACATGTATGAAATCAATAAAATGCTTTTGATTAAGAAGACAAGGAAGGTTAACTTAATGGGTTATAAAGCAGGTGTCCAAACCAAGAAATTTTAAATGCCTCTTGGTTGGCCGAGGTAAAGGAACTTCCAGAGCCTTATCAGACTCAGAGCAAACTCCACTCTCAGGAGAAAGATTAGGAGTGCTAAACTACAAGCTTCATTAACAACTGGATCAGACACCCTAACAACAGGAGACACAATCCCCTATTCTCAAGCCCTCAGAAGGGAGTGAGTGACAGGGTGGAATACTTACTGAGGCTGCAAACTGTTGTAATATAGTGCGTGGAAAGTGCAACAAAAGATGAGTAGAATGGCTCATACTGCTTCTCATGGTGCAGGATTTCAGATTCACTGCAAAGAAAAGAATTCAGCCAACAGTTACTTAGTGCTTACCATATGCCAGATATAGGCATCACCTTCCTTAATTCTTGTAGCAATCCTACTTGGTAGGCACTGTTATCATTCCTGTATGCAAGATTGAGAAAGTGAAGCTTAGAAAATAAAAACTGAGTACTTTGTTCAAGTCATCAGGCTTAGTAAGTGGCAACGGTTAATAAACAAGAGATTTATTACTATTTTCAAACTCAAAGTGAATTGAAGACATATAAGTAAAAATAGAACAGGAAACTATTTTGTCCTCTATTACTGATTGGCAAAGACCAAAAGCTAATAAAGCCCAGCCATATGCTGGCCCAAAGGGGGTAGACGAGAGTACTCAGAATACTATTAATGGGAATACAGATTACAGTAACCCATTGTGAACATCAAACAAGGCCAGTCCAGAATCTAATAACTTCAAAAGAATCAAGAGAAGAAATCATCCCATCGGTGCTAACATACAAAATCCACTAGGTACCACTTCTCCCCACTACTCCCCATACAGCCAGATCACCACAAATTCTGTCATTTTTAACCACATCCCTTATCTCTAGCTGAGACCATGCCCTCTGTTGTGAAAATCAGGAGCCCTGCTAACCTAGATCCATTTACGTTATTCTATCAAATCATATGCAAATCCACAATCTATGAAACAAGAAGGCAAAGAAAAGATTAAAATGTTTCTTATTAAATGGAAAGAGCAAAGCAATGCAGCTAAGTAATTTCCTTAGTGAGTTAATCCTCCAACAAACAGCAGCAGCCTAGGAAAGAAAAGGTAACAGTCAGGACTCTATCTACTTGGCCAAATCAACCTGGAAGCCCAAAAGCTCAAGGAGTTCAAAAGGTACCAATGTGAATGATGAATCACCTCCAACAGCACTTAAGAGGCTGGCATTGCAAACACTTTGTTATTTGGGGGTTTATCAAGGATAAATGGGGATTTATCAAAGATCAGTTCTTTTTCTTGAAATAACTGCTTCACCAAGAAAAAAAATTTATGAATCACCTATGATGTGCAAGGATCTTCCTGACTACCAAGAATCATTTGTCTCTGTTTGTCAGATGGACAAAGAGGAGGAAAGAAAAACCTTTAAACACCAAGTAGCAAAGTTTATGGTGGCCATCAAATCAGTAAGGATCACATCACAGTTGGCAGGTAACTCCCTAGAGTAAATCTCCTTGCTTCTACCTCATATACTTAGTTGTTCTTTCACTTTCATCATTATATATTCTTATTCACTATCTAAGGTATTCTCACCCTGTAATTTGATGTATTTTACTGGGTTATTTACCTTCTCTGCTTTATTTCAAAAGTTCAGAGCTGCTTACCCCATGTTTTTCAGCTGAACAAGAAAAATTGTCCACCCAAAGAATGAACTTACTCTGTTGCTTTCATTCCCACTCAGATAATATATCCAAAAAAAGGAATAAACTAATTTAAATGCCTGATTCCATGTTGCCCCATTTTGATTTAACCAACACTACTTTCTGCCCTAGAAATACACAACTGTCTTATTCCAATGAAGAAACAAGAAGAATGCACTTTGGGGAAAGATGAACAATGGCATAGAAAAAAATAGAGCAGTCTTGTGCCCTACTTACAATTTTCTTAGGGCAACTAAGGTTAAACCTAGGGAAATTCATTTTAAAAAGACTCACAGGAGAGAATGGACAGGTGGACATGTAGCCCAAAAGACAATGTCATATCTCTTAAAGAAACAAGTGTGTGTGAGTCACCTAATAAAGGTGTGCTGTCACACTTCCTTACCCCACCTCAGTCCCCAAGAATCTGACAGACGCCAAGACACCAGAGGATGCAATGAAATGGTAAGATGGAACAAGGGGCAAGAAGTTAGGGAAGAATGGGGAAGAATGAAGAAACTGAAAGCAAATATAACACCAACGAAGAAAAATAAGGAGACACAGATGTAAAAGTTTATCTCTCCTCTGGGTGGTCAAACTATCTTCCTCAAACATCTGCTCTTCTAACAAACTTTGCAAGCACAGTTCGCTGAGCCTGAAACACTGCTGAGAGACATGGAATCTGAGGCACTTATATTCCACACAAAATAAACGTGATACAGAGTACAAAGGGAAACAGCAGCCAAGCAGCCAGGCCACAGAAATCCAATTTGACATAAGTAAAAAGAACTGGCTAGGGTCTGAAAATATCTAGCTTTTTTAGGGAAGACACAGTGAAAATCTGAGAGGGTGAAATAAAAGACTGAGGATTCACCTCTCCTTTCCCTCTTAGATAACAAACTAGTCATAGCTTTTTCGTAAACTGTGGTAACTCCTCAACCTCCTTCTCGCTCATCAGAAACATAAACTCCCAAGTATAGAACCCATCATTCTTGGTTCATGGTACTTACAATCAAGAAATAAGCACAATGAATACATTAATGAATATAATGAATAACATTCATTCAAAAACATATGCTGGAGAATAAGTCAACATTGTAATATCTTGGTATGATGACAGGCGGTAACTACAGTTACTGTGGTATTTTATAATGCATATAAATGTCAAATCAGAATGCTGCACACCTGAAACCATTATATTAACTACATTTCAATTTTAAAAAATATTTTAAGAATATTTAATGAGATGGGAACATTCTCATATCACATTGAGAAATGAGACCCACAAAGATACAGAATTATTCCATTACAAAACACATAAATAAAAAAGAAAAGTAAGACCATAAAAGACTGGCAGAAATAAAACACCAAAATACTAATCTGATTATGAACACATCAATTAAAACCTGAACAGATAACCAAACATATGTACTGAATACACACACACACACACACACACAAATTATTGAACATCTGTTGTGTGTCAGGCTATCTAACAAATGTTAACCAAAGAACTGAAAGCTTTCAGATATGTCCCTCATGTCCTTGACAAACCTGAGGTCAATGTGACACTAAGGCATGGCAACATTAACTGGTCATGAGGACTAACCTTACAGTTATACTCTATCATTTGGTAATACGCCCTTTTTTTTCTTCTGTAGGTTCATCTTGACCTTATGTCCTACAGCATATAAACTCAAAAGATCATAGCATTAGTGCATCCCTTTCTCCTTTTCATGATTTTTAGTAAATGACTGTGCATTATCTAGTGGGGACGTTGTTAAACCTTTCTCTGTCTCAAATAGGTCTCTCTGGACTAAACTGTATCACACAGCTGGGAGGCAGAGACTCAAAGAGACTTATCTATCACTAAGGAGGCCAGGACAGCCTAGGAAGGACTGGTTCAGGGAAAAGGCACATTGTTGGGGTTTTTTTGGAGGGGGGCCAGTTGGTGGGGGGGGGGGTACGTGGTGATGGCATTCTACAAAGAGTCAATTAAATTGTTCAGTGACAACCATGCTCACCATGGATAAGCAGACTGCCAGATAAGAAGTAAGAGCTGGCATGATGGAGCCAGGATATCAGAAAGGGAAGCAGAGAGTAGTAGATTGCAACAGAAAAAAAATAGAAGGTCCTTCAACACAAAGAAATAAAAGGCATTCAGATTGGCAAGGAAGAAGTTAAACTGTCCCTGTTTGCAGATGACATGATATTGTACATAAAAAAACCCTAAAGAATCCACTCCATAACTACTAGATCTAATATCTGAATTCAGCAAAGTTGCAAGATACAAAACTAATACACAGAAATCTGTTGTATTCCTAGACACTAAAGATGAACTAGCAGAAAGAGAAACCAGGAAAACAATTCCATTCACAATTGCATCAAAAAGAATAAAATACCTAGGAATAAACCTAACCAAAGAAGTGAAAGACCTATCCTCTGAAAACTACAAGACACTCATGAGAGAAATTAATGAAGATACCAATAAATGGAAACACATCTGTGCTTATGGATAGGAAGAATTAATATTGTCAAAATGGCCATCCTGCCTAAAGCAATCTACAGATTCAATGCAATCCCTATCAAATTACCAACAGCATTCTTCAACAAACTGGAACAAATAGTTCTAAAATTCATATGGAACCACAAAAGACCCTAAATAGCCAAAGCAATCCTGAGAAAGAAGAATAAAGCACGGGGGATTATGCTCCCCAACTTCAAGCTCTACAACAAAGCCACAGTAATCAAGACAATTTGGTACTGGCACAAGAACAGACCCAGAGACCAATGGAACACACTAGAGAGCCCAGATATAAACCCAAGCATATATGGTCAATTAATATACGATAAGGAGCCATGGATATACAGTGGGGAAATGACAGCTTCTTCAACAACTGGTGTTGGCAAAACTGGACAGCTACATGCAAGAGAATGAAACTGTATTACTGTCTAACCCCATACACAAAAGTAAATTCAAAATGGATCAAAGACCTGAATGTAAGTCATGAAACCATAAAACTCTTAGAAGAAAACATAGGCAAAAATCTCTTGAATATAAACATGAGCAACTTTTTCCTGAATGCATCTCCTCGGGCAAGGGAAACAAAATAAAAAATGAACAAATGGGACTATATCAAGCTAAAAAGCTTCTGTACAGCACAGGACACCATCAGCAAAACAAAAAGGCATCCTACAGTATGGGAGAATATATTTGTAAATGACATATCTGACATGGGGTTAACATCCAAATATGTAAAGAACTCACACGTCTCAACACCCAAAAAGCAAATAACCCTATTAAAAAATGGGCAGAGGATCTGAACAGACACTTCTCCAAAGAAGAAATTCAAATGGCAACAGCACATGAAAAGATGCTCCACATTGCTAATTATCAGGGAAACGCAAATTAAAACCACAATGAGGTATCACCTCACACCAGTTAGGATGGCCAACATAGAAAAGACTAGGAACAACAAATGCTGGCCAGGATGCAGAGAAAGGGGAACCCTCCTACACTGCTGGTGGGAATGTAAACTAATTCAATCATTGTGGAAAGCAATATGGAGGTTCCTCAAAATACTAAAAATAGAATTATCATTTGACCCAGGAATTCCACTCCTAGGAATTTACCCAAAGAAAACAACTTCTCAGATTCAAAAAGACACATGCACCCCTATGTTTATCGCAGCACTATATACAATAGCCAAGATATGGAACCAACCTAAGTGTCCATCAGTAGATGAACAGATAAAGAAGATGTGGTACATATACCATATACACAATGGAATACTATTCAGCCATAAGAAACAAATCCTACCATTTACAGCAACATGGATGGAGCTAGAGGGTATTATGCTCAGTGAAATAAGTCAGGCAGAGAAAGACAAATACCAAATGATTTCCCTCATTTGTGCAGTATAACAATGAAGCAAAACTGAAGGAACAAAATAGCAGTAGACTCAGACTCCAAGAAGGGACTAGTGATTACCAAAGGGGAGGGGAGGGGAGGTGTGGGGGAGGGCAGGTGGGGAGGGAGGGAGAAGGAGATTGTGGGGTATCAAGATTGGTGCACATGGTGTGTGGGGGGGGTTACAGGGAAGACAGCATAGCTCAGAGAAGACAAGTAGTGAGTCTGTGGCATCTTACTACACTGATGGACAGTGACTGCAATGGGGTATGGGAGGGACTCGATGATAAGGGTGAATGTAATAACCGCATTGTTTTTCTTGTGAAACCTTAATAAGAGTGTATATCAATGATACCTTAATAAAAAACAAAAAACAGGTGGTCCTTGGAGACAAAGAAGAAAAACATAGCATGCATAAAACAGTAAAGAACCATGGGAACTACAGAAAATGAGAGTGGCAACCAAAGTAAAGTAGCAGCCTAGGTCCCTACCTTTGATTAGCTACAAAAGGAAGCCCACCACAGCACCTGTACAGTGCTGGCTCTGACCTGGTCCTACACTTGGTGGCCATAGCTTGATACTCAACAAATACTTCCACAATTCTGACAACCTTATTATTTTTTTTGAAAGGCAAGTAAAACTTCTGAGAAACAATACTGATAGCAGGATACTAATTTTTGGGCTCTAAACCAGGAATTGGCAAACTATGGCCTGTAAGCCAAATCCATACAGTCACCTGTTTTTGTACAGCCCAATGGTTTTCAAAACCTTTATGGAAGAAAAAAAATCAAAAGAAGTTTATTTTGTGACATGTAAATATCATATGAAATTCACATGTCAGTGTCCACAAGATTCTGGAGCACAGCCATGCCCATTCATTTATGTATTGTGCGTAGTTTTCACCACACAATGGCCAAGCTAACTAGTCCATACAGAAAACAGATGGCCCACAAATATTTACTCTCTGACCATTCACAGAAAAAGTGTGCCAACCTCTGCTCTACACCAAACTGAACGCTTAACAGATTTAGTTGTCTTAATTGTAAAGAACTTGTAAGTGAGATATTTCTGCTGGAAATTTTTCTTAAAGATCATATTTCTCTCATACAGCCTGAAAAGGACACATAGTATGTTTTCAAAGTTAACTGAGCCACATAAACCAGAAGAGAGACTTCAAGGACCTTGTCTTCCAATAAAAATTTGTATTATTAAACAGCAATCAGTTTGGACTTCTTTTCTGAACCATGAAGAGAGGTCATACTAGTCTACAAACACAAGGCCACTCTTGATTATCTTACGGTGCTCAAGGGCCTTTATCATTAATTTGGCAAAATTCAAACCTAGTTTGATGTATTTGGTTTTGGTTCCTTCTACAAGTTGGACAGAGTTGTTTAACTATTATAATTTAAAAGGCATGGGCCCAGAATGCCAGATGTATGGGAGGGTGTCAACAAATGACTTTATAACCTACTCTGCTCATGTCCATTAAAACACAAAAGCAAATATTCTACAAAGAGTGAAACATTGTCCATTGTAAGTAAGATGATGAGTATAACTCAGGAAAAATACCCAAATGTTTAAAACAGTTAAAAAGAGGCTACATAATTCGAGAGCAGTATCTGATACTTGTTTACACTTTCAGAACATTCTCAGCTTAATAATTAGCTAGGAAAATCCTTCTGTAAAGTTAAATGTGAAGTTACCAAACCCAGCCACTATTTTATTATAGTTAAAAAAAATTACATACAAAGCATCATAAACCTAACAGTAGGCACTATAATAAACAAACATGCCAAACCATGGGCCTCCTTTGAGTAATATTAAACAACAGTTTCTAACCTTGTGGCTAACACTTAGATATACCATTGTTGGCATGAAGCTAAAATGACCTAGTTAGCAACTGCAGAGTTGCTTAAATAAGGTTTGCCTAGAAAAATGAAAAAGGAGACTGGCTTTAAACCATGTTTCTGGTTTAAACTCAATGAAAGACTGCTCTGAACAGGGTGAAGGCATGCACTCTGATACGACGACCTTCTATGAACACAACGCTCACAACCTCTGTACACAACGACAAAGCCATGTAACAGCAAACCAGTACACAGTCAAGAGAGTTTGGAGATACTGAGCGCGCGCGCACCCGAGCCAGCGCCCTGTTTCTATGGGAAAATGACCTCTCAGACTAACACACTGAAATGTTTTAAATCAAAGACCGTTACAGTAGCAATATACAGTAAGTGCAACCCGAAAAGGAAGTTAGTTATCCATGGTCACTACTAGCTTCAGTCACTGAAACAGCACGTGCCCCCGGTGATTACAGCACCACGGAGGGACCGTTATTAAATTATGTGGTAGGTCTCCAACTTAAACCCCGGGCTCTGCTCGGGCCCAATCTATGAAGACGAGTGCGGGCGAGAAATGCGAACTCATCAGTGCTTTGACCTTAACGTAGGAGGCAGCCCGGGGGACATTCTCGTTAGAGCGCTAAGCATCTCAAAGTCACTCCCAAATGGGTCCGGCCCTCAAAAGTTTTCCTCTGGAGGGAAACTGAGGCACAGAGAGTTTACCTCAGCTTGCGGGAGGAACCCCGGACTAGTTCTTGTCTCCCAGGGGCCGCGAGGCCCGAAGCCGCGGCTGGGGATGGGGTCCCCAAGCGGCAGGGGGGGGCCAGGAAGTAGGTCCAGGCGATTAGGCACGACCTCCCCTCCCCCTCCCTGCGCCCGCCGCGCCGGGGCCGCCGCCCGGTACCTCTCGATGACTGAGGCCACCAGCTGCGGCAACTCCTTCATCTCGAAGGCGGAATAGGACGCGGACAGGAGGGGCCGCACCGCCACCTCCCAGCCCGGGGTCGTGTCCGCCCCCGGCACCGGGGCCCCGGGCGCTGGCGCCGCTGCCACCGTCTCTTCGCCGCCGCTCGTCGCCATCTTCCGTCGTACTACTGCGGCTCCCTTCAGGGGCTTGCCACCGGCTCAGCGCCGCCTCCCGGGAGGGGGCGGAAGTGACGCGTCGTCGCGTCAGATGGCGCGACGCAGTCGCCGGTCAAAACACGCGACGCGCGGAGACGACTTGCCCCTGCTCTCACAGGGGAAGTAAAGAGGGGCGTGGGGAAGGCCCGAAGTGCTGCGTCTGCGCAGGACGCGCTCTTCGGAGGAGAGCGGAGCTGCGCTCACCTGCGCGCCTGCGCGCTGGGAGTTCGTGAAGGAGGTAGTGTGGCTTCGCGGCACTTGGAAAAGGTGAGTTGGGGCTTGTACAGTCCCCGAGACCAGAGCAGCAGAGTTGACTGTGCATCAGCAAATATAATGGCCCCGGCCCGATACAGCTAAGGACGAGAAGAGGAGGCCGAAGCCTAATCACTCACCTTGCCCCCTCCATAGTGGCTGGCCCCCTTAATAGACTACCACAGCGCTTCAGTTTACAAAGCTTTCCTACCCCCTCTCACTCTTACTGTAACCACTAATCCCTTCTTCGCCCTCAAATCCCGTTTGTTTTGATTGCCCACACTACCAGATGGCATTTGCACAGCTCTCTGCAATTTGCCATGTTTCCCCCTTTTTTTTTCTACTAGCAAAAAAAGAAAAAGTAACCTTTAATGAACAGGAGTTAATGTTAATTTTTGCCGATAAGATGTTCTGGGTTCCAGATCTAAGAGGGAAAAGCAGTTTGACTTGACAGTGTGACTCAAGGAAATGTATGCATGTATTGAGAACATATGTGTGTATGTGAGATCTTAGTGGACGTTGTCAAGCTCGCAGTCCGCCGAAATAAATCTTCACAAGAGCTGTGGAGTCGGCTTGAAAATACTGAAGCCCTGAAATTCTACCCCAAGTTTTCGGAAGAGCTTTTGTTACCAGTGTAATGCTGATAAAATGAATTGATACCTGGTGATCAGTCTTCACTTTTAGTAAAGACAGACGTATTTTACGTTAGAAATTAAAGTCAAGTCAAGGCCAGTCTTGGAGGAAAAAACGTGGCTTCAATGATAACAATAGGAATTTTCCTTTAGTGTCTTACTTACATCAGAGGATGATAAGAACAGCAAGTTTCTCAAACATAAAAATATGAAAAATGGAAGATGGGGGGAAAAAACTTTCCATAATACAGTAAATGTCACACTATTTCAAGATACTGAACCAGAGCCCTAAGGGGAAGGGTAAAGACCAAAAGTTTTATAATGGCTCTTGGGACATGGATTTTTTTTTACCCAAAGGATCAAATAAATCTGCAAAGGTTCTCTTGGAGAGGTTCCGGGAAATAGTAAGATATTAAATGTTCCTGCTTCCCTCCTTCCCCCTTCATCTGCTGCAGCTGGAGAAAGAGAGTGAAAAGGCAAATACATCACAGGGAGATTTGCACCTGGTGTGTACACTCTTGTGGTTATAAATTATACCACAATCTAAAAACAGGTAGAGGTCAATGCCACTTCAGAAACATCAAAAGCAAAAGACATTGGCATTTTTGTTTCAAAAAAATCCATCTGATACAGAGTTGCTTGAAACAAATCCCAGTAGATACTGTGTTCAGAAACAATTAAATGAATAGAGCACAGATATTAGTTCCCAGGGGCCATTTAGTGGTCAATGTCTTCTCAAGCCTTTACCAAGTTACAAGAACCAATAACTGCATATTTGTGGGAACTCCTAATGCTCCTACTGAATACTGTACTCCTAATGAGCGCTACAAATCGAGAGCAGCTCCTTTATGGCAGTTCACAACAGATTTTTCTCTTGAATACTGAGAATATGAGGCAATAGATGAGAAGCCTAATTCCATTTAGTACTCTGATACAGCCATTTGTAATCCACAAATAGGGATTTTCCCCCCATTACTGCATTTTATATGGTATGAATTTAAAACAGAAGAAAATGTCCCTTGCAGCCCTCCTGCTTTAAGAGGGAATTGTGACAATCATGCAGTGACTAGAATAGAATGTTAGTTTTACAGAGTAACAGGGAGCAAGATTTAGAGGAAATTAATTTCAAAATTTCATTGAAATTATTAAAATAGTAATAGGGTGAACATCCAAATTGTAAGAGTGTTCAGTAATAGCCAATATGAATTAATAAGAGCTTGACTAACAAACTTTTACAAAATGAAGTCTAGATATACTAATTCAGCCTGAACCAAAGAATTTAAATAAGATCACAAACGTATCAGAAAATTTTGTTTTGTAAAATGATTTTCATACTCCTCAGATCTGCTAGTGCCATTTTAAGATTTACCCTCGACAAAGTTCTAGACCATCAGATTGAGAGATGGGAGGGAGAAGAACAAAGCAAATTGTGGTAAACTGTTAACATTCGGGGAGTCTGAGTGAAGGCTATATGAGAATTCTTTGTACTATTCTTGTGACTTAGCCTGAAATTTTGTTAAATGAAGGAAAAAAGGTTTGTGAATACAATTAAGAAAACATGATTAGTGTATAATGATGTATGTGGCAGGCACTTTCCACAGAAGGAAACTGGTACACATAAAGTCTAGAATAAGTAGGGTCAAAAGATTATACTGTGTCCTTTAGCAGTGGGGAGAAGCTGTCCTGGGCAGAAGCGAATATTCTGGTCTCTTTTGCAGATGTGTGCCTAGAGCAAAAACCATGCATAGGATATCACATTCCCTATTCTAACTCCATAATAACCAAGCAAGCTTATACTAGCACTTTAACTTATTATATAGGCCTTACAGAACATTCCAACTAGCAGACATAGTATTCTAGTTTTTGTATTAAAAGTCTTCATTGTCACCAGTAAACTGGCATTCTGATTTGTCAGCCTTCTAGTCAGCTTAATTTGTCACAGCACATTTGATGTTCATTATCACCGAAAGTGTAAAGTAGAAAGGAGCTGATATGAGTAAATGTGCCTTTGAAATGCATTTTTAGTTTGCGCTTTTTATTTTCATTCAGATTGCATGTAAGGTGATAGTAGACAAGAGTGTGCTCCAGTATAAATCTGTGGCTATTTTATAAAGACAACTTCCTAAATGTCCTCAGTCTCTGTACTGGAAAAGACATCCTCTCACTATGGGTCAGAAATACACATAAGCCTTGATGCTAGTGGAAAAATGGCTCTTTGGTTGGAGGTCAGTCTCAACTGACATCACACTCTAATGCCTCAAAAAATGAGGAAGGTGTGCACACATCCTGTTATTATAAATCCTTAGTGGAAAGATGGTCTAACTAATACAAGACAGAATTCCCTGAAAGAGTTTTGATTGATCTCAGAAAAATCTCTGATGGAATAACTGTTAAGAATTTCAACCTGTGACTATAAAGAAGGGTATGGGAGATCCATATTGCTAATACAGAAAGCTCTCCATGATACATTAAGTGATAAAATCAAGTTGCAGAACATTATAGGGTCTGGAGAGATAGATATACAGCAAATCGTTCAGTGGTTACCTCTGGGAAATAGACAACGGTCGAAGGTTTTGAAGAAGATACCCACCTTAATTTTTTGGCATTTTAAAATAATTTTTTTAACTTGGTCTTTTAAAGTAAAGAACTTGGTGACAAAAATTGAAGCAGGTTTGATGGTACCTCTCATTTAACATTTTACAAAAAATATGTGCACAGAATGCTGTCTACCTTATTTTGATTACAGAATAATAACTGTCAATGTTTGAATATTAAGGTACTTGTTATAGAGAATAATGTTTTCTAAAGCGAATTTGGACTTTGAGTCTAAATAATCAAAGTTCTTTCCATTTTGTTTATATTAATGTATGGATAAATATAATGCCAAATTAATGTCAAACAGAAATTAAGGTACCACAAATCTCATTTCCCGCATTGATCTTTTAGGCATTTGTTTTTAGTAAAATAGTTTGTCAGAGCTCATTTTCCAGGGCATAACAGAAACTCTACCTCTTGCCATTTCAATAAACATAAGAATTCCTTATTAAGTCACCAAAGACCCTATCAAAATTTAAGAAACCTAGGACAAACGTCTTAGGACTTCCACGAAGAAGGTATAACCATTGGGAAGCTGTTTATCAGGTAGCAGCTTCATGCTGAAAATAGTGGGGAGTTTGGGAAGTGGTTTAACCATCCCTGGGAGACCCAGAATGACTGAAATGATAAAAAAATATTAGGTTGCATCTACTCAGGAAATTGTGCAGTAAGCCCCTCCAGGAAACTTGGAGGACCTGAGCAGCCAAAATCAACAGGGAAGGCTTTGTGAGAGTTCAGATTTGAGACAAGCCAGATCTGAGAAGGAAAGAAAGCATTCCAAGTAAAGAATATACAGAAAGAATAGATTCATGGCTTAGAAACAAAATTTTAAATGTGCAGAAATCAGTACATAGGATGATTCTAATTGTAGCTTTACAGGGCTCTGACAAAGAACAGCAATGTATAAGGGCAGTGAAATTACAAATCTGAGATTTTCAAGCTAAAAGACACAGACCACGTAACCTGTGCCCACCCACAAATAATGCAACACACTCAGGTTGGGTGACTTGCATTAAAGTCTCAAAAACATACTTTAGGAATTGAGTGTTTTTCTGTCATACTTTGTTGCAGAAAGGCTTTAGGGCACCTTTATGAATACATGATCCATTAGTTTAGCAGAATTAAGTCTCATGATCCCCTTAAGAATTTGTATACAAGAACACTAAACTCAGGCTATGAATGCCCATATGAGTAATTAACATTCACAGTAGTTCACATTTTTATAATTTAACTTTTTTGTTTGTTAATGTTTTCTACAATATGCATGTTCTATTTACAATTAAGGAAAAAAGTTTTAAAGTGACTTAGGAGAGACATGACTACTGATACTGAAACCAGAGAAATTTCTTATTGGTCTTCTGGGTAATGTGATAAACAATGTTGTGATAACATCTCTAGACTAAGTACAGCACCAATTTCTAAAATCCATTCCTGAGAATAGGCTATCACAAAATACTGCCCCTCAAATTCAATCAAGATGCACAGCTAGTTCTCTTCTGGTCTGGCTTAATTTAGGGATCGATTTTAGAGTAGCTTGAAGAAAGATGGATTGTATGATTGTGGAGGTTTCCACGACAAATATGTCTCAACCATCTCCTTCTGAGTTAGGTCTGTTAGTCTCTTGTTGCTGTCTCTTCACCCAGTTGTGTTTTCTTTTATCATGTATCATTTACATTTGTGTAAGCTGTTCCAAGTGCATTTTTTAACCATGTGAGATACTGACCAGGGAGATGTACATTAAACTTCCTGGAGCATAGCTGTTCTATGGTGCTAGATAAGCCTGGAGCTACACAGTGTAGCAATCTGAAAGCTGAGGAGAGGTGCAGCACCCTCATCAAAATGAGGGAGCCTGACAAGGACTTATGGCAAAACAGAGTCAAAGGAATGTCTTCAGGAAATTTTACATCTGCTCCAGTGCAGACAAAAGGGTGGTCAAGGCCTGGAACCCTACTTCATAGGAAATGGCAAAATGAGTTAATTTACAACTTAGAATTGTGGACAAAATAAATATTAGAGGACTGCTAAGAAAAATTATTTATTGTTTCAGAAAAGTTTAACCCTGTAACTTATTTTGGTAGTTATTAATATTGCAGGTTCAGTTGTTTGTTAGAGCCACCCTAATTTATGACAATAAAACCATATTACCTGCACATTAGCCTGCTCGTCTTTCTTTCCTAGGGATAAGAGAAGGGGAGCAGGCATCAACCTCTTCCAAAAGTGGTATTAAATCAGTAAGTTACTGTTTTAAGAAGAGGGTAGGTGAGGCATAATACATTCCTATTTAACCCCCTCCCCCAAAAAACTACCAAAGTAAAAAAAGATTCCTACTGACCCTGAATGTTCTAACTGCAATTCTGTACTTAATTCATGCACACTCCCCAATAACTGATAACTGTCCATTTTACATTATTCCCAACAGAGCCTGAGAATCACTAAATACTACTTAGCTGAATATTTTACACCAAAAGACCTTGGATGTTGACCAAACTAATTTTTTTAAGTGACATAAAAAATACTGAAGAATCCATTTTTTTAAGTGAAATATTGCAGACAGCTCCAAAATTTACTTAATCACAGGGAAACAGATGGCTCAAAGGTGTATGCACAAAAAAATAGGAAGATAAGAAAACAGAATTGAGAAGAAACAGTTTCAAAAGCTATAGAGCTGAGTGTAGCTGCTCAGAATCAATTGCCACTTTTAAGATTAAGAAAGGGCAAAGACAAGTACCAAATGATTTCACTCATATGTGGAGTATAAGAACAAAGGAAAACTGAAGGAACAAAAACAGCAGCAGAATCACAGAACCCAAGAATGGACTAATAGTTACCAAAGGGAAAGGGACTGGGGAGGATGGGTGAGAAAGGAGGGACAAGGGCAGGGAAAAAGAAAGGGGGCATTACAATTAGCATGTATAGTGTGTGTGGGGCACGGGGAGGGCTGTGCAACACAAAGACAAGTAGTGATTTTATAGCATCTTACTACACTGATGGACAGTGACTGTGAAGGGGTATGTGGGGGGGACTTGGTGAAGGGGGGAGCCTAGTAAACATAATGTTCTTCATGTAATTGTAGATTAATGAAACCAAAATAAAATAAAATAAAATAAATAAAATAATAAAATAAAATAAATACAATACAATAAATTAATTAATTAATAAAATAAAATAAAATAAAATGAAAAATGAAATGAAATAAAATAAAATAAATTAAATAAAAAATTAAATTAAATAAAAAATATGACACAATACGATCGATACGATACAATACGATATGATACGATACGATACGGCAGGAATTGTGCAGACTAGGTTTGACCATGCCTTAGCATTAGCTATCTGAAGCACCTGCTTTATGGTAACTCTCAGCAAATACAGTTGACCCTTGAATGTGGGGGTTAAGGGTGCCAACCCACCTCATAACTTTTGACTCTCCCAAAACTTAGTAGCCTCGTACTAACTGGAAGCCTTACCAATATACAGTCAAAAATTACATACAAACATATAGCCTCCTGCTGACTATTAGCTATCTGAAGCACCTGCTTTATGGTAACTCTCAGCAAATACAGTTGACCCTTGAATGTGGGGGTTAAGGGTGCCAACCCACCTCATAACTTTTGACTCTCCCAAAACTTAGTAGCCTCGTACTAACTGGAAGCCTTACCAATATACAGTCAAAAATTACATACAAACATATAGCCTCCTGCTGACTAGAAGCCTTACCAATAAACAGTAAAAAATTACATAAAAACATACAAAAATAAACATACATACAATAAACATACAAAAATTAACATATTTTGTATGTTACATATATCATATAACTATTCTTACAATAATGTAAGCTAGAGGAGAAAAAAATGCTTTCCCAAATTGTCATAAATCCCCTTATGGGAAAAAAATCTGTGTGTGGAAGTTGACCTGTGCAGTTCAAACCTGTGTTGTCCAAGGGTCAACTATAGTAATGATTAAATCTGAAAGGCATAGAACTTTACAAAAGGGCAGGTAACTTCCCTCCCATTAGCTTGTTCCTTTCAGAGTCTGGCACGTACACAGGTAAATGAAAACTAGGAGCCGACAGGCTCACCAGGCCATGCGAGCTGACCGGGCAGCAGGGCAACAGCACATGTTTAGGTAGGACAGTCAAGCTTCCAGCCAGGCTTTCTCAAAACTAGGGCACAATTTTTTTAACTCCTATTTATTCCCTTCTCCCAGCTCACTTTAAACAAAGTATGCCTTGAGTCAGGATGAATAGATGCCTGTGTTTTCTGGAGATACTGAGATATTCACTCATTCATTAATATCAATTTCACCTCTAAAATAAAATTAGTCTCATTTTTCTTACTTCTCTGCCATAGTCTACCATCACCATATGACCACAGATGTAAATTCTTTTTAAATAACAGAACTCTTAATATGATTAAATTGGCATATTTTCCAACTAAAAATACACTCCATTCCACACAGCGTTTTGTCCCCTCTAATGCAAAAGTGGCCTCAAAGTTATCTTCCCAAGCCACAAAAGAGGGCTGACATCAGTGTCATTGGTCACCTGTTTTATTCAGACTTGAGTGTATCTCTCCCCCAACAGGGCAAGAGAAGGTCTACTCTATACATTTCATTCTTCACAGTAAAGAAAAAAGCTGTCATTCCCCAAATGCATGAACAAGGGAGAACTTCTATGATTTTTTAACTTGTGCAGAGACAACAGCCTAGCCAACCAGCAAGGCTACACCCACAACACACCAGTTTCCTACACCACCCCTTCCTCCCCTCTTTTTTAAAGCTGCAAAAGTTAGATCAGTAACATTTAAAAATCTGCTCATTTTAAGAGAAATACAGTGATCCACACTTTAGTTTACCTAAAACTAAAAATAAATAATGAGGTTCTTAAAACAAGGATGAGTTTATTTAATTAGGTTAAAAGATGACTAGACCAGCATGTGGATGAACTAAGAGATTACGAGGTACAATGAAAGGGCCAGACTCTCTCTCCTCCCTTGAATTCCTCTTCAAGCTTCAGACAATTCAGTAGTATTAAAAAGGCCTCGGCTAGAACACATCTTAGGTGAAAAGCATGGACAATAACCAGCAAACCAAGACATTGTTATTACATACTTGACTTTTGATAAACTGAAGCAATGACTGGTGGCCCAACCGGATGAATGAGAGCCTCTAAATTAAAGGCCTAGTTAAAATAAGTGTTGACACCACAGAGAGTCCTCAACTCTTAAGTTTGTTTGGAGAAAAGCCGTGAGAGGCTGGATCATGGCTCAGACCTCAGCTAAGCATGGACCTTTGTCCCAATGTTAGCCAGCAAATACACCTATAAGGTGTTATTTTACAATAAGAGTTCCCTTCTGACTTTGAAGCATAAGGCTAGGAAACAGAAGGATTTCTAGATAAACCTGGGAAACACAGAAGGCAAACCAAAATCAACTTAAACAGGCCTCACAAAGGAGAAAAATCCACTGGCGGCCTTATAAGAAAAACAACATTCATAGATGAGCAAAAAAAGGAAACGACAATGGACTTTGGACTTCAGGGGAAGTCCATCAAGACGCCTTGAGATTCTCGGCTCAGAAAGTGGTTCAGCCTCCATCCACTGCCGACTCTGCGTCAGACACATTCCAAAGGAGTCTCCCTGAGAGTCCATCTTCCCCACATCCCTTAACTGGGGTGAGTGCCCAACACACATCCCACCAAACTGGCAAACTGCAGCTCGACCTTCTTACCGACCCTCACTCCCCTCAGCTCTCTGCTCTGGGCAGTGGGTCTTGGGCCTCTACCGCCAGGCACGATTCAGGAGTTTCACCTGTGCCAGTCTCTTGGTGATCATGGTGGCAAAAACCAGGCCAAAGAGGACACTGCTGATTAACACATAGTCATAGTCATCCTTCAGGACATCGAACTGTTTGGATGGGTAGACTCGAGTTTGGTAAATGTCCAAACCATAGGCCACAACCTAGAAAGCAGAGGGAATGAGAAATACATCAGGAAGGCAGCCAAGTGATCGGCCACTAGCTCCACGCTGGTAAGAAAGCAAATGGGACCCTCAGCTGTTTCCCCAAGGGTGAAACAGAGCAGCTATCACACAGGGTGGCTGTGGGCTTTACTCACCAAACAAGTGGACTCCAGGCCTGACGGAGCTGTGTAGATACCTCGCATTCGAGAAACTGTCTGGTTATAGTTGATGAAACGCTCTGCATGTATCTGTACATCTGGTGAATACGGAATGAGGTTCTCCTCTCTGCAAAACAGCAGCCAGGACTGGCATTCAGAGCTGCTGCAAGGGGATCTCTTGGCTGCCCTTTCTGAGTCCTGGGAGGTTTCCAGGCCACAAAACTAAGTCTCAAATCTTCCTTCAAGGTCTACTTGGAATTACATAGTTAAAAATTTAGGAAGGGCTGTAGGAAAGAAAGCTGTGTGGATAGCAAGGCAGATCTGGATTGCTATCTGCTCTTAATCTAAAAAAGATAACAGACCACCAGTATTTCACACGAGGAGGGAAGTCAGGGCCACTTCAAAACCAAAACACTGAGCCTCTAGGCCAATTCCTGCTCTTCCCTTCAAAGTGCCTCCATCCTCACCCTTCTGAAAATGCTATTATCACCGCATGTGCTTCCCCAGCTTTAACCTCCCATGTCTCCAAGCCATACTCCTCCTTTCCTCATGTGCAAAGACAGATCTACTGTTCCTCATGCTGCCTCAACCCAAAGGGAAGAGAATTCAGGATGGAGGCAGGTAAATATGCAGAGATGATGGCTGGAAATACAAAGATTAATACTAATAGTGACAAGCTATTGGTTTTCCCACACAACCCAGCTCCCCATTTCCCCCAGTCTCATTTCCTAGCATCCCCACTGCTGGCTGCTCCAGGCACAGTGGCCTCTGCCTTGCCCCTAACTTTCCAGACATGATCTCAGGGCCTTTGCACTGGGTGTTCCTGTGCCTGGGAAGTTCTCCCTCAGATATCCACAAGGCTAGCTAGCTTCTTACCTCCTTCAAGTCTTTACTCAAAAATCACCCTTTCAGAGAATCTTTCCTAAGCCACTCTCTCAAATTTCACCCCCAAAGACCCTCCGACCCTGAATTTTTTCTCCTTAGCATTTACAAATCCCTAAAAAAGTAGTGCTTCACTTGTTTATCTCATTTATTATCCATCTCATCTTTCCCAGCAGAACGTGTGTATCATGAAGGCAGTTTGTCAGACTGTCACCGCTATGCCCCTGCTCTCAGCACAGCAGGACAGTGCACAGCACCCCGAGGACCAGACTTAACCAGTGAGGTCAGGTCCTCGGGGTCACAGTCATCAGCACTGCCCACAAGGGTCTCACCTGCTTTGTTCTGTTGGGATCTCGGGGCGGCGGGGATCCAGCAAGGCCTTAGGAAGGGAAAGAATTGCTCCGGAAGGTAGCCCAACTACACAGAAACAAGTGGACACAAGTCAGTGTTCAGGGATCCCACCCCAGGTCAGGGCTCGTTACAAAAATGTCATTACCACAGGAATTTAAAATAGAGTTTGAAACCAAAAAACGCATCACTGAGGCTCCCTTAAATGGCCAAATACAGTAATCCAAGAGCACACATGGGTCTGAATGAAGATTCCCCCGAAGATACTGGTTTCTTCACATACCATCCATGACATAAGAAAATAAAGTTCTAGAATCAAGAAATGGGTAACAGAGAGAAGAGCGTGGAAAGCCGCTTGGTCTCTCCATCCCTGTCCTCCCCTCCGTTAACACCTGCCCCAACCAAGTAAGCCTCCTGGCTACGAGCCTAACACAGCTGGGCGCACTGATGCAGTACTGAGGCCAAGCCAGGGCCAGAGGATGGGAAACATCAGAGCCCAGTGGCTTCAGGAATGGTGGGGGTTCAACTTGGGAAACTGCCGGCAGGGCTGCCTTCCCCATATCTGGACTAAAACACTAATACCAAGTGCCTGCAAAGCTGAGTCCCAAAAATCTTTGATAAAATCAACAAGACAGCAGCCTGTTAAATCTTCACTCCCTAAACCTACACATACAGCTGAGACCCTAAACCTAGCCAGTTTCTGCAGCATCAGCACAGAGACTATCTTAGGAATGATATCAGGGCTCTTTTTTCTAAGCAAGGTGAAAACACAGAACAGAGAAGTGACGTTGTTCATCAGAAATGAGGACTAAGAGCAATGTGCCATCTTTTATGGGTGGCAAAGGCAAATGAAGGAACTTCTGCTCAAATAAAGCCTCCATGCTAATCCTCCCTTACGGGGTCAGACAGGGCTGTGCTGACAGCACGGCTCTGTCCTTCAGTATGGCTGCCTATGGGAACTTGGTCAGCCCAGAGACCCTCCCCTGGTCACTCACCAAGCAGGTGCCGGCTGGTGATGCCCCGCTCAGTGATGGTGGCTTCCATGGCACTGATGGAGGAGGGGAAGATGTAGGACTGCTGGAGGACCTGGGGCAGCTGGGGTCGGTCCAGGGAGCTGAAGGCGGTGGCATTGTACTGCTCGGTGCCCTCGTACAGCTCCAGGGCAGTGAACTCGTTACGCCGGGCCTTGGTGTTCCAGTACTGGTACTGCAGAGAGAAGAGGTAGCAGCTCGGGGCCTGGCTGCTGGTTCAGCTGGCAAGGGGAGATTACCTGGGAAGGCACCTTTCCAATGAGCTGCACATCCAGGAAGGAAAGAAGCCACCCAACCCCAGCGTTCTTCCTTGCTACCAAGTTTACTAACTCTCAGGGTAGTTTTTTCCAGGTTGTCCAAAGTTCACCATAAGACAAAGGGCTTTTTAAGATACTCAGAAGTCAGAATAGTAACAGCCAACATTTGGGTGCTTATTGGGTGCCAGGCATTGCTCTAAGCGACACTAGACACCATTATTATCACTAATTCACAAATGATGCAACCCAAAGAGTTTTAATAACTAGTTCATGGTTGTACAGTCAGGAAAAAGAAGAGCTGAGATGAAAACTAGGCTCCTGACTCCTGAGCTTAGGCCCCTAACCAGCGCCCTCTGCTGCCATCCAGGATTCTGGATCCTATGAAAACACAAAGCAGCAACTGGTTTCTGGAATAAGAGGCAATGAATGGATTTAAGACTTGGGGAGGCAAGCCATACGTTGTGCCATGTCCTCTGTAGTGACATGAGCTCCTCTGCATTCCTTACCACCACCCAGTTCTCTGAGTGCACGATGTGGACGGGGCCCTTGGCTTTCCTCTGCACGGAGGAGTGGATGATGCGCCCGGTGACGCCATCAACGAGGAAGATGCCAATGAAGGTGCGCTCATGGTGTACATCGGTGCTCTCCGTCACCACGGCTAGCAGGTTAGGGTTCAGACTCTGGGAAGGACAGAAATGCTCCCTCACAACCACGATGGCTCCACTGCACTGGGAGCCCTGGGCTGTGAGGCAGACCTGGAGTTGATGGCCTGGCAGAGGCATCAGAATTTCTGGGCAGAAGAGCTCCCTATGGAGGAGAGTCCATCTTGACTGCACTTGTTTTGTGTCCACTGGGTGCCGCGTGCCATGCCAGGTGCTTTGCCTCTATCACTTCATTGAATCCCATGAACAAAGCAACTATTATTCATTACCTACATTTCACAGACGAGGTAAGTCTTACAGTAGGTAAGCAACTTGCCCAAGTCACAGACACAATGAACGGTGACTCAAGACACAATCCAGGTCTGCCTGCCCACTGACCCGAGGATACTGCTCCAGCAATGCTCTTTCCACCAGCACCCTCCCTGTACCAAATCGATGCTCTTACTTGACCCACTAGTACAAAGTGACACAGGCCATCACTGTCTCCTTGAAACACTTCCACAACTTAGCATCTCGGACACCCGCTCCCTGGTTTCCCTTCTGCCTGCCTGGCCACTCCCTTCTTAGTATCTTCTGTAGCTTCCTCTCATCTCCCAGTCTCTCGGGCACTTCCATCTGCACTCATTCTCCTAGTGATCTCAGCCAATCTCGTGGCTTTCACACCATCTCCAGGCACTGGCAACACCCGAGTTTACATATCTAAGCCAGCCTTCCCCCCGCACTCCAGACTTGACTTCCGGACTGCAATCCCAGTACCTCCTCAGACGTCTCACTTTAAACCTGACATGCCCCAAATTCAACTTCTGTTCTACCCCTACCTAAAACCTGCTCCCCCAGGCCTCCCCAGGTGTCAGGATCTTACAACCTCTGAGTCATCCCTAACTCCTTTCTCTCTCTAACAGACACAAACACCTTATCTGTCAACATTTTCTACTGGCCCTACCTTCCAAAGGATCCAGCATCTGATGCCTTCTCCACACCTCAGCCAACCCCCTCGAGCCACCATGGCCTCCCCTGGATGCCCTACAACAGCCTGATGGGCCTACCCGCGCTCCTTAGCCCCCTACAGTCTAGTCTCAACACGGCAGGTGGGGGAGCCTGTTCAGCCTCAGTCATTTATGTCATGTCCCTGCTCAAACTTCCCAGTGGCTCTTCTCAAAATAAAGGCCACAGTGGTAGCCTGTGATTGGGCCCCATCACCTCTCTGATCTCAGTAGCCCGGACTCACCTTACTCAACCCTGTCCAGGCACATTGTCCTCCTTGTTATTTCTGGAACACTCCAGGTATGCTCTGGCTTTTCCATCTGGGAGCTCTTCCCCCACATCTCGTGTGGTATTATTTCCACTCTCCTTCAAGTTTCGGCCAAGGGCCACTCTCACAGTGAGACTCTCCTTAACCACCCTCAGTCAGTGTACCCCTTCCACTCCCAGCACCACTTTCCCTCTGCTTGGTTTTGCGTTTTTCTATAGAACTGGTCACCCTCTGGTATTCTACAGAATTTACCTATTAATTTTCTTCATTATCCTCTCCCGTTATACGATGAAAGCCTTCTAAGGACAGGAAGTTCTGTCTGTTTTGATCATTGATGTAGCCCAGTGTCTAAACAAGTACCTGGCACCCAACAGGCACTCAGAAACAATTATTTTTTTTGCTGCTTCACCTTTGGTGTTCTTTCCAAAATCCCATAACCAGAGTCTAACCATGAGAAAAACATCAGACAAACCAAAACTGAGACATTCTGAACAAGCAGAAATGCAGCCACACACATGCATCCATCAAGAAAGATTTCAAGTCCCTGGCACTAATAACGATGTCACCTACGCAGCAGGCATTGTTCTAATCACTTATGTAATCACTAATCTTCTAAACGATCCTATGATGTGGGTACCATTATCCCCGTTATTCTGGGGAACACAGAACCTCAGGAAGCCTAAGCCAATTACCCACAACGAACAGCTAGTCTGCGGCACAGCCACGTCTGCACTGGACATTCCGACGGGCTTGTGCTCTGTAGCTCTGCCTAAGACTTGGGGAAGCGGTGTCCCTGTCAAGGTCCTCCGTGGTGGTACCATGTCCTCCTCCGACTCGGCTCTGCTCCACCAGAGGGTGTAACTAATGCCACTCGCTGTAACACTCTCTCATAGGACAGTTGCAGCCCACTAGCCACCTCTCAGTCTTCCTCCTTGGACCACTAACTAGAGGGCTGGATCACAGACATGCGGTTCCTGATGGATCAACTAAGATTTAACCCCAGAAAGTTCTACTGGTACTGCCACTAATGCTAAGTGCTTAACCTCAACTGTGTGGTGGCCACTGGGCTAAGCATGAGTATCTCATGTGATCATCACAACAACCGCAGGAGGAGGGCATATTATGCCCATTTCACAGTAATTTAAAGCTCAAAGGGATTAAATGACTCCCTCAAGATCATGTATCTCCCAAATCCTAGAGCCCAAATTCAAACCTTTGCTTTTGTGCTCTCCACAAGACTACTGTTCGTACCTTGTAGAGCACGCTGCGGTCCCCCATCACACGGCCCTGAGAATGAACATGCTCACTGCTGCGCTTCCCCTTCACCTTGACAATGCGCTGCACTTCTGGGGGAATAGTCAGCTCCCAGCTCAGCTCAGTGGTGAGGTCCTAGGGCAAGGGCAAAAGAGCCAGCACTTAGAATCAGGAGGATACACTCAGACCACAACAGCTATAGCTAGACCCATCCCACAGTTCATTATTTTGGGACTTTGTGCTGGAAGAATCAGAGACCAGAGCTCCTAGAAAAACAGCAATAAGGATCTAGTTTGTGAAAATGTTTTTGAACTCTCATGGCCATCCAGCCCAAAGCATTTTACAGATTCAGTGCAATCCCTATCAAAATGCCAACAGCATTTCTTAATTGAGTATAGAGCAAATAATCCTAAAATTCATATGGAACCACAAACGACCCTGAAAAGCCAAAGCAATCCTGAGAAAGATGAACAAAGCTGGGGGGACTACACTCCCTGACTTCAAAATATACTATAAAGCTACAGTTAATCAAAACAGTATGGTACTGGCACAAGAACAGACCTACAGATCAATGGAACAGAATAGAGAGACCAGATATAAACCCATGCATATATAGCCAATTAATATATGATAAAGGAGCCATGAATGTACAGTAGGGAAAAGACAGCCTCTTCAATAACTGGGGTTGGGAAAACTGGACAGCTACATGCAAGAGAATGAAACTGGATTAATGTCTAACTCCATACACAAAAGTAAATTTGAATGGTTTAAAGACCTAAATGTAAGACATGAAACCATAAAACTCTCACAAAAAAATAGGCAAAAATTTCTTGAACATAAGCATTAGCAATTTCTTTCTCGACATAGCTTCCCAGGCAAGGGAAACAAAATAAAAAATGTATATGTGAACAAGTGGGAGTACATCAATCTAAAAAGCTTCTGTAAAGCAAAGGATACCATCAACAAAACAAAAAGGAAACCTACAGTACGGGAGAATAGATTCACAAACAATTTACCCTATAAGGTGTTAACATCCAAGAGCTCATACAACTCAACACCAAAAAGACAAATAACCCAATTAAAAAATGGGTGGAGGACCTGAACAGGCATTTCTCCAAAGAAATACATATGGCCAACAGGTGCATGAAAAGATGCTCCACATTGCTAATCCTCAAGGAAATGCAAATCAAAACCACAAGAAGATATCACCTCACACCAGTAAGAATGGCCACTATCCAAAAGACAAGAAATAACAAATGTTGGTGATGACGTGGAGAAATGGGACCCCTCCTACACTGTTGATAGGATTGTCAATTGGTACAGCAACTGTGGAAAGCAGCATGGAGGTTCCTCAAAAAACTGAAAATAGAAATACACATGACCCAGTAATTCCACTTCTAGGAATTTATCCAAAGAAAACAAAATCCCTATTCAGAAAGATGTATGCACCCCTATGTTTATTGCCACATTATTTACAATAGCCAAGATGTGGAAGCAACCAAAGTGTCCATCAATAGATGACTGGTACATATACACGATGGAATATTATTTGGCCATTAAAAAAAAGAAATCCTGCCATTTGCAACATGGATAGACCTAGAGGGTATCATGCTAAGTGAAATAAGCCAGGCAGAGGAAGACAAGCACCATATGACTTCACTTATTTGTGGGATCTAAAAACAAAACAAAACAAAATGAACAAAATCACAGACACTGAGAAGTGACTGGTGGTTACCATGGGAGAGGGACTGTGGTAGGTAGGGAGGAGGAGGGGCATATACAGGGGCATAAAGATTCTCAATCATAATATAAGTTGGTCACAGGGATGGTGGGAGTACAGCATGGAGAATATAGCCAATGATTCTGTAACATCTTCCTATGCTGACAGATAGTAACTGCACTAGTTGGAGGTAAGGATTTAATAATGTGGGTAACTGTTGAACCACCGTGCTGTATACTTGAAACAAGCATAAGATTGTATATCCACTATGCTTCGAGAAAAAAAAAATTTTGGAACTCTCAATTTGATGGAGAAAGACTAAAGCCAATAAGAAAGGAGAGGAGTATTCAATAGCACCCTACAGTGTATCTGAGTAGCCCTGGGGGAGGGGGAGTTACTGGCAAGGGGCACAAGGGCCTCTGGGGGTGCTGGTGCCTTTCTGCTTCCTGATCGGACTGCCAGGTACACAGTGTGTTCCTTTTGTGAAGGGTCACTGAGCCATAACTTCATGATTTTGCACTTTTATCAATATTATACTTTAATAAAAAGCGGGCTTCACAAAATAAGGTAGAAAACACATTAAGTAAAAAAAGCAAATTTCACATTAATAAAGATAGGTCACTCCCATTTCAGTAGGAAAAAATAAATACAAATCACATATATATGTGGTCAATATAGCTGGTTCTCCAGGCCTGTAAATACACAGAAAGGAGAACGTGAGGATGCACAAATTACTGCCAGGTGTTCCCTCTGCAGAAGGCAGCTAAGCATGGGGTTCAACAGGTCCATTTACATTTTGCTTGTGTACTTCTGTATCAGTTCATCTTTTACAAAAGAAAATGTATGCATGTATTCCTTGTGTAAACTTTTTTGAAATAATAACTGTTTCTAATTGAGAACAAGTAAGGTTTCATTGCCACAGGCTCATGTGAAAACATGAGAATTCACAGAAACATCCCCAGGGTAAGGTCACCAGTAGATCACTGGAGGGCAGACTTAAGACTGCACTTGGGTTATTTCCCATGTGATAAGCATTGCCTCCTTTGTCTTCCCTTGGCCATGACATCCTCAGGACTCCAGTGATTCGTGGCACCCACACTCCAGTTCGCTCCCGTCTACCCACAAAGAACTGTCTCTTTCCAGGTCCCCTTTTCGTCAAGTTGGAGGGACAGTTTTGTTTCACCCAAAAGGGTAAAGGACGAGTTTCCTAGGTAGACCATTTTCAACTGTTTATTCTAAAGGTTAGCTGTTAGGAAATGTCAGAAAAGAGAAATACGGTTGTAAAACAGCAGCTAAAACTCAGGTATTGCTTCATGTGACCCTGTGAAGTAGGTACTACCACCACTTTACAGATAAGAAGGGCCAGAGAACCAGAGAAATCATGTAGCCAAGGGCACAAAGTTAGTAAGTGATAAAGCCAGGCTTCCCTCTCAGGCAGCTGGGCCCAAGCTCTTAGCCACTGTGCTATACTGCCTCTCTGAAGCCCGGTGGGACAGGCTGGGAGGGTCCTCTGGTGAGTGTACACCACAAATTACTCCTCTGTGCAGCCCTGCTAATGAGGCAAAAGCCAGCCCCTGGTGGACCCCAGAGCTAGTGTGTATCACTATTTGCAAGGACTCAAAATATGTCGGGATCAGAGCAAATTGATCTTATTTCTAGAAATTAAGTTCAAAGCACACATTCTATCAAGAATGAGTCAGTAAGATCCTCTTTGCATACAAAGTATGACTCATTACTCAACCCCCACTTGATCTTCACGCTCCCAAGAATGGAGAAAAACATCCCTTCTCTCTGCTACAGAAAAGGCATGCGGAATGCAGGCTCCACGGGGGCTGAGACTTCGTCTCTCATGCACTGCTCTTTCCACAACACCCAGAGCCGTGTCTCTCATGGAAAAGCTGCTCAGTGAGCAGGAAAATGACTGACTCTGCATCAGACATCAGGATTATGCTGCTCTAAGTTTACAACAGAATTAGTATAACTCATTTCTCAGCCAAACGACCAGGAACCCCTGCCACCCTCCCACAGGACAGCCCAGGGGACCCCTTCCCTACCTTTCGCAGTCGATAGCCACACAGCCGTCCCTGTTCTGCACCCACTAAGTAGAAGAAGATGGAAGGGGCGAGCTCATGCAGCTGTCGCAAGACGTTCCGAGTGGCTGGGAATGCCGTCACCTTGAAAACCCCAGACAGCACAGGAAAAGAGTTAAAGGAAAGGAATCTCTAAGCAGAGTTTCTCAAGACTCATTACTGTTTGCCATCACAGAGCGCCTTCTGAAGAATGAAATAGCAAATCTTAAAACAGTTACTGAATGCAGGGCTTAACCCCAGTTCTGCTAAGGGCTTAACCTGCGTTCTCACAAGTGCAGCAAGAGCAACCCTCTTGCCCCCAGATGTCCCGAGGCAGACAGCTCCCTCGCCTCTCCTCTCACTGCTGCTGACCACCCCTCCCCCCCCCACACCCACCTGCATGTTCTCCAGCCACCCTGAAGATGTCATACCTTGTACTCATCATCTAGCAACAGCAGCACCTTGGCATAGTCTTGATCCATGATGGGGAGAAGCAAAGACTGCAAGATGGGGCGTTTCAGCACTGGGGGAGCCACCTGACTCCACTTCCCAAAAATGGGATTGAAGACGTAGAGAGAACTCAATCCCGTCTCCTGAAATGGGCAGACTGTCAGACTCCACCAACAGGAGATGAATGCAAATCCTAAGGGTAAATCTGGAAAGCTGGGACTTCAGCTCAACAGGGTCAGACTGCCTGGTTTCTGCCACCTTTGTGGAAGACAGTGTTGCCTGAAAGTGGATGGTCCCCAAGGCTAATGTGTCAGAAGGAAAGCAGTCGGACTGCCTCAGGCTCCAAAGCTAACCCAGAACTGGACATGCTGAGGAAGAAATAAAACGATAGAGTTCAGCAACCAACTCAGCAGGTCTAGGTTAGCCATTCCAGCTAAATGTCTACCAAGCCCCCTTTCTAATAAGGCTAGAATGTATTGATACAAAAAAAAAATCCATCTAATTTTGGGAGAGAGATATAAATAGTTCTGTGTCCTATGCCCCCTCATCTAGAGAAAACAGCTGTTTAGCTACTGACAGCTGCCTCTGTTTATGAAGGAGAGTTGCTTTACTACAGATCTGGCGAAGTCACACCCATCAGTCCTGGAGGACTCCTCTACTCAGGCCAAAAAAATAGAACACAAAGAGCTCTTACAGAATTCCCAAGGCCCAGGAGAAATTTACATCGCAAAACACTCAACGGCCACACCCACTTTGGCTCAAATCAGAGGTGGCCACCTCACCTTGTCCTTGACCAGGAGGGTGCACTGCGGCGGGTGGGGGAAATGGGCAGTGGTCCTCTGGACCATCAATTTAAAGGAGGAGTCTGGCTTGACACTGGGGAGATATTGTTTCCACAAGATGGTGCCAGAGCTGCTCTCAATGCCAAAAAGCTGCAAGATAAACAAATAATTGGCTTACTACAAGAAAGACCCACCAAAGAACTGGTTCTATCCTTGAAAGTTAGACCCAGCACTGTTCCCTACCAAAGGCTTTTTGTTTCCCGCTCCAGGAGCCTCAGAAGGCATGGTACCTGGGGCTTAACACCTTCTCACCTTGCCTGAGGCTGTCACCATCACCATCATCTTCTGGAGGTTAAATTCATCTCTGGCAAGGGTGTCAATGTTGATCTCATTCTTAATCTGACTTCGGGGCTTCCGAGCATCATAAAACATTTTCCAGAGGTGGGAAGTCCACGCTTGCAGCAGGATGAGCTGGGATGAGAGGCGTTTCAGGAACATCCCCAGCAAGCCATCTGGTGTCAAGGAAAAGGTGATGCGGCTGAGCCTCGCCCCTCCGCAGACAAGGAGTTCCCAGCAAGGGCTATTTGCTTTTGCTACTGAGGGCTCTCTCCCTCTCCTGTGTGGCAGTCAAGCCCAAGGGCCAGTCCCGTGTCTGAAGCCAACAGTCTCATACTCGGGTACAGCCGTGCAGAACCTTCCCAACCCTACTTACCTGGTTCTTAGTACTTCGCCTGCCTGGAATCTTGGAATAAGAGACTAAGAGGTCAGGGATCAGCCATGCAGGACACAGCCATGTTGTGAATGTCTCCACCACAGTGCCACCACATCCAGAATGGCCAGAGGAAGGCTCTGGGTGCCATGACAAACCAGAAGAGGAAGGGGTGTGGAGGGGCAGGGGTGCAGATGTATGTGTATCATGAACAGGCACTTCCATTTCCCACTGCTTCATTCCTACTCTGTCACCGGCTTACCCTGCACCTAACAGACCTCCTTGCAACCAGCTCCCAGGGTCAGCACTCACTCTTCCTCTGACCCCATCACGTGGCTCCCACCCTCAAATCTCCTCCATGAAGCAAGGGAGCACAAGGAAGGAGCCCGGCCTCTGGAGCCCGGCAGACCTAGATCAAGATCCCAGCTCTGCTGCTACTTCCTGGCTGGGGACCTTAGCAAATGTACTTAATCTTCTGGCCTCTGCTTCCTCTCTATGAAATGGCATGTAACCTGCTGGGCTGTTACAAAGACCAGACCACATGATGAACATACAGGATTTTTGCACAATGTGGGGTACGTGGCAAGTGCTCACTGGAAAGGAAGAGTGCCTTTGTTTATCCCATTTTCCATCAGCCTCAGCTCAGGGAAGAGAGAGAGGTGAGAGGGAAACAGGACAAGTCACAGGCACAGCAGTCCACGCACACACAGTAGGTGCCTTGTTGATGCAAAGCAGGAAAAACAAAGCGTTAACCAAATGCTAGCCATGTGGGCATGCAACGAGCAACAAGGCAGCAGAGAGCAGATTTTACCTTGAATTGCTGGATCCAGGCAGCAGAAATAAATAGTAAAATCAAATTAATCCTCAGCTTAAGAAAACCTGCAATGCCTAGTGGGGTGCCTGGCCCAGAGTAGGCCCTCAATAAATACCTACTGGACAATGAGATGAATGGACAGAAGGGAGAGGGGGGGAGACAGGACTGAATCAGAGCAGAGTGAACCAAGTTCCTCCCGGGCCTGGGCTGTGGCAGGCCTGTGAGGGCACTGGCCGGTTGCCACCAGAGCAATCCAGTCCTCGTCTCTAGAAAGGTGTGGCTATTTCTTTGGAAACAACGTGCAGCGGCAGACCCGGTGCCTGAGAGATCTGATACTCAGCAATGCTGGTTATTCCTACACTAAGTTAAGACTCTTCTTCCTCAGGATCTTTCCCTGGAGGGATTCAGAGTCCACTCCTTTCAGAAAAAAGAATGGCTACATAAACCACAGGGCCATGAACAAGCTGGAGAACAGACTGGCACAAGCTGCGCCCGGGGAGCCAGGGATGCCGCAAGACGACACCGCTTATGGGCCAACTAACGAGCCCACTCCCCGGGCAACCTCCGCCGGCAACTCTGCAGTTCATACCTGCCTTCTTGCCAAATTCTCCTTCCAGCTCGGCCTGCGCCCCAGTCAAGGGGAGATCCACCATCTCTAGGCACACCACCTCGGCCAGTGACTCCTCACGGCCCCACAGCACCACCTTCCCTGCTGGAGAAACCAGGGTTACAAAAGCTAAGCCCATCTCCTCCGTCTTCTGCAGAAACCCTGCCAGGTGGCTCAGGAATCCCTGCAGCTCTTGTGTAAAAAAGAGAAATGGTAGAAGCAGAGGCCTAGATTCACCAGGTTAAGTGAGGAAAGTTCTGTAACCCACCCTAGAAGGTTGAAGAATTACTGGAAAGCAGAGGACATATGGCTCTAAAAAAAATCCTCAGGGTATATAGTCTGCTTGCATCCTTCTCAGAAACATGTTCATAGCCCCCAAAATATAGTCTGATTGGAACTCACAGAAAGGCCTGAAAAAAGAAAAAATGGGTTGGATGAGGCCCACTCACCCAGCTGCTGCAGGAAAAGTAGCAGATGGTCCTCCGTCTGTACCAAGGCCCGGTAGCCCACGGAGTCATCCTTCTTCAAGAATACCTGGATGTACATCTGTAAGCCCAAGAGTTGAGACCCAGTCAGCAAGAATCCTAATGCCTCTCAGCGCACCAGACCCCAAGATTCAAAGCACTGGGAGTTGTCGGGGTCCAGGTCATGGCGTTATTTGATGTCTAAACAATACACCTATTACCTAGACTCCGGTAAGATAACATGTTATTCTCAGGAACCAAGACAACCCGCGGCGCTAGGCTCTAGCTCAGACCCCTCCAGGGGAATGTAAGTACTTCCCCAGCACCGTGTCATTCACTCCACTCCAGCTGTCCCCACAAAGTGAGCAGGCCAGGAGGAGGCTTTCTACTTTGGAGATGAAGCCATAGCCCAGAGAGACTGAGGCACACCACTAAAGCATAGAGGCCATGCTGACAGTGATTAAGAGCACAGGCTGTGGGTCAGCGACCTCCTACTAGCTCTGTGGCTCTTAAGAGGGTTCCGAATCTCACCAGGCGCAGCTCCCTCATTTGTAAAATGCGGCAGCGATAACCACTCCATAGGACCGTTGGGAGAGCTGGTTAGTGCGTGATCGAAGAACCTCATATGTGCCTGGCCCAGCACCTGGCATAAATGGCGCTTGCTTCTACTGCTATTCATGGGATTTGTGGGAAGTGGTGGCTCAGGAAGAACTTACAGCCATGTCCAGAGAGCCATCACCAGGCCCCATGGCTGGGACCAGGCCCTAAGGAAAGGAGGCCCGTGCTAGAAGCCCACAGGATGGGACCCGAAGGCAAAGGCTCTGACTCACCCGATCGGGCCGAGAGCCACTCTGCTCCAGGCTGAAGGTGATGGTGGTGTCCAGCAGCCGCCGACCTGTCTCCACTAGGTAGAGGTTAATGGTGTAGGTCTGGTTGAAGCAAGCCAGTGAGTCCTATGGGTACAGACAGACGGGTCAACTAGGGAGCCCCCCACAAAGCAAAGTCCCACAAAGGAAGTCCAAGATTCAGGGCAAATACCCTAGAGAAGAACCCAGGCAAAGACAGGAAATACATGCAAAGGAGAATAAAAAAGAAAGCAAAGTCTTAAGGCAGAAATAAAGTAACTGAGTAAATAAATAAAACTACACTTGTTTCAGAAGGAAGCCAGTACAGTGAGGAGACTTCCCAAAGAGAGCTAAGACTGGAAGCGAGGACTCCACAGCCCTTTGGAATCACTTAGGAGACGGAAGCCACAGCAGAAACCTGTGCCAGGGCTCCAGAAAATGCTTCCATGCAACGGCCCAGATCACCACAGCACCAGCCAGGATCCCAAAGGAAATGGGGAAATGGAGGCCCAGAGGAAAAAGTAGCGGAAACCGATTCTAGGGATCCTGCCTCCTAGTCTCCCAACCAAAAGTGACCAAGAGAAACATGACTTAATTTACAGACCCTAGAAAACCCTATCTGAGGCTGGGAACTCTTGGAAACGTGCTCGCAGCCTTAGCTACTTCCCTGGCTGGCCCCCCATGGCTCCCTGCCTGATGCCATGCCCTACCTGTGGACTGGACTTCTCCATAAAGCTCCCCATTGACCCATCTTCCAAATTGCTAGGTTTCTGCTAGAGAAAAGAGTAAGACAGAAGGAGAAAATTCAGCCAAAGGGTCACTTTCCCATCACCAAAATGGAGCTTTCACTTCTGTCTTATCAGCACTTGGGGGGGGCCAACTTCATTTCTCATTCCTGCCCACGAAGCCTCTGCAATGCTTACAAGCACCAGAAGAAAGTGACATCATTATATTAGGGTCCCATTCCTGGGGACCAAAGAGGAGGACAGAAAGCTCTAGAGATAAGTGAGAACCTACTTCCCAACAGCCTCCTGTCCCGGGTTCAAAGTCACCAGGCCAATATGCCCAGACTTTTGGTTCTCAGGGCTCCTGGCAGAAGGAAGGAAAACCCCAAGTGCCGAGTTACTGTCAGTGCTCACCGCTTCATTCCGACACGTCATGACTGCAGCCACCGTCTTGTCCCCCGTGGTGGCAAAGCTCACCAGGGCAGTCTGCAGGATAGAGTACAGTGCCAGCTCTTCAATGGGGCCTGTGCTAGCCAGCAAGCCCCAGAGAAGGTCACCTCTACAGGGAAATCCCTTGGCCATGGAGTTGAAAGTGCTCGCAACTGTGGAGCATAACAGACAGGGAATTTGAGGCCAGAGAGAGGCCCCAGTTCCACCCACAGCTGAAAACAGGCCTCTTCCCTACGTTCAACCAGACCCAGGTCAATCCCAAGCCCCAGACTGCTCTTAGTATATACAGGGAAGCTCTAATTAATGTCCCCACTTTCCTGTGAACTCAGAGGAAGGAGCCGGTCTTACTCTAAAGATCCTTTGTAACAAACTCTCAGAAGAAAAGGTATTTCACTTCCGCTATGGCTACCCCTCAAATCACCTATGGAAAGATGTCTTCTATCTTCAGCAAATGCCTCCAATTCAAAGGCAGGGCTTGCTTGCTAGCACCCATGTCTTAGCTAGAAACTCCTCAAACCTAGCAAACCACACTGCCTGCAGTTACCTGTGGGAAGTTTTTTAGCAGACTCAGGACCCCGTGACGGTACTGCAGCAGAGCATAGTGGCTTGGGGACAACTGTAGGAAGAACTGGGCCCGAGAGGGATCCGCTGGACTGGGCTGTGTGGGCAGGACCCGGGGTTGGAATCCACTTGCAAATTCTAAGTCCAGAGACTGGAAGGCAAAGAGAAGGATTAGGGCTGGAAGTAGTTGAGTCCCTGACCCATCCTGGGTTTGCATCCTCCGCCCCACTTTGCAGCAGAAGTACGTAGGCCATGGTATGTGGCTGCAGAAGCTCCCATTCAGGTTCTCCAAAGAGGAGAGTGGCCCACTTCCCCATACACCAGTTCAGCTAGAGGCCTGACCTTCTCCCAGTGGCTGCCACAGTCCAGGAAGCAAACAGTGACACTGGGTGACTTTTCTAAGCAGCAAAGGTGATGCCTCGGGCTGGGGTGGGAGGCACTGGTCTCTCACCTGCAATGAGATCTGCTGCAACTCCCACTCTGTCTCCAAGGCCAAGGTTTGGATGGACTGTGAGCCCAGGTCAGGGCATACCAGGACAGCCTCATCCACAACAGCACAGGATCCAGTGAGACTTTGCAGCCAGGGAGTCGAAACCCTGACCTGAGGGAGAAACATCATTACAGAAGGCTTATAGGGCTTTTGCGTCTCCCTCTCAGTTCATCAGCAAGGTCACCGCCAAACCCCACTGGGAGGCCTACACTCAAAAGCTCCTCACAGTTGGTTCCAAAGGAGCTCTTCCCATCCCTCCCAACCTCCAAAGAACTCCAAAGCTGGAGAAAATCAGGATTTTCTTTCTGGTCCCTGGAAATATATACCAGGTCATTTTTAATGCTTGACACTTCCAATAAGCATTTCTCTACTCTACTTGTCATATAAGGTTTCCTGTAATTATTTCATAATATTATCTTGTAAGTTACTTGCAGACAATGATGAATAAAATAGATCTATGCAGTTTGTAAGCCATCCCAGGAGAGCCCCACGTGCAAATGTGAGGGCTTTAGATAAATGCCTGATGAGGAGAAAGCAGCCTCCAAGTGACCAGAATCAGGCTTTTGCCTCTGACCCACCAAGTTCCCCGGTCCCCACTGCAAAAAAGGCTCTATCTATTCCCCTCCGCAATACACAAGGCTTCTAGCGCCAGATGCCGGACCTTACCTGCTGAACAATCTCTCCATCCTCCACATTAAACTTGACAATGTTCACATGGCTGAAGGGCACAACTCCGAGGGCCCACACCACCCCAGAGCCATAAGAATACACCATCTGGTAATGGATGCTGTCACTAAGAGAGGGAAGAAAAAGGGAGGAATTAAAGATGTAGCCACAGGATGGGACCATCCTCAGGGGTCCTCCAGAAACACGCACCAGGTCCTTAGCCAGATGTCACAAACTAAGTCCTCCAACAGGTTTTGTTTGGCTCAAAGTTTTATCTGTCTCAATATGAATCAGAACATTCCAAACTGAGATTTTGCATGGAAAAATCAGACTTCTTTCTTTTCTTAAAAAGGAAGGTGTGGCAACACTAGGCCACACCTGTCCCCTCCTACCGGGCACCAATCAGAGGAGTAAGGCTGCCCCCTGGAGGTAGGCCAGTCACACTGCAGATTCTGACAATCCTCATTGGACCTGCTTCACATGGCTGCTATGCATTTGGCCCCACAAGAATTTGTATTTCTGGTCCCTGCTTAAACTTTGAAAAGGGCCACAGGGGATCTAGGCAGGTCCTTCCTTTCTCCTCTCCTCCCTGTTCCTCCCAGCTCTGATGCTTTCCACCACCAGGCCCTCTGGAAAGACTCTCAAACCTCACTCAGCTCCTACTCTGGGCTCTTGAGTTGTTCTAATTCTTAGTATCAATGAAAAGCTCAGTTTGACTTCAACTAGAAGCCAAAAAGCCCAAAGTACTATGACCTTCAGCGAGTGAGTCACTCCCCCTGCTTGACTGGCTCTAGTGCCCAGTTCGGGTTTTCGCCTCACTGTGAAGGAAGCTCCCACAGTAGCACAGCCTCTGAGCTCATCAGGCACAGATCTAATGAGTCCAGCACACTCCCCACGATGCCAGCGCCGACATCGGGTCAGCCTGGGCAGAGCAAATGCTTCGGCCCTCGGGGAGGAAGAGGGCTTTCAGCGGGCAGGACGCGGCGACTGTCTCCTGGTGGCAAGGCAGCCTTACCTCTCCGGGAGATGTTCCACCCACTTCAGGTGCCCACTGGAGAGGTGATGGAGGGCGAGGGTGGTCTTCTTCAGGACTGCGAGGTACCTCACTGACTCCTGCAGGCCTACCAGTCCAAGTGCCTGGAAACTGAGCAGGGCCAGGGGTGAGCATTGCCTGGCACCTCCAGAGCCCCAGGCAAGAGGAGACCATCCGAGCGCTACCACTATAGCTTGGTGGGTAAGAAGACAGGCTTGGGGTCAAAGGCATCAGGATCCTAATCCCGGCTCTGCCTCTGGGTAGCTGACCTGACGGTCTGCACTCTCACCCACTCCACCATACTGCTTCCCTGAAACCTCCTGAACCTCTGAAGGGCCATTCCCTCCTTCCCCTGGGACTTCAGCGCAACCAGGCCAACCCCCTACCGTGGCCCCACCAGACGTACTACCCAGAACTATTCTGGGTTTCACGCCTGCCTCCCCCAGCTGACAAGACAGAATGATGACAGAAACTGTCCTACATTCATATGTGTGTTCCCACTGCCTGGGAGCTCACCAAGTGTTTACCAAATGAGTTACTATCAGAAGATGCGTAAGCCAACACAAATGACCCTGTAATTTAAACAACCCAAGCCACGATATAAGTAGCTCAAGATGTTCTCTAAACATAGAATTAAAACACTGAAAGTTGTATGTTATGTTCTCATATCTAGAATAATGAAAAGCTCTCAAGTCATGAGGAATTAGGAGCAATCAGGAGAAGCACCCAAGTACAGTAGTAAGCAGTGCACCTAGCACAGAGTTCTGCACCTAACAGGTGCTCAACAAATGCTGCCTGAGGAAACACATGCTCTACAACCTCAAGAACATCAAGCCCTGGGTGTCTGATGCTCTTTGGCTCCTTAGTGGCCTCTGGGAAAAAAGCCGTAAGGCCCCAAATTGCTGTCGATGCAGTCCTGTGCTCCAGCAAAGCCCTGAACCAAGATAACATACAGCTTCCTCCCTTCTACCTGCCACTGTCCAGGGTGATCTCCCAGTTCAGGCCCCCGATGTTAGTCTCCCAGGAACGCATGATTCGGCCTCCATTGGACACAGTGATTGCATCTGGAAGAGAAAAGATCATAGGGACATTATCCCCCAACCCGGTGCTCTGTAGCCTCCTACTGTCTGTGAGCAGTGGCTGCACTGCTGATAGATGGGTGCAAATGGAATTTATTTGCGTATCTGTCCTCTCCTCTCCTGCCAGACCCCATACAAAGGAAGAAACCAAGCAGGGGAGACAGAACCGACACCATGACAGAGACAAAGCAGGACTCTGCTTACCCTGTCCATGGAGCAGCATGGAATCCACAGCCCCCTCTGCCGTGCCCTTGTCAACATGGCGCCACACTGAGGGACACAAGAGCCAGACAATACTGTGAATTAGGGACAGGCATCCAAGAAGAGGGCAGGACAGAACCGAAGAGGGCTTTGCTTGCAGAGCAGTATCCAATTTTATTTCAAGGGAGAGGACCGCAGCCTACTGGCGATGATCCACTCCCGCTCAAAGGGTAACGAGGGGTGGAGGGGTTGAGAGGAGCCACTACCGTCCCAGGGCACCCCATCCCCCCACCCCCACCCCATCAGGCATACACACAACGGCAAAACTAACGAAATCCATACGATTCCCAAGAAAAAGAGTAATTGTAAATTGTATTTCCACAATTTTAGTGCCTAAAATCATCCATAAAAGGAGCTAACTTAAGGGAGGTATCCAAATAGAATGTGTTTTTCGCAACAATATCTTATTTAAGAATACTCAGTACTCAGGCTGAGGGAATAAACTACAAAGGCCAATTATAGGAATATATTAAATATTCAAAGATGACATGACCTAAAAAAAGGAGAATCCTGTAAGATGTGCATCTTTCGGCCGACTTGTCCCTAACTCGGGCATCAGCTGAGCAGACTTCTCAAGCCACAGGCCATCCTGGATTCACGGTGGTCAGCCATTCCAGCCAAGCTAACCAGGCTACAGAGCTCACTCACAGATCTCCCCAGTCCGAGAATTTAATGCTGCAATCACGTTCTTCTCTGTGGCCACAACCAGCTTCTTGGATCCAGGGGAAAATTCTAAGGAGGCAAACTTGAGCTTCCCAACATACTGCTGTCTCCTGAGGAAAGAGGACAGGGAAATGCTTCGGAAAAACAGCTCCACAAATACATGAGGTTATGACCGTCCAATCTACCCCAGGATGCAGGAGGACTGTTTGCTACTGAGGAGATCTGACCAAAAGCAAGATTTCTATGCACTGTGGTCAGAAGCAAACTGAACAAGAAGACAAAGTGCACCCCAATAGATGAGAAATACAACCTTCCCTCTAAAGGCAAGCACATATTTATCTCAAGTGACAACCCAAAGAGCACCTGGCCTAAATCCCACTAGAACAAACATTACAGTCCACTCTGCATTCCCTACCAGTAGGAAGAGTCATCATTGCACACGAGGGAAGAGACAGAAGCCCTGCTGTCCATGAGCAGATGATACAGCTTCCCCTTCTATTTCCACTGGCCTCTGGAGTAAAATTATGCAAAACTTCCAACAAACCTCCATAAATGGGGTCAGGCCCTTGTTCTTCACAGCCCTTTCCAGCCCACACCACGTTCAGGATCCATTTTACTCATTACTCATACTTTCCTTGGACTACATGGGAATCCCCATCTTTTGAAAGTTCACATTCTGCCTCTTCATTTTTACACAAGACCTACGTTAGTTCTTGTTTTCACGAGCTGAAAGAAATCTGAAGAGGTTTTCCACTTTTACAAAAAACAGGCAAAAAGGGAAAACAGCATTCGGCATCTGTTTTGCAGTGAGTCCACTGTTACAGAGGCAGCGTCCACCAAGAAGAGGGCAGCGCCACCAAGCTCCTTCCCCAGGAACCACCCAACATCGCAGCATCAAGCCACCATATATTCTGAAGTGTGTCTGTGAGCATTTGTGCTTTATCTCCATTTACCTTGTTCAAAATTAATTGTTAGAAATATGTGGCCTAAGATAGCAGAAAAACCTATGAGAGGTTATTTTTTTGGACATGAGAATGCTCAAAAATTTCCCATATAAATTAATGGTAATTACTTCTTCACTTTATGCTATTTCAGCTTATAGAAGGTTTCAGAAGAACACTCTACTTGTAGAGAGTAGGGGAAACCTATATCCCATCATGTCTGGCCCTCTTACCTAAGTATACTGGAAATTTTCTACAGGAATATCCTAAGGAAACTATAAGATGACATACTACCAAGTAGATAGGAAGTGTTTGTACATTGCTGTTAATGAAGTCGTGCAATCTCTAACAAATTATACAGGACACTTACATTAATTTCTCTTGTAATATTGTTTGGTCTAATTTTTTAAAATAAAGAAGAAGCTAACCTGTTAGTAGAAAGACAGAGTTCTTTGACATTTGACAGCTTCTACCTGTAATTTCACATACTTTATTCTCACTGTATCTACAGAACACTCTATGTATACAGGCTAAATATTATTACTCTCATTACAGGTAAACAAACCAAACTCCACTGAGATCAACTAATTACTGTCAGAACTAGAATGCACAACTTAGGCCTTCTGATTCAAAATCCCATGCTCTCTTTTAAAATGCCATCATCTCTTATCTGGGTTATAAAAGTAATGCCTTCTCATTGTAGAAAATGCAAAAAATGCATGAAAGCATAAAAAATAAAATTAAAAAATGCCTAAAATACCACCACCATAAATTTAACGTGTAATATAAAACATGTTTTAAATATTTTTTAATGTGTAAATGTAAAAATAAATCTTCCATTTATTTTCTAATTTGTAAGTTATATATAACTAGTATTCTGCTAAGTTGTAATCACCACATACACCATATATGCGTAATACATACACTACCTTGCAAGCAATTGCCCACATCATTAAAAATGTGACTTGGGTTGCATTTGTCACACTGTCTTGTATCACACACTTATGTACCTGCCCCACTAGACTGAGCTCCTTCCCATCTCTGTATCCAACCACTGCAGCTGGAATAACTCTTGGCCCACAACAGGCACTCAACAAATATGTGAATCAATTTACCCCACGTGGATTAGACTTCACAGAGTAGCTATCTGAGCTGAGATCTGAACATGGATAAACTGTTCTCTGAAGTAATGATAATGGGTGATATATACTGATGGCACTCAGTGAGCCAAAATTGCTCTATTTAAAAGAATTATCTCATTTATCCTTACAACTACTATTAAGAGAAAATGGACTATTAATAAGCCCATTTTACAGAGTAAGAAACCCTAGCACAGAGCAGTTAAGTCACTTTCCCAAGATCACACAACCCTTAAGTGGCAAAATTGATATCCCAAGAAAAGCAAGCCCACTCCAGGGCCTTAAGGAAAGGGGTAGGGGTAGGAGGTGAGTGAACGGGACCTCCTGGATGATACGAGATTTGAGAGACCAAGTTCTGAGCCCAGGGCCGGGATGGGCTAGAATCGAGATTTAAGAGGACTCAGTTCAGGACTTACTGAGACCCAAGCCCCTGATCACATGCCCAAAAGATAGCAATTCGAAAAGGAATGCTAATTCAATAAGGGCTGTCGACCTCTGACAACAGTAGAACAGAAACCTGACAGTAACAGGAATGGGGCCTGATAGGAGGAGGAAGTGACCTCTGACCAGAACCCCAAGCATGCTTGAGTGTCAGGGCCGGCTTCACGGGCTTGCATACCGTCACACAGGGACCGGCTTAGAAGCGCCCCCAACACCTGGTTTAAAGCTCTGTTATCGCCATCTTAAAACTTAACTTTTGAACAAGGGATCCCCCGTTTTCATTTTGCACTGGGCCCCGCAAGTTATGCAGCGGGTCCTGCTGCACGGTGCACTCCTCCCTTTAGCAAGCACAAGGCAGGTACTCGAAAAATAGCCATATATTTCCCGAACAGGCGCCACACGTACGTACCAATCAAACTTGCCCACTTGGTCTTCATAAACTGCAGCCACAGGGATACACAGGGCAGCCCAGAGCCAAAACCTAAAATCCCCCGCCGCCATGACTGCAGCCTGGGCCCGCCCGCCGGCGGCCCGGCATGCCCCGCGCTACAGGCCCCGCCTTCACGAAACCATAGAGGTGGAACCGCACGCGTAGACCTCGGTGGGGCAACCAGGATTCGGAGGTCCCCGGACGCTGGTAAAGTCGCTCTAGAGACGCCAGGGAGATTGCGGAAGGTGTCGCGGCGGGGAGAAAAGGGCCTCAGCACAGATTGGGTCAGGCACGCGCGAGGACAGCCCCCTAGGGCCGTCCCAGAGGTCCCCGCGCCGCCGGGGTCCTAATAGGCAGCACCTCCTTCCGCCGCACGTGGCTGCACCGCGATGCCCAAATCCAAACGCGACAAGAAAGGTGGGCAAAGGGGACTTTGGAACCTGGCAGGGAGCTAGGGTGGGGGCTTCAGGGCCACGGAACGGGACGCCGGAACCTCCGTGAGAGGCTCCACAGGCTCTCTGCGAGCTGAGATGGGGGCTTCCGGACGGCAGGTGCACGGGTGAGGGCTGGAGCCTCGTCGGGTCAAGGGAGCGGAGACTATTTTGTCAGGCCTCCAGTATACCTCCAAGGGCGACTGGGCCGGGAAACAGCTTCTCAGCACCCAAGCTAAGCCCGATCTCGCCTTGGCCACCTTTCCCGCCTTGGTCCACGTTTTCCACCTTAGCCATCTCCCTTAGCTGTCTGCGCTCCCGCTGCCCTTTTTCTTGAGCACAGTATATTTACGACTCTGCCTAGTTTGCTTAGATACTTCATATGGCAGGCTCTTCCTCAGCAGTCAATTTGTAAGGCATCTCCTAAGAGACCATTCCTGACTACCTTTACTATGGTGGGGTCTCGCTCACCCCGGCTGTTTAGCACGTTCACTCAAGAAGTATTTAGGGGCCCGGCACTCTGTAGGTGTTCGAGGGTTGAGCAATTACAAGGAAGGCCTAGAGCCCTCATCAGGCTTAGCATTTTATGCATGGGAAATATTTTCCTCCCAAATACTGAAAATCGACTAAGTCAAGTCAGGTACTGATGAGTCCATGGAGTAAAAGTGAGACAAAGAGGTTATGTTATTTTGTGTAACGTGACTAGAGAAAGTCTCTCTGATGAGGTGACAAAGAGCAGAAACCTGAAGAAAGGAAGTGAGCAACCCATGGAGTTATCTGGGAGAATGGTGTTCCAGGAAGAGGAGACACAAAGTGCAAAGGGGCTGAAGTGGGAGCATCTTGAATGTTCTGGGACAAGGGGCTGGTGTGGCTAGAGCAGAGTGAGCCAAAAGTCGGGAGGGGTATTGGACAGAGTGGGCAGGACTTTATAAGCCTTTTAAAAGATCACTCTGGTTGCCTTGTTGAGAATAGACTGGGGAAGGCAGAGGCGGGGGCAGGGTGCAAACAGCGGGACCAGCAGTAATCTACGGATAATGCTGGCCTGGTCCATAGTGGTAGCAGTGAAAATGATGGGAAGTGGACAACTGTATTTTGTTTGCCATCCTGTACTGCATTTGCCCCTGACTGGTGTGATTGTCTTTCTGTATATATACTTTGTAAAGAGGGACTGAGTGCCAGGCAGGATGACTAAGAGGTGTCACCTTCCTGGAGGCACCCAGGACTTTGCATTTGGTGCTCTGTTAAGCCTTCGTGGAATGAATGGATTCTGTAGTGGGAGGCCTGATGACATCTGGCGAATGCCAGACCCTTCTGGGTAAGGAGCAGATTGGGCCCCAGCTGTTGTTAGGGAGAGGTGCTTGCCCTTCTCAAAGAGGCATTGCTGCATCCTTGGGTCCAAACTGCAAAACAAGGGGTAGCAGAGGAGATAGTGTCAGACTCATCACTCCACAGTATATATAGACCATCCATAAGTGGTTTCTCTGCACCATGGCCAAGAGCAGGAACAAGCCCCATTCTCATACTTTAGTGTGGGTTTTTAGGTTAGCCTGAGAGGCTCTAAGGAACACCCAGTTTGTCTAAGTAACAGGAAATTTATCAAGGGATTTCCAGGCCCAGGAACACTAGAGAAAGGCACTGAGCACCCTGGGAATAGCCTTGCTGCCTTTTCTCAGACATGCTTGATCCAGCTGTGCTACCAGAGGGGAGAAGAAAATGAGTCTGCAGGGCATCTGGATGTGTCTGTTACCATCTCTTTTGTTTTTCTTCTTTGTATTAGTTTCCTTAACCAAAACTGCCAAGAAAGGCTTGGAACTGAAACAGAACCTAATAGAAGAGGTAAGAGCTGCTGCTTTCTATTTTTGTAGACTTTAGGTTTGGCTTATAAAGGTGGGTGTTTGTCAGGGAAACATCACTAAAAATAAACAAACAAGCTGCTGATCCAGCCCATCTTCCTCCAGTAGCAGCAGCAAGCACCTGCCCCCACTGTAGTGACTTCCAGCTCGATTGAACTACCCGGGCTCTGTACCCCGCTAAGTGTTCATGAGCATGATTCCACTCCACCCTCGTGACATTCCGTGAGGTAGATACAAGGTGACCTTGTCACTGTTTTGCAGTTGTGTAACTGAAGTTTACAGAGGTTTGTTAGCCTGCCCAGTGTCGGAAAGCCAGGGGGTTACCAGATGTGGGCAAGCGCACCAACCACCCGTCTGCACTGCATCGGGGCTGCAGGCTGGGTGAGAGCAGTCTCCTCCTGCACCAAGATTCCGTGTCCTTGAGACTCATTTCATCACAACCACGGCCAGCAACATAGGCAGAGCAGGGCTGATGAACCACCTCCCCTCCTGAGTAAATAATGAGGCTTGTGTTTCCATTTGCTGGATGGCCTCCTTCACATAGCTGAACATGTCTGGGCTGCCAACAACGAGCACAGCAAAGAGAAGTGGTCTTTCCCACTGTTAGCCAGAAAGAAGTCAAGAACGTGGGAAAACCGTGGGATTTTGACCCATTGCTCAGTCTTCCCTGCTCTTTGAGGTCATACCCGCTTTGCTTCAAGGGAGCCCCTAGAGTTAGTGGTCCTGGCTTCAGTAATAGAAATAAGAAAGAATGAACCTGATTAGAAGTTTCTAGCTGTAAACGTGCACAATCGTAAGGGACCTAGAACAGATTCTTTTCCATCTGAGGCCAGAGTATTGCTGAACCCATGCAGCCCCTTGACCTCCAGAGCCCTGAATTGTCCCACAGCTTCGGAAATGTGTGGACACATACAAGTACCTTTTCATCTTCTCCGTGGCCAACATGAGGAACAGCAAGCTGAAGGACATCCGGAATGCCTGGAAGCACAGCCGGTGAGGGGGCCGCGGGAAGAGGGCCCTTGTGAGTGGGGAAGGGGTCAGGATGCTCTCAGTGCAAAGGGGCAGTTATTGACCCTTGGCTACCTGGGTCACCCAGATACCATCTAAATAAGGACAAGTGCTGAAGGCACTGTTTAACTGGTAAAGCCAGTCTTACACCGAGCTCCCTGGGGAGCAGTTGCTCAGGGAATGTTTGAGCAGTGATCCCTCCAGCAGAAGAGGCTCCATACATCTGGAGTCTGGTTCTTTCAGGAACACGCCATCAGTTTCAGGTGTCAGCGTGTGCTCCAGGATGGTCACAGTGACCCAAGAGCAGGGTACACGAGCCAAGTGGCAAGCACCTGTCATTAGGCTGGATTTACGACAGTGTGAGTGGTGACTCTGCTCATCTCTTGCTGCGCCTGCTCTGGTTCAAACCATTAAATGTGCCTTTTCCACGCATCCAGATGGGGATGTAGTGGGATCGTATTTACAGTGGGCTGGTGGACAAAATATTGTGAATGTCAGAGTCTGTGGGAAGGAAAATAATGAAAGGGCCTCTGAGCTATGGACGCAGAGCAGGCAGGGCTGCGTGGAAGAAGTGGGAGCCTCTGGCCGCCCCACCTGCTGCCGAAGGCCCTGGGCCTTTGCCAGGCCCCCAAGGACTGAGGCCTGGAGCTGGTTTACACTTAACTGAGGGGAGGGCTGGGCGAAGCACTTCACAGACCCCTCTCTTCTCTCTAGGATGTTCTTTGGCAAAAACAAAGTGATGATGGTGGCCTTGGGCCGAAGCCCAGCTGACGAGTACAAAGACAACCTGCATCAGGTGGGTCTCTGGGCCTCCCCAGGAGGGCCTGGGGTTAGGGCCTCTGCGTTCCTGCCGCTCTCACGTGACACGCATTGCGGCCATCCAGCCGCCCTGAGAAAAGCAGGGCCTGGCCTAAAGCTTTGCTCTCCCTTAACTCCCAGACCAGGACAGGAGTCCCCACCTCCCCCCGAGCTGTGACAACCAAAAACACAGCCAGCTGCAGGGCTTGGCAGGGGTCTCCAGTTGAGAACCACCACTCTAATGCAACCGAGCTGATGCCACTTGTTTTGTAGGTCAGCAAGAAATTGAGGGGTGAAGTTGGTCTCCTTTTCACCAATCGCACTAAAGAGGAAGTGAATGAGTAAGTGTTCCCATGGAGTGGTGAGGACTCCGGGAGGAGTGACCCGGACACTTTGTACAGTGTGGGGGGAGCAAGTAAGACCTGGGCCCTGGGATCTGTTCTGAGTTTTCTTCTCTCCCGCCCGGTGCGCCCAGCTGAGCAGCAGCTGCAGTGGACAGGGAGGGGAGGAGAGGCCCAGGGAGCCTGACTTCAGGGCTGCTGGGCGGGCAGGGACTTGCCCTCCCACCACTTCTCTTTCCCTTAAGGTGGTTCGTGAAATACACAGAAATGGACTATGCTCGAGCTGGGAACAAAGCAACTTTGACCGTGAGCCTGGACCCAGGACCCCTGGAGCAGTTCCCCCACTCCATGGAGCCACAGCTGAGGCAGCTGGGCCTGCCCACTGCTCTCAAGAGAGGTACAGGGAAGTCCTTGCAGCTGAAGGGTCATAGCTTAGTGGCCATAGGCTTCTCCAAGACACACTGCCTCTGGCAGAGGTTCTGTCTATAGCCTCCACTTTACCATGTGAAAATGGGGCTCAGAGTATCTGCCACATAGTTGGGTGAAAGTGGACAGTACCTTACAGCCGGAGTATAGCAGCTGAGGGACAAGGAAGCAGCCACTGCCCAAATCTCTCCCCACCCGGAACCCTTCAAGCAGCTGAACCCTGGGCTGCCAGCCTGCCCGAGGGTGTCCTGGACTCTGGGAGGCAGCAGCCTACTGGATTTCTCCAAGAGCTCCATGTAGGTCTGTGTGCCAGAAGTGACTGTTCGGGGTCCCCTTCTCTAGGTGTGGTGACCCTGCTGTCTGACTACGAGGTGTGCAAGGAAGGAGATGTGCTGACCCCAGAGCAGGCCCGCATCCTGGTGAGTGCTGCCCCTCCAGCAGCCTGTGGGCTCTGGCAGGAGGGACTGCAGACCCTCCTGACCACACTGCGCCTCCTGGCCTTCGTTTCCATGGTCTCTTGCAGAAGCTGTTTGGGTATGAGATGGCTGAATTCAAAGTGACCATCAAGTACATGTGGGATGCACAGTCTGGAAGGTTCCAACAGATGGGAGATGACTTGCCAGAGAGTGCGCCCGAGTCATCAGAAGACTCAGAGGAAGAAGAAGATGACTGATGGGTACGGGGGACAGAGGCCTCCCAGCCCATTCCGGGCCTAACCAGACACGTGGCACTGCACTGCACTCTTGGGGAGCAGCTCTTTATTGTGCGATGGATGAAGACAAGGGAGGGTGACAGGGACAGACTTTTTTTCTATAAAAAATAAAACTTTGTCAGCAGGGTGTCTCCCTAGAGACAGCCAAAGGAAATTTCCTTAGAAGGCCTTTGGATTTGGGCTTTTTTGATTCCCGAATTCCTTTCGCATCTTCTAAGCAGCTTTCAGCACTGGCTTCCACGTGACCACTGTGGTGGCTCCCATTTGACCACCATGGCCGTGTGGCTCCAGGGCCGTGGGAGCAGCCACGAGAGCCAGGGCCGCTCCTTTTCTCTGGCCCTCGGTGCCCGTTGCTTGAAGATGGGATTTGCTGAGGAATCCGGGAACCCAGGCTGCCCCCTCTACCCCTGCGCAGGTACACACTCGTGCTCGTTTGCGTTCCCTCTGAACTAAGGCCAGGAACCCTGTGGGTGGCCAGTAGACAGGAAGCTTTTGCCAAGCAAAGGTAAAGCCCCGTGAAACAGCAGATGCTAAAAATGTTCCATAGCATCCCGGGGGGTTATTCTTGGTGGTGGTGACCCTGATGGCAGGTTTTTGCCCCAGCTGTGTTTGTAAATGCTTTTTTGGGAGGTGATACTGAGTGAGAGGATCTACTCCAGGGCATATGGCCCTCTTTTTCTGTTATATGCAGTATAATGAGGGTCACCTCCAGCCCCACTATTGAAAGATGAGGCTGGACTCAGGACAGGAGGCTGGGGACAACCTCACACTGCCTCTGCCCTTGAAAAACTAATCCATACTCCTGCCCCCTTCTCACCAAGCGCTTGGAAAGGATTGGAAACAGGCCACAGGCAGCAGAGGAAACATTGGCCAGGTGTGCTGTGGGCCTGGGCTACAGCCGGGTCTCGTACCTGCTTTATTCGGATGAGAGTTGCCTGAGAAGATTGCAGCCCCAGCCTTTACATATCATGAAGGTGACGGAGCACTGCAAGAACACAGGAAATAGTTTGTGCCCAAGGATAATGAGGAAAGATGAGGCTAAAGCAGTGTAAGGCCGAAATTGGCCAGGGCAAGAGAGTGAAAGATGGGACATTCATAGGCAGCTGGTGCCCGGCTTGGTCAAAGTCCTGCATGACAGCCGATTCCAGGGGCCCTTCCTTGGTTGCCAAGTTCTACACCAGCTGCACCAGGCTGGACATGGCCAGGATGACCACATGCACGAGGAGACAGATGTTAGCACAATAATACACTATAGTGACTCCGGTCGCACACGCCCCCTCCAGCCCCACTGATGCTCAGATGTGATGTCTACTCTCCTAAAATGTTCTGAGAAGAATTTATATTGAGCGAGTCCCACACCTCCACCCGTGCTGGAAGCAGAGGGAATATGTCAGCAAGAATCCTTGCATTTAACAAGCTCACCGGATGTGAGCAGTACGATCCCCTGAGTGGGGACCCACCTATACACCCCTCTCACACGATCCACAAGTCCTGGCTCCCATACTGGCTCTGGTCCTAGCTGAACCTCCCACCTTCACTTCTCACCTGCTCAGTGAGAAAGGGGAACACTACCAGCCCCATACAGTGCATGCCGAGTGTAAAGGGGAGGAGCCTGATCATGCCTTGAAAGCTCCAAAGCACAGACAAGGTGAAAATCAACCCTGATTTTCCAGGGGTGCAGCCCAGGCCCTAGTGTGAAAGCTCCTTGAGAAACTGCTTAGGGCAGCAGTTCCCGAACCTGACTAGGACTGTCAAGCCGAGGGGGCAGAGCTGGTGTAGGGCTGAAACAGCAGTGCACGCACGGTCATCCCAAATGCCAGGTGCTCCTCTCCTGTAGGAGTCCTTGGCCATTTCAGCAAAAGCACTGGGGTCATGGCACAAATCTTGGCTCGTTGCCCTCCTCCACGGGAGTAAAACAAAAAAAGCAAGTAAATTAGACCAAGAAATTAATCTTGGAGATTCTGCCTCTACAAATCTAGGATTAGGAGCTTTGCAGCCGTCCACAGATGATGTCTGAGGGAGAGAATGCCGGAAGAGTTGGACATCACCGCTGAGGAATGTGACTTGCAAAGGACTGCTTTTAGGCATGGGCATGTTGTATTAACTGATTAAGCTTTAAAAAGTGAAAAAGGTAAGAGGGCTGGTCCCAATAGTTGTTCATAGACACGAAAATTTTATTGCCGAAAGTTGAAAAACTTAGACTCCTTTGCCCAAAGTGACAGCTGACCAGTATACTGTGGGGGCAGCAAGCCCATTTCCCCAAGTGCCAGTCCAAGGTTCCTCTAACTGCTCAGCGTCCTTAGGTCTCAGCTCTGAAGTTAATTCACAGCAAGCCAGAGGCAAGGGCAGGGGCTGAGAGGGAGATTCCGGAGGGTAGTCCGCCCAGCTCTCAAGTCTCGGGGTCGGGTGACTGCCCTCCTGTGTGCTTGGTCGACTTGCTTAGTGTAAGAGGTGCAGAGGGCCCTCCCCTCGTCCATCAGTCCAGGCCACCTGGGACTCTCAACGGGGCATGCAAAGAAGTCAGTCACTCCTGACTTAGAGACGGCAGAGCACAGGCCTCTTCTCAGTGAGGTGTTTCTCTGATGGATCCCTGCCCTTCCTTCCCCTTGCATCTCCTAAATTCCTGCTGTAGTCTCCAGGGGCAGGGGAGGTGTCTCCCCATTTCCAGACCTGCCCCCTAGATTCTTCATCCACACTTTGTTCAGTCATCTTCCTGGTGGCTGCCCAGGACCTGGAAAGCAGGGAGGGGTTAGACAAGAGGCTGGACTGTGCCCTCCATCTTCTTGCCCCGAAGAAATGCCCCCAGTCCAGAGAAACCTCTCAGGGCAGTGTGGGCCAGCGGGTCTGATGGCAGCCTTTGTGCAGAAGGCCTGTGGGCCACCGCCACTTTGGGAAGAGCTGGCCTGAGACCTACGGGAATTGGTGAGCCAGGGAGTCTCAACCTGCGTCAGGGCAGGATGTGGTGTGGGTCCACTTAGTCTGAAATAGGGAGTCCCTGGGGCTGCTTTCCCAGGGCAGGACCTCTCCCTGGTGCTCAGACCTAGGCCCCTGCATTTCCATGGGCTTTACCAAGCACCACCTCCATTGCTTGAATATCCTGAGTCTCTGGGGAAGGATTGGGGCCTGGATTGAGAATGTGGATCTGAACCCTGGGCCTCTTCCAGCTCCCCAGCTCTGTAAGACTGTCTCTCTTTTCTGGGACACTGGCCCAGCTAGTCCCAGCCTAAAGGGGGTAAAAGGAGGAGGGGAAGAAAAACCAATTAGAAGTAAGATCAATGTATATAAATGTTGAATCATTTCAGGTGTTGTACACCTGAAACTAATGTAATGCAATACTGTTGTCAACTACCCTTCAATTAAAAAAATAATAATAATAATAATAATAAGGGAGAAATGTGGGATTCACATATAAATCAAGTATAAAAATCAAACGAATAATCATATTTGACCTGATTCTTTATAGTTCATGATATGTGATCAAAACCGAAAGTTTCTGTGATGACTGCCCTTGTACTGTTCACCATGTAACTTATTCACTATGTAAGAATTTGTTCTCCATGTAAGAACTTGTTCGTTATGCTTCAGAAGATTGGAGACTGTTGAGAATTAGGCTTGGGGTTGATTAATGATTGTGCATTGAGTCCCCTATACAGAATTTTATTGTTGTTAACAACCATTTGATCAATAAATATGGGAGATGCCCTCTCAAAAACAAAAAAAGATAAACATTTTGGGACCACTTAAAAAAAAATTTTACATGTCAAAAAAATAAAAGTCATGTCTCCTGATCTTTTTAATAAAGCAAAAATGAAATTCCTTTTCATAAAGGCTATCCATTCCTGTTGAAAGAAATAATGTTTTCTTAATTTGTCAGAAGATATGATTTTGCTTATTTGCCAAGGTTCTTTTTCTTTTTTTGCAATAAAATCATATTCGTTTCAAAAAAAAAAAAAAAAAAAGATCAGAGTTTTCCTGAGAAGCAGCCAGGGGATCTAGAAAGAGGGCAGCACTGAGACGCGTGCATATTGTTTTGTTCCAGATCAACTGTGGTGTGGATCCCAGGAGAAACCCAGAGAAGAAAAAGCCCCAGAGGGAAAGACAGGGCTGTGTGCTAATAGCAGCACTAACGCTGCCGCTAACATCGGCGAGCCCTCACTGTGCCTGCCAGGCATCGGCCCAAGCACTTCAGATGGCAGCCGACTGACGAGGGCCCTTGACTGGGCCCGTACGCCAACCTCCACCGAGCTCCATCTACCCACTCAACACCCTGGGCGCTGCCCAGTCTCCCTGGCTTTGCACACCACTGCCCGGGCCCACAGCAGGAAGGCCCTTTCTCCTCTACTGCTGGCAAACTCCTGTCAGTTATCAAGGTCTGATGTTCCCTTCTCTGAGCTTTCCTCAGTGGCCCTCCCAGGACATTCCCTCTCCTGGGCTCCCCAGCCATCTCTAAAATCTGAGCTGCCTGGAGTGGGGTGGTGTCAGTTTCCCTTCTGTGGCCTCAGACAGAAGCTGGCACAGAGGAACTTAAACCGCCATCCCATCCCTGCCCACCGAGCTACTGTGCCTGCCAGGCCCTGCCGCCTGGCGAAGCACTGCCAACTGAACAGAGCACCAGGAGCTCCCCCGAGCAAGGTCCAGGGCCCAGAGCAGGGAGGAAGCAGATTCCCTGCCCATTGCAAAGTTTGATCTGGACTGTGCCAGGGAAGGCCGGGGCGGCAAGCGCAGGTGTCCTGCCGATCAAGCCTGCCCAGAGCCCTGCGACAGACCAGAAGGCAGGGGCTACCCAGCATCATAAAGGAGTCCGGACAAAGCTCTCTGGCTGTCTAGGGCTAGATGTACCTGGAGCGTGAGGAGCTGGGTGTCCACAGAGCTGAGACGTGGCCAGGTCGGCCCCTGGGAGGTGCTGACCACGGATGGTGTTCAGCTGGGGCTGAGTGGATGCCTCGTGGTGCAAGGTGGGGTCGGGGTGGGGGTGGGTGACCAGGGCATAGGTGCCAGGCATCACCTCTGCAGTGCACTGGGGGCGTCCACTGGCATTTGGGGTGACAATTCCAGGCCATATGGGGCAGAAGCTAGTTGGGAGAGTTGCAAGCAAATCCAAGATCTGAGGGCTGGGACTCTGGAACACCCCTGCCACATCTTCCCACCTCCCTTGGCCTTGTGCCTGAACTTTCCCAGAGTCCCTGTGACCATCAGGAGGAGGGTTCCCTAAGTGCAGAAGGTCCTAAATGAGGCTTGTCTCAGGGCCACCAGTCCCTAGGCTGCCCCACCCCATGTGGTCCCAGAGGTGAGCCGTGTGACTCTCTCCTGGGAGACTCATCAAGGCTCCAGCCAGTGTCCCTGTGGAGTGACAAAGTACTGAAAGGAAATGACTGTCCACCTCGTATTCCACACCCAAACATGCAGGCACCACGAAGACTGTTCAAAGGTGGAAAATATTTAGCAAACTTTCACTATAGGAAATATTTGCAAAATCCCTTTAGACAGAAGGAATTTTAGATTTATGCACAAAAAAAGTATGGGGATGGTAAACATGGGTGAATAAAAAGGCTTTTTCTCATTTTTAACCTAAAAAGCTCACTGAGTTTTTATAAAGTTAACTAAACATTTGCTTTCTGTATGATTCAGCAAAAACCTGTGTTCATACAAAAAGAGGCTCTATTTGTAATAGCCCAAAACTGGAAACCGCTCATATGTCCCACAACTGTGGAATGGGTGAATAAACGGAATCCATACAGTAGGATAAACTCCTGAGAAACACAAAAATGTGAATGAATCTCATGAGGCTTTATTCTTTAATTTTTAGAAGTTTGTGATGTGTCTTAGTGTGAATTTTTGCACGTTTGTTGTATTTGAAGTTCATTTACTCCTTGAATGTGTAGTGTACCTTCTATCAAATTTGGGAAGTTTTCAGCCTTTTTTGAGTACGTTTTCTGTCTGCCCTGTTTCCGCCTTCCAGGACCCTGATGGTTTAAATGTTAGATAATTTGTTCTGGTCCCACAGGGCCAATGCCTTTTTATTTATTTATTTGTTTTTTTCTCTCCTTTGTTCAGACTGTGTAATTTCTATCATTCTTCCTTTAAATTCATTGATTCTTTTTAATGCCCCCTTCATTCTGCTATCAAGTCCATCCGAGTATTTTATTGTATTTTTCGGTTTAAAATGTCCATTTGGTTCTTTATCTTTTATTTCTTTGCTGAGACTTCTGTTTGTTCATTTGTTTCAGGTGTGTGTGTAATCGCTCACTGAGGCATTTTTATGATGGCAGCTTTAATAATCTCTGGTGGATAATTCTAGTATTTCTGTCCTGTTCGTATTGGCATCATCTTTTTCATTCAGGAAACCTTCCTGATTCCTGGTATGATGAATGATTTTGTAATGAAACCTGGACATTTTAGTTATTTTAAGACTTCCATTTTAGTGGGTCTCTTCTGACACTGCCCTGGGCATTACCTTGGCGGGTGGGATTAGTAATTCAGCCTTCCGGCAGGCTTGCCAATGCCTCCCTGGCCAGGACAGGAAGAAGTGCCTCCTCGCTGCTCCCCACGTGGCCTCCACTGCCACCACTAAGGAGGGGTGAGCCTCATTAGCACTGGATAGAGGTGAAGGTCCTGGCTGTCCCTGAGGCTGCTCTGATGCCACCCCAGGGGGAAGGGGAAGGGCTTATTGCTGCAAGGTGGGGATGGGAGTCCGGGCTCCATGTGGTCTCCACTACACTGCAGCAGGCGGGGTGCCGGGAGGCCTCTTACTGCCTGGTGGGGATGAACATCCCAACCCCCTGTCGGCTTTTCCCCATCCAATCCCAGGGGTTGGGATGCTTCCTTACAGCCTGGTAAGGGCAGAAGACTACATTCCCTACTCAGTTGTCGCTGGTGTGGGTGATGGTGGTGGTGGAGGGGGATGGAGGTCACAGTTTTTATTTTATGGCGGTGGGAGTAAAACAGCTATCCCCCAAAACCTTGTCTTGCCAGGCTGCCTCTTCCTGGTTGTGTGCCTCTTTGCTGGGGCTGCAGAAAGCAGGCTTTTTCTGTCTGCGCCACCTGGCATTTCCAGGTTGCTGCCTTCACCTCTTAAGTCTGGCATACGTGAGGGAAAAAGAAACCAGGAAACTCACTTCTGTGTCATTCCTTGGGTCCTGAGGCCCCTAGCTGGTCTGGCTGCTTCTCTCCATCTTTCAGAGTCTTCTTATATTTGTATTAAACATAATGTCCAGGGTTTTTATTTGTACTTGGCAGGAGGAATAAGGAAAATATGGTCTACTCCATCTTCCTGAGAGCAGCAAGTCATTTCGGTGTACAAATATACTTTGCAAATGATTTAGCAATCCCACATCTAGATATGTACCAAAGAGAAATAAAAACACATAAAGAAAAATTCATGACATACACAAATGTCCATAGCGGTTCATTCATTATAGCCCCAAAGTGGAAACAATCAACTTGCGAATGGAGAAACCAAGTGTGGTCTATCCATACAATGGAACCCAGTATCACCAGCAAGAAAAAGGAATGAACCATTGACACACAACATGGACAAATCTCAGCACTATTATACTAAGTGAAAGAAAACACAAAAGTCTACATAGGATGTGATTCCCTTGGCATAAAATTCTAGAAAGGCAAGTTTATAGTGACAGAAAACAGCAGTGGTGGCCAAAAACAGTTTTGGGGGGTGTAACTGGCTATAAAGGAGCATAAGGGACCAACTATATACTTAAAATTGGTGAATATTTTTTACTGTGTGTAAATTACAACCCCAATTGCTGGAGTCCAGCTCCCGCTAGGGGTGGGATGTCTGAAGGATGAGACGGCGGCAGCAAATGAGGAGACAAGACAGAGTCAGGCTGGAGGCATCTCCTAGCTAGCCTGCTAGCAGTGTTTTATTTACATATGATTATTTCCAGACATTTGTCCTTTGATCAGTAAGGTTACTACCTTCATTTGTCGTTTCATTAATGATGATACGATCATTTTTCCTTTCTGTTTCTTTCTTATTCCAGGTGACTACCTTTAATTATAGACAGATGGCCTTTCTATTTACTTGTACATGCTTTTCTTAGTAGGATGATTTTTTTTAAAGATATTTTGCATGTATCATAATTCTTTTTTTTTTTGGTATCATTAATCTACAGTTACATGAAGGACATTATGTTTACTAAGCTCCCCCCTTCACCAAGTCCCCCCAACATACCCCTTCACAGTCACTGTCCATCAGCGTAGTAAGATGCTGTAAAATCACTACTTGCTTCTCTGTGTTGCACGGACCTCCCCATGCCCCCCCCCACTATACATGCTAATCGTAAGGCCCCCTTTCTTTTTTCCCACCCTTATCCCTCCCCACCCATCCTCCCCAGTCCCTTTCCCTTTGGTAACTATTAGTCCATTCTTGGGTTCTGTGATTCTGCTGCTGTTTTGTTCCTTCAGTTTTCCTTTCTTCTTATACTTCACATATGAGTGAAATCATTTGGTACTTGTCCTTCTCCGCCTGGCTTATTTCACTGAGCATAATACAGTAGGATGATATTTTGATAATGTCTCATTCTTATGAAAAGTTAGTTCTGAGAAATATATGATGTGTGCAGCAAGAAAGGGCAGGTGCAAGAGTTCAAAGTTCACTCACCATAGCAACTCACATTACTATTCTCATCTTCTAAAGGCCTAATACAATAACTACATTTAATTTTTCTGTATCATTTATTCCACATTTCTATCCACACTCTACATGCTTGGTGTATCCAAAGACACCAAGGTTTCTTTCCTCTTTTAACCCTTTCCCATAATGAAACAGAACTAGATCGAACCATCTTATAATCAGTCCAATACCACAAATTCATATCTTCATCATATACTCCTTCATAGGGTACTGTGGGTAACAAAGTAAACTTCTCTATTTTGCGCATGAATTTTCTTCTAGGGGAATACCAGAATCTTCCTCCTACGAGGTAAGCGGGGCCATGTGGTCCTACCACAGTGGGAACAGCTCTTATTTATTTTATCTGGGTCTTTATTAGCCTCTTGCATTGGGGGCTCCTCCAAGGGCTTGGATCCATGATTTCCTTATGCTGGATTTTCTTTAAAAATTCCTCATTACTCACATCAGTGCTATTGCAAAATGGGGGGCATAACTCTTAAGGCTTTTCTACAGTTATTAACCTTTTACTTTGTTCTTTCTGCATCTCATTTTCTCTCTGTGTTCCATTATGTTCCTTAGAATTATTGTTCCGCAAGACTCCTGGGAAATCAGTGTCCCCATCAGTTCTACTTAACTTATCAAAGGAAGATTGAGCCCCGGCTATGAGTACAGGTAAGGAAACAGCCAGTACTATTACAGCTATCAAGAACGTGAAGGCAGGTCATAGAGGGAGCCGGCTGCGAGGACCCCTGCTTTGCGGGGGCCCTCCTCGGGCCTGGACTTCGTCAAACAGCCTGAGTAGCATGGCTCCCGCCACCCAATAAACCTGCTTGTTAAAGATTTATATCATTCCTAAATGTAAATTAAAACCACAATGAGATACCATTTCATCCCTCCATGAAAATAGGTAAAACTGAAAGAACTTTAAACACCAACTAGTATTTTATCATCTTAATGATTGACGGCTACAGTACACCACTGTACCGAGTCAGGCTTTCTTAATGTAAGTCTTGTTGACAAGGCTCTAAAGAGCCATTGATTTGGGTAAAGTAGCAGTTGAGATAGTCTGTGTCTCTAAGGGGTGGACAACCACTTATTTGTGAACCTGGCTAAGGCCTTGGGGACCAGGCTTTGTCTTTGATTGGATCCTCTAATATCATACCACAATAGTTCTTTTTGGACATGACCTCTGAAATGTGACAATCTGTCTACTGGGGCCTGGTAGTAGATGAGCTCCAAGGGTAAACATTGTGCAGCAGGATAATCAAGTTCAAAATTCAGGGGACAACAAACAGCAGCAGCGTCTAAATGCCAAAGCCACTAATTAGCTATGGTAATTATTAAAGACACTACAATTCTTTGAGGTCTGAATAGGAGAGTGGGCCTGAAAGTCCTGATTTACAGCCACCTACACCATTTCCAAAGCTTCTTACTTTAGGACGCCCCTTTCACATTTAGATGTTCATGCCACAAACAAATAATATTTGTCTTACACAAGTTTTGAAATGCCTATAGAAGCTCCCTAAATAGCCCCACATAAAGATTACTTAAGAGATATGGCTTGGATTTTGTCCTCATTCAAGACCTGTCCATTTTGTTCAGCTGTGCTTGGACAGCATGCAATGAGAGCATTTTCTTCCGTGGGAGCCAGTATCAGAATATACTTCTTAATTTCACTACTAAAATGGAATGTTTGCCCATCTATCAGGTGTTATTATACTAATACGTGTTTGACCCATTAATGAAATAATCCAGGGGAATTTTGATAACCCAGTGAAAAGAAGAGATTGTGCACTACATATCCTGCTATGTGAAAGCATATCTGCCCAAATGGAGACTGAAAAGAAGGCACCAGCAAGTCCAAGGTCACATACCAAGTGCGACAGTTCAGTCACTGGAGTTCAGAGCTGATTGGGGAAGACTGGCCACTTTTTACTTAAACCTCAGCGTCCACAGTGATCCGCCGAGCACTACTACCTCCGGTCGGTACAGGGCTTTTGAGCCGAGAGACAGCACTGCAGTAATCCCCGAATGTGGAGAGTACTTTTTTCTTTCCTGTATGTGTACTGACACAAGTCCTTGACTTGTGCAGCCTTTGGAATATAGGCAGTTCCCCTTCATGCTTTCGGCAGAATTTATGGAAGCAATTCCATGGGGACCACGAATGCATGGGGACCAGACAATTCTAAATGGACATATCAACTATGCAGTCCAGGAAGGGGACAGCCATTGCACTCCAAAGTACTTAAGAGCACTCATACTTTCCATTTCAGGCCATAGATATCATCCCTTTATCCACAAGCCATGGCAACGTACCTACGTTTACCTAAGTGTACCCCCGTTTACCTAAGTGTACCCCCCTCAACCTTATGATAAACCTCAGCTACTTTCCCAGACTCTTTGTGTTTCCTCCCTTAAGGCGGAACATCCATCAGCATAGAAGAGCTACTCTTCTAACAGGGTTACAGCCAAAGAAGCAAAGGAACTGCCAGTTTGGAAAGGCCAGATGCCTAGCTAAGCAAATACTGAAATACTGGATTTCCATTTCTCAAGAAACTGCATGATAAATGTATAACTTACTCATAATATTTGTCAACATTTATCATCTACTATGGGGAATATAATGACACTACCGGCCACATGAAAAGCAGAAAACACAAATGTGAACTGGCATTATTAACTGAATGCTGAATGTTTGAATCTGCCCCCAAATTCATACACTGAAACCGGAACCTTCAATGTGATGTATTAGGAGGTGGGGCCTCTGGGAGGTGATTCGGTTTAGATGAGGTCATGAGAGCGGAACCCACCTGATGGCATTCCTGTTCTTAAACGAAGAGAAGAGACTGGGGCACTCCCTCTCCACCAACGGAGGGTCCGGCAACAAGGCGGCAGTCTGCAGGCCAGAAGAGGGCTCTCACAGCCCTCCCTCCCTCCCTTCCTTCCAGACACTGAATATGCTGGCACCTTGTTTTTTGAATTTTCCAGCCTTCAAAACTGAAAAATGGACTTTTGTTTAAACCACCCAGTCTATGGTATTTTGCTATAGCAGCCTGAATAGACTAAGACAACTGGCATGAGTGTCTTTAAATGATTGCTAATTTTTGAAATAGAAGATTGCATATGAAAGATTACTATTTAACTTGTACAACGCAGGTCAATTTTCTTATCACTGACACATGACTTTTGATCTAGATTAAATAACTGTTCTTACCAATTAAATTTGCTCATTTTTCATTCCAAGTTTTCTTACGCATGTCAGAAAAGTAAAGCGGTAGCCGCTGATGTGTTGGTATCAATAATAGAAACACTTCAGAAGTAGAAAATAATGCCAGTTCTGTATCAATGTCAGGTACTTTAAATAGAAAATCAGTTAATTCCAATCGTAACTAAAATTTTTTTCCATCCAGTTCATGGAACAAAAGCTTTTGAAAGTTCATTTTGTCAAAGGCGAATCTTCTGACACTACCGTGAATACTGTTTTAAACTGTTATAAAGTTCAACACCAAAGATAAAAGACTTTGCAGTGAATGTACATTTAACAAAATTCTGGTGTGCACTATAGTGTCATGCTAAAAAGTCTTAAAAATTAAAAAAACCTATGGAGTAGCAATGTACTTTCTCATAAGCAATTATGGATCCTAACATTCCTACCTTCCTTACTGCTTCCGAAATGTATTCAGAATGCAAATTTGAGATACTGGTGATGTTGGCAGGCCAGAATGGAAAGCAAGCAAGGCCAGCCCAGATATCCTCCCCTGAGCCCTTAGCTTCAGTAGCTCCCTTCCTGACACTGATTCAATCATGCAAAATTTCTACCAATTCATTCTCCAGACATTTATACACTGCAGACCAGTTTCTCTCATTTGAGGTCCAGTATATTTGCCATTTTCCAGATCCAACTGTTCGTCTTTTGAGAATGGTGTGAAATGGCTGAATTCAAGTGCTCATCAAATGTGTATGAGATAAGCTGTCTGAAAGCTGCCACCATGAGATATGACCTAGCAGAGAACACATCCTGAGGGGGATGCTCAGGCCCAACGCTCTCCCAGCTCGTCAAGAGGCTCGTCTTCTTGACTTGACCACTCAGGACCACTGAGCCCTTTGACAGAGGTTGTCTTGCAAAGATGACCATCTGTTCTCTTATATCCTCTTTTTATGACATAACTCTCCTCCCATGAGGCCAGAGTGATGCTATGGTCTTCCAGCAGCCGTGCTGTGAGGAAGCCCAGGCCACAGGGAGGGGGTCACATGTAAGTTTCCCAGTTGACTACACCCCCTGATATTCCAGGTGACAATCAGCATCAACTATCAGACCCGTGAGTGAATTAGCCTTCGGGTGGTCTTTTAAGGTCACCTCTCAGATGAGCATTCCCTGCCCAAACAGCAGATTCAGGACCTAAATGCTTATTTCAAGAAAAAAAGGCTTGAGACATCATTCACATATTATATACCCATTTAAAGTGTGTCATTCAAAGTTTTCCAGTGTATTCAGAGTTGCACAACTGTCCGTTTTACAACTTTCATCACCCCAAAAAGAGACCTGTGCTCATTAGGAATTAATCTCTGTTTCCTCCCAACACCTGTCCCAGCCCCAGGCTACTACTGATCTTTGTCTCTAATAGATTTGCCTATTTCAGACATTTCATGTAAATCAAATCATACAATACGAGGCCTTTTGAGACTGGCTTCTTTCACTTAGCATAGTATTTTCAAGGAATTGCTGGGTCACACTGTCAGTATTTCATTACTTTATTCCTTTTTATTGCTGAATAGTATTCCATTGTATTAATATGCTTTTTATCTATCCATTCATCAGCTGATTGACATTTGGCTATTGTGGGTAAAATTGTAGTATTTCCAGAGTATCTCACCTGGCTTTAGTGCATTTGCGTATCCTCAGGGGTGAAGAGAAGTTCATCTCCATAAAAATAGGGAATTACCTGGGCAACTGAGGGCTTACCTATACCTGAGAGATTGGGGGGGGGGTGCAGTTTTGCTTCAGCCAGAGCAGGAAAGAAAAATGGCCCCAGACTGCAGTTTGTAAGCAATAAATGGATTTTAAACCTTATTTCTCCCTTTGACTGATTTCAGTTTTAGATGTATTTTGCCCCAGAATTTTCTCTCCCTGGACTTAACAGCTATTAAGGATAATGGCTGCTATGAAATAATCACATACATGTTTTTGTGTGAACATGTTTTCATGTCTCTTGGGTACATACCTAAGGGGTGGAGTTGCTGGGTCAAACAGTAACTCTGTTTTATCTTTTGAGGAACTACCGGACTGCTTTCCAGAGTTGCTGAACCATTTTACGCCCCACTAGCAGTATATGCAGGTCCCAAATTCTCCAAATCCTCAACACTTATTGTCCGTCTTTTTAATATAGTCACCCTAGTGGGGGTGAAGTGGTATCATGGTGGTTTTGATTTTTTTCTGATGGGTAATGATGTTGAGTAGCTTTTCATGTGCTTATTGCCCAAGTGTATATCTTCTTTAGAGAAACATCTATTCAGATCCTTTGCCTGTTTTTAAATTGGGTTTTTTCTTTTATTATTGAGTTGTTAAGAGTTCTTTATATTATCTTAGATACAAGTTCCTTATGTGATTTGCAAGTATTTTCCCCCATTCTCTGGATTTTTTTTCACTTTTTTTATTGTATCTTTGGAAATATACACATTTTAAGTTTCGATAAAGTCCAAGTTACCTATCATATTTCAAGAGCTTTGTTTCAGCCTTTACATTTAGCTCTATGACCCACTGAGTTAATTTTTTGCATTTAGTGTGAGGAAGGGGTCCAGCTTCATTTTTGTGTGTGTGGATACCCAGTTGTCCCATCACCATTTGTAGAAGACTATTCTTTTTCCATTGAATTGTCTTGACTCTTCTCTAAAACCAACTGAAAGAAAGGTTTATTTCTGAGCTCTCATTTCTATTCCATTGATCTACATGTCTTTTCTTATGTCAGTGTCACATTGTCCATTACTGTAGCTTTGTAGTAAGTTTTGAAATCAAGAATTGGGGGATTTATTCCTTTTACTCAATTTTGTTTTGGCTATTATGTATCCCTTAGATTTCCATATGAATTTTAGGATCAGTTTATCAATTTCTGTAAACAAAAAGGGAAACAAAACAACAGCTGGAATTTTGATAAGGACTGCACTGAATTTTTAGATCAGTTTGGGGGATTTTGTCATTTTAAACAATTCAATTATGGGGTAGCATGCTCTGCAATGATAACTGATACACCACCCTGCCTGGGGAAAGCCTCCATTTTATCACAGATAAAGACAAAAGAAGTTGACTTGTTTACATAGAGAGTAAAATTTTGTCTGCAAGGTGTCATCCCTCTAGAGAGCAAATGGCACTTTTCTCAGAACAAAGAGTCTGTTAGGTGGTTTTGTCTGGATTTTCAAGTTGAGCACCTTCCTTCACTTCCAGACAAGCAAGCTCCATGTGCACTGGCCCCCACTCACCCCACCCACTCCATTCCTGCCCAGGGATGGAGTGATTTTTCTGTACTAGGAATGGTTATAATCAGCAACCACTAGACCTGGGGTTTCTTTTCTCCTCCAGCCTTGAGTGCCTCTTGCTTGGAGTAGGGATTTGCCCAGGGAAGGGGGAACCGGGCTGACTATGCCCCACCCCCACTCCCAGCTATAGAAGGCCCAGGAATAGGGCTGGAAATCTTAGGGCTGACAAGCCAGGAGGCTTTGGCTAAGACAAAAATAAAGCCACTGCTGAAACTGAGTGTGTGAAGAATGGTCCACAGTATCTCAGGTTTTATTCTCCTTGGTGGTAAAACTATGGTAGGATTTTGCCCAAATGAATCAATTTCTAAACATTTTATGAGGTAGTTCTAAATGAGAATTCAGGGCATATAGCCTCACGTACATTTTCTCTTCATTTCTTCTTCTTTTTATTGTGAGTAGGAGAATGAGGGCCACCTCTAGCCCTGTGATGAGAGGTCAGGCTGGATTCAGGACAGGAGGCTGGAGAGCCCTTCCCGGGAGCAGTGTACCCTGAGACCCGCTCACCACCTCTGCCCTCTGAAGACTCCAGCTCAAAGTTCTGCCCCTCTGGCAGCAGGTCCCCAGCAGGATGGAAACAAGTTGCCAACAGTCAAGGAGACAAGTTTGTGGGGCTTACTCAGGGCCTGGGCTACAGCCAGGTCAAGGCCTGCTTTATTCAGACCAGAATTGCCAAAGTAGGGCTTAGCCACAGCCTTTGAAGTCAACTGGGAGCCAGACAGGAATCTAGAAAAATATGCTTACATCCAGACAATCAAGAAAGACCACACTAAATGAGCTTAAAGCAAAGACCGGCCAGGGTGAGAGAAGAGGAAAGGTGGCAAAAAAGATAAGAAAGAAACCTTTGGCAGGCTGAGGCGTGTTGAGGCCTAGCGGAAGTACTTGGGACATTCATGGGCAATGAGGTGCCAGGCTTGATCAAAGGCCTGCACGATGGCTGGCTCCAGGGGCCCTTCCTCCGTTGCTGCCAGGTTCTGTGCCAGCTGCTCCAGGCTGGACATGCCTAGGATGACCGCATCCCCGTGAGCACCCTGCAAGGAGAGACGGCCAGATGTCAACACACTAGCACACTACAGTGACTCAGTCACACACACTCCCCTTCCCAGCCTTGACCCTGCTGAGACTTGGGCTCTGATGTTTGTTTATGCCATATATCGCTCTACAAAGAACCTATGGTGCTTTCAACAATTGCAACTGTGACTTAGCTGTAACGCTGCTCATCCTCAGACAGACCTAAGTTCAGAGACCAGTTCTGCCACTCAGCAGCTGTGTAAATTTGGCTTAATTACTTAACCTCTCTGAGACTCAATTTTCTGTGGTTATGAGAATGAGAAATCATGTGAAGCACTTAGCTCCCATTTACTGAAAACCTACCAAATACACACCAGACACTGCAGCTGTATAAGGCTGAAGCAGGAGAAAAGCTTTAGCTAGAAAGACAGAGGAAAACCCCAAAGAGTGAGGGAAACTACAGCTCCCAAGAGAGGAGTGAGACTAATGGGTTTTGATGAATTTTCTACCTCTTTCATCTGTTGTTCGGACCTAAGGTTCTTCATCAGTAAAACTGGGATAATTACTTCCTATGGCCTAAGTAATAATTAATTCCATGTTTGCAAGCCCCCATCACAGCGCCTGGCACTTACACAGCGACGATGAACTGGAACCCATGAGAAGTGGAACAGAGAAATTTCAGAGGAAAAACTATTTCGAAGTCACATAATGGTCACCTGGCTCCCCTGAAAGGGCAGAAGCGGAGCCTCCAGGGGTGGCTGGGTTACCTGGAGCTGCGAGTGGTGGTACATCCATCGCAGGGCAGCTGAAGTCGTGCTGGGGGCGCGGGCGCCGTAAGTAGCCTGCAGGGCCCTCTCTACCAGGGCAATGGCCTCGAAATGGTGCTCCTTCCAGAAGCTGGACAGGTGCGAGCGGGGTGACACAGGGGTCAGTGCCAACCAGGGCAGCTGTGCCCACCCCAATCCTGCAGTACAGGGGGGCTGGTGTCCTCTCTACCCATAGGTCTCCTCCTTTATTGGGCAGCAGAACCACCCAGGATGCTGGCCCCCTCACCAGAGGCCCCAGTGGCATCTTTATTCTTAAGAACTCATCAAGCCTGCCCTTACTTTCCCTAGGGAGACAAAGGCAGTACTACAGGGACTCAGACCCAGGCCTCCTGAGCCTCAATCCAGGGCTCGCTCTATCCTCCTTGGTTGGTGATAAGCACGTCTTAGGGAAGCACTATAAAACAGAAGACCTGGCGGAAGGTCCTGGGATCCTCATTTCCTCATTATAAAGTCCCAAGAAAACAAGAAGAATGCCACAGAGGGTTTGGTAATTCCTGTAGGAATCAAGAGGGGTAGGTCCAGGCAGCAAGGGAAGACCTAAGGCCCCCAGGAAAGCAGCCCAGATCTTCACCATTTCAAATAAAGGGGACCCCCACCCCACCATCCTGAGGCAGACTCCTCGGCTCACCGATTCCTGTAGGTCTCAGCCCAGCTATTCCCAAAGAAGCGGCCCACAGGTTGCTTCCCGTCCTTGTCCTCATACCTGTACTTGCCAGTCAGCAGGCCCCCTGTAGGATGGCTGCCATCAGATCCATTGGCCCACACTGCCCCCAAAGATTGCTCTGGCCTGGGGGGATTGTTGTTGGGGTGCGAGGGACAGAGGGCACAGCCCAGCCTCTTGTCAAACCCTTCCCTGCTTCCCAGGTCCGGGGCTGGGCATGCACTGGCTCGGACAGGCAGAGACGGCCAGGAATGTCCCCCCCGACCACGGTGGGAGCCTGTTCCAACAGCAGCCCGTACCAGCCAAAGGGTTGTAGGCGTAGAACCTCAGTCCAAAGTGCCTGAGGCAGGGGAAGAGCTCCACTTCCACCTGCCTGGTGGTGGCGTTGTACATGCCCTGAAGGAAGAAAGGGCCCGATAGAGAGGGTGCATATGTCAAGAGAAGGGAACCCAGCCTTCTTCTTTTAAAACCTTCAGTCAAAACCTGCCTAGGATTTCAGCAATGATTTTCAAAACCACTAGTGGTAGAGAGGATGGGGAGATGGTGTTGGGCCCAAGGGAAACCAGACTGGATATATCATTCCACAAATGTGTGTACGCCAACTGTGGGCTGGACAGAGGATTTCCAAACATGATCAAGTCCAGCAAGGTCTCTGCCTCTGCCTCCAAGAGATGTTAAGAGTCGAGTTAGAAACACAGCCAGAAGCCAGATGATCACAACACAGGTGGCTTCTGTGATCACAGCAGATGCTCACACTCACTGAATGTATGAAGATGAGGCCTGGAGACTGGAGGCTCCCCTCGGACACTGGGAAAGGCTCCCAGAGGAAGGGCCCTCTGAGACCTGGACACTTCCACCAGAGAAGGGGAGGAGCTCCAGGCTGACAAGCGCAGAGCAAAGGAGCGGGAAGGAAGGGCCAGAGGTGTGCACACAGGCAGGATGGGGAACCAGGGCCAGGGTAGGTGGGTACCTGCTGGCTGGGCTAAAGAGCTTGCATGTCACCCTGGGGTCATCTGGGAGCCATCTACAGGCTGTGAGGAGGAGAGCAGAGAGGGCACAGGGGCAATCAGAGGGCCAGGAGGACTGAGGTCTATGCAGCCCTGACCCTTACCTGGTATACGGTGGGCAGGACCCAGCCATTGCTCTTGCAGAGGGTACATATCTCGGCCACCTCCCAGGAGGCGTAATTGGAGAGGCCAAGCTCGACAAACTTGCCCTATAGGTAAGACACAGTGGTCAGAAGTCAGTGCAGCAGTGGTCAGAACCAGGAACAGGAGATCGGGGTGGGGGATCCTGAGAGGTGGGGACATTCTTGCCTCCAGGACTACCCTGGTGACACCACTGTCCTGGATGACAGGCCAGAGGAGCAGACCACCTTCTGGAGTTCAGGGGGTTGGCCTCACCTCCTGGTGTAGCTGGTGGCAGGCACGCAGTGTCTCTTCCACAGGGGTGTCATGGTCTGGTGCATGTAGGTAGAAGAGGTCCACCCGGGGACACTGCAATCGTTTCAGGGATGTCTCCAGCTGGGACCGGAGACTGTCAGGCTTCAGCGACTTCCCTTCCCAGGGATTGGCCTTGGTAGCGATTTTCACTTTGGGGGGAGAATGTAATGGGTGTAAGAGACTTATAACCACTTACTAGCCATGCAACCCTAGCTAGATTACTTAAAATTCTCTGAGCCTCTGTTCTCTAATCTGTAAAATGGAGGGTATACCATTGCAACTGTCCTCATAGGAAGATCATGATTAAATAATGTCTTATATGTAAGCTTTTTATGTAAATCACTATTACTAGTCATCAAACTGCTGGTTATGACAGGCCTTGCATCAGAGATGCACTAAACTAAATAGAGATGAACTAAATACATGCAATCACTGCCCTCGAGGAGCTCAAAGTCCAGAAGGTGATGTTAGCATGTAAATGCAGTAAAAAAAAAATCAGCTGGTGCTAAAGGAGCCCAGAATAGAGGTGTGCAGCCACCCTGGGAATTCCAAGGAAGGCTGGAATGATCCTGGAGCTGAGTCTGTAAGAATGAGCCACAGCCAACGAGGGGTGGGAAGCACATTCCAGAGCGTGCGAACATGGGCAAAGCCACAAGGACAAGAAAACAGTATGGGAAGGGCCATACCTGCAAATCTGAGTTTTAAGAGCACAGATTCCAGGCAGGGAGCACTGGGATGAGACAAGAGAAGGGGCACAGACTGAATCCCAAAGGGTTTTCTCAAATACCATCATTCAAAGGTTTTATGACTGTGAACTGGTCAGCTATGCTCACTCTGGCTGCAGTATAGACAAAGAACTTGAGGGGCAGGCCTGGAAACAGGAAGACAGTAAACAGGCTACTGCAAGAATTCGGGATAGAGATGTAGTTGCCTGAGCAGGGGCCGCTGGCAGAGATCAATTTGAGAGACAGGTAGAAGGCAAAATGAGCAGAAGGCAATGATGGCTTCCCCTTCCCGACTCACTGAAGCATGCACATCCACACATTTACTGTGGAGACACAACCCCCACGAGAACGAGATAGTGTTCTGCCATGCAAGCAGCTTAGAATGCTACAAAGGATGCTGGTGGGTGGGTGGCTGATGGGCGGACGGCTTCTGCACTTTTCATACTTGGCAAAGGCAGGTCAGCAGGTCAGAGGCGAGTCATCAGACCACTTGGGTTGTGGAAGAAAACAGTCCCACAGCTTCTCATGCAGATTTTCTCCATTCCCCCACATTGCCCAGTTTCTCTGCATTCTTGGTGTGAACTTTGCCTCAGGTCCAACCTGAGGACTTTGGCTCAGTGAGCACCTGGACTCAAAGAAGGAAGCAGGGAAGGGCTGGAGGAAAAAAACCAACGTACAAACAAAATTTGCATTATCAAGGAGAGGTAGTGGACCAGAAAGTATAGACCTGAGATACATATTCCAATGCATGTTCCCTTTACAGTTCCTTCAGATCCACCAAGCTATGAATCCAAGGAGGGCCCAGAGGGGACCCCACACAAGGGAAGGAAGAGTGCCAGGGTGGAAAAGAGGAGACAGTGTAGTAGTAATGATTATAGCTAACGTTTACTGGGCCCCACCATGTGACAGGCACCCTCCTAGGCACTTCCAATGGCATCAGGCTAAGGAGGGACAGTCCCACCCACACACATGCTTCACTCAAGCCACACCTGCCCACTGCCCATCCTCCCACACACCAGGCACTTTGCATTTCCAAGCCCAGTCTGCACAGCTATGCATGCCTTCAGCCTCTAATGCTCTGCCCAGCAAACTACTCCTGGTCCTTTAAGGCCCAGCTCCAGTGTTCTGAGCGTTCCCTAGTGCCTTCCCCAGCCTAGCCCGTCATTCCCTCCGCCCCCCATCCCTACCAAAGTGCTTCCTCTTCTGAGCTCCCCAGCGATCATTTGTTTTCAATCCTCCTCATTAGACTCTGAGCTCCCCGGGGGTAGGACTTTCCCTCCTATAAACCCCTTAACAAAGTCTGGCATGGGGCTATAAGAGTCTCACACCTCCCACCTCCTCACCCTACCAGCCCTGCTCCCCCAACCCAGTCTGTGGTGTCCCTCCGGCTCTCTCCGAGAAAGGAAGGGATACCGCCAACTAAAACAGAGCAAAGTCTAGGGACAGATGAAAGACCAGGATGATTAAAGGGTGCTCGGGGAGCGCATGAGCGGTGAGGGCAATGGGGAGAGGGGCTAAGGCAGAACACCTGGGTTGGGGCTATGGGTATCTAGCAAGGTTGGAGGGGGCTCTCTGCATAGCTCTGGAGTCAAGTGCCTCAGAAAAGTGCACCAAGAAAGTAAAGGGGTGTTAGAAAGCGAAGGACCAGACAGGCTCAGGGCAAAACTAGGGGTTCCCGAGCTGCGACCCTCACAGGGAGTGGAGGGGAAGGTGGTCAGAACAAAGCACTGTCTGGCTGTCCGGGGCTAGATGAACACGGAGACTGAGGTGCTGGGGGTCCACAGAGGGCGGGGTTGCCAGGCAAGACCGGCGCTACGGAAGGGGTGAAGCCGTGGGTCCTGACCGCGGCCGGTGTACTACTGGGGCTGGGTGGGCGCTGCCCGGTGCAGGGATAAGGCGGGGCGCCGGAGCGCGGGCGCCAAAGGCGTTACCTCTGCCGTCGCTGCTGCCCAGCCCGAGCCCCAGGCCGCCCAGGATGCTCTCGGATTGGCCGTCGCTGTACATGTAGGCCGTGTCCAGCTCGTCGTGGCCGCGCTCCAGGAAGGCGCGCACGGCCGCGGCACTGGCGGGCGGGTCCATGCGGCGCCCCATTTCCATGGTGCCCAGCACAGTGGCGGGCAAAATTGGGGAGCCCGAAGCGGTCTGCGGCGGCAGAGACATAGCAGCTGCGGCGACTCGAGCCCCGAGCGGTCCCGGGCGACACGAAAACCGGAGTGCGGCGCGAGCCACCGCAGGGGACGCAGCGCTCAGCATGACATCAGCGCCTGCGCACTGGGGCGCCTCGGGCCCCGCCCACCCGCGGCTGGGGAGGAGCCGCAAGGGAGGGAGGAGAAGGAGCGCGGCGCCCCGCCCTGCACGCTCGGCTCTTTCGCACCGCCCCCAGGGACCGTCGCCAAGTGCGCGGCGCAGGAGGCGGGACCGCCGGCTCCCCGGCGGGGCGGGGCGGGGCGGGGCTTCGGGTCAGCTGACTCAGGCTTTGGAGACAGAACCGAGAAGCTGGATCCGGCGGTGGCTACTGACGTGGTGAGTCTGATTTGAGGCTGGGGGCAAACCTGAAGGCTGTGCGTCGAGACTCTGGGGCTTCCTTACCACATCGTTCCAGTACACTTCTCCAGCCCCCGGACCGTGCTGGGGCTCCTTCCCCTTCATGGGGCGCGAGATCTTGGGCGAGGCTCTGGGTCAGGATTGTGTGGTCCTCGGGAGCCCGTGTCATCGTCGTCCCACTCCTCAGGGGCGATCAGCATGACCTCTAGGACCAGCCTGGGCAGAGATTGGGCTCTGGGTCCTCTTTTCACCTCCTGATTCCGGCTGACGGGCCCCATCGCTTCCCACTGCCTTGTTTTTCCCTGGGCGGGCCAAGGGAGGGGACCACAGGGTGACTGAGCGCTGACCCCAGCGGCTGCCCTGTCATTACGCCCGCCAAACAGGCGGCCCCGCGCTTGGCCGAGTCACCAGGTGGCCAGGAGTGGGTGGTATCCACGAGCTGGGACGCTCCTCCTCTCTAAGTACTTGCCAGGTCTGCAGAGAGCCGGTATTGCCCCCTCCCTACCCCATGCCTAGGACAAGTTTTGGGTATGTACATGGAGAGGCTGGGTTGGAAATGTAAGGACTGGCACGGTCTTGTCCATTCAACACTTAGTGAAGGTTGCTGTGTGCCCGAGACGCCGGGTTGGACTACAGCCAGAACAGTACTGAGTGTTTAATCTGTGGCAGGTACCATTCTAATAGCTTAGCCTAGATTCTCTGCAGTCAGTTTAGAAGGTGGATACTTGCATTATTCCCCCATTGTACAGATTGGAAGCCTAGGCTCAGTCACTCGCCCAGGAGTGCCACACTTGTAGGCAGTAGGCAGGTCAGTTCCAGAGTGCTTTGTCCTCAACCCTAGGCCACTCTAGCTCACAACTAGATCTTTCTTCTTTCTTTACTTTCTCTGTCTCTCTTTCTCTCTTGCTCCCTTTCTCTCCCCCACCCCCCACCCCAACCCTTTCTCTGTCTCTCACCGAATGCTTTCAGAACTTTAGCTGTGCAGCTGGTGTGTACAGGCCCTGAGAATAAGTTCACCGCTACAGTGCAGGGAGAAGAGTGGGTGTGAGGAACAGTGGTGGCTGAGGACAGTGATACCTGTGCTTCAGGTGTGTGAACAGAGGGAGCAGAAGAGGTGACAGGTGTTGCGGAGCCAGCTCTTGTGAGGCCTCTCTGAGAGGGCAGTTTAGAACTGGGCGTTAGTGTCTCTTTTCCAGGCCCTCCAGGAGGAGGACGTCCTAGAGGAAGCGACAGCATGTGCCGAGCCTGGAGGCCTGAGAATGATTTTTTGCAGCTCTGGGAAAGGGGCAGGAGATGAGGTGGGAAGGGCCTTTCTTAAAATACATGCGGGCTTTGCCTCTAGGCATTTGAACTCAACCTGGTAGGCAAAGGTGGACATTTGACCAGGTTCATTGGAAGCGTCTCCCTGACTCAGCTTGGGATCCGCGAGAGGCGCTTGGGTGTGACAGGAGATTCCTTCTCCAGCACAGCCTTTCTCAAAGTGTGGCCATGTATACCAGAATCAGCTGGGGTTGCTTCTTAAACCCAGGTCCCTGATCCCCAGTCCAGGGCACTGATCCTGAATGTTGAACATGTATCCTCCCTGCTGTGGTCCTTGTCACACCCACGCATATGGTCAAGCTTTGTGGCAACTCTAGACATCCATTCGCTCTGTGCTGTTTGACCAGGTGGTGAGCCCATTCGCAAAGCTGGGCCTGGGGCCCAGGCTGGCTGCCTCCTTGAGCTGCCCAGTGGCCCTCAGAGGAAGTCCCCTTCGGTTCAGGGCTCAGCTGTGTTTCTGAGTGTCCTTTGCAAGGACGGAACCATCACCCAACGCCCTAGACCCCGTGATCCAAAGTAATTTCCTGCAGACACCCCTCCTCTCGTCTGGCATGTATCCCCCTGTCCTCCCTAACCTGATGAAAAGAGGGAGTGAGAGAATGGCCTCAGGGTGGTTGCACTACTGGACTTCTCCTCAAAAGGGGCACCGCCATGCACTGTGTCAGGCTCTGGGCTAAGAGCTTATGTGCATTTCATCTGCACACAACCTCAAAGAGTGTCATTATCCTCAATTTACACACAGACTCAGGTTACTCGCTTGCTCAAGGCCATGCAACCTTATCTGTAAAATGGGGACAGTATCCCCCACCTCACAGGGAAGCTACAAGAATGGCAATGTGATAATATGATGAACCACAGTGGCACGTTCAGAATCCATAGGGAGGGTGGGGGAAGCAGTGCAACTGGGGGTGATCTGGTGGACAAAAGGACTTGATTTGAAATGCCTTTAGCATTGCAGAGATACAGTTCTTACCTGGACTGTTGACCTGGGGTGGCCTTACAGGTACTGCTAGCAGGACATCAGATAAAAGGTTCCAACATCAGCTCTGCTGAAAGTCATCAAGATGGGTTGCTAGGATATAGGAATTCAGCCACTCTTACCAGGCCCTGGAGATACTTCAGTGAAGCAGGCAGACAGTGACCTGGGGCGCCCTGACCCCAGCTCTGGGTCTCTGCCCTCGGCTGGTCACGTTAGGGCTGAGAGTTTGGAGTTCCCTGACCAAACAAGCTGAGTCGCTTCCTTTCCGTCCCTGAAGCTCCCAGGTTGCTGCGATCTCAGCAGTTCCACGGGTCCAATCAGAGTGACTTAGTCCATTAGGGCTGCTTAACAAAACACCATAGACTGGGTGGCGTATAAACCACAATTTCTCTGTCACAGCTCTGGAGGCCTGGAAGTCCAAGGTCAAGGCAGGGGGAGGTTCACTGTCTGGTGAGATATACCTCCTTGTTCATAGCTGACTGTCTTTTCACTGTATCCTCACATGGCAGAGGGGCAGGGGAGCTCTGTGGGTCTCTTTGTTAAGAGCACCAATGCCACTTATGAGGGCTCCGTCCTCCCAGCCCAAGCACTTCCCAAAGGCCCCACTTCCCAAACCACACACCGGGGGTCAAGTTTCAGCAGATGGACTTCGGGGGCATACAAATCTTCAGTCTGTAGCGCAGGGCGCTGCTTTATGGAGCTCCTGCCAGGAGGAGGAACTGAAGGTGGCTGGAGAGAGCCTCAACCCAGGAAAGCCCCCCTGAGTGCAGCGAGAAAAGGGGAAGCCCACCTGCTGGCTGCTCAAGAAGCTGAGCAGCCATGCCAGACCACAGAAGGAGTCTGCCATGTCCGGAACAGAAGCACCCGGGCAGCCTGGCAGGGCTGTGAGCAGGGGTTTGTGCCCCGGTCCTCACCTTGACTCCCAGCTCTGCTGCTTCCTGGCTGTAGGCAAGTCACTTTCCTGGTTCCCCTGACATATCAGCAGCCCCCACTTCGTAGAGTTAATGTAAGGACAAAATGGGTAAACGCCGCCTGCATGGTGCTTAGCACAGAGCTGGCCAAGAGCTCAGAAATGAGAAGCTATGATGAGTCTCCCGGTGGAGACGGCACCAGCCGGCCGCTCCGCTTTGTCACCCTTCTCCGGGGCTGCCGCACAAGTCGGGACTGCTCTGGTCCCTGTGCAGGGTGCCTGGGCACCTGGAGGGGCCTTCCCTGCCTGCCTCTGCCATCATCTTCTGGCTGTTGTTGCGAGAACGGGGGAGTGGCTCTGGACTCCTTGCCAGCTGGTGTCCCACACATGCAAGCTTGAGTCCCAGCCACCTGTGCAGCCCCGGGGCTCACCCGGTCCTCACTCTCCACTTGCCTCATCGGACCGATGTTAGGGGCCACGCTCCTTAAAATCAGGTGATGTACTTAGCGGGCCTGGTCTCAGCAGAACCTCATGAAGTATAACAAAAGATTGGAAAGAATACAAATGTTCACGAGTTAAAACAAAGCACCATTGTTTGAGGACTGAGTTCTTGCCCTAGATGTACGAGCTCACGTAATCCTCAGGACAGCTAAGAGGGAGGCACTGTGTTTACAGATGAGGAAACTGTGGCATAGAGGGGTTGAGTCGCTTGCCCAGAAAGTGGTAAAGCTGTGATTAGATCGTACTCGGCCCTGACCATAAATCTCTTTGAGCTCTGGGCCCGGAGCTGGTTGAGCAGTCTGGCTGAGGGGCTTGGTCAGAAATGGATGATAAGGCTGGGGACGAGCTTAGGTTGGGGGGACATGACTAAGATCCAGACTTCCCAGGGCTGAACGTCCCCCCTTCCCCCCTCTTTTTCCCTGTAGCAACCTTTCTCTTCCTCTTCCTCCTGCAGCAGCCATGATCTGGAAGAAACTGAGCTCTGGCGACTTCTCCACCTGCCCCAATGGTTCCCTCCAGTGGATATGGGATGTGTTTGGCGAATGTGCCCAGGATGGCTGGGATGAGGCCAGCGTGGGGCTGGGCTTGATCTCCATTCTCTGCTTTGCTGCGGCCACCTTCCCGTGAGTCCTGGAGGGGGGCGTTGCTGGGTGGTGCTCAGGGCAGGGTTTCAGAGGTGGGGCAATGGCTCTGGGGATTGCTCAGAGGAGGGGCTGCCTGGTTGGCCCAGCGCCTCTCCAGACTCAAGGCCAAGTGTGCTCCCTCCTCCACTGAGACTTACTGACTCCCAGCCCACATAGAGGGTCCTCCCCTTCTCCCTGGCCGAGCCCCGACCTAGGCCCCACCTTGTGCTGGGCAATACTGACACACACAAGATAATAATATTTGCTACTGTTCATTGAATGTCTACTATGTTCCTGGCTCATTTCTAAGCACTTGACCTGTTTTTACCTCATTTAGTCCTCATACAACCCTGTGAGACATGTACAATTACTATGTCTACTTTACAAGGAAACAGAAACCCAGAGAAGTTTAGTAACTTGCTCTAGGTTGCACAGCTAGTGAGAGGAGGCAGTAGAGTGTGAGGGTTGGGATGTACCAAATACAGCTTCTGTCATGTTGACAGTCTGGTGGTGGCTACAGGCAGCGATTACAAAATAATGTGGCCACTGCTGTCATTGGGGAACAAAGGCACACTTCCCTGGGCAAGTCATTTCACTGCTCTGTGCCTCAGTTTCCTCATCTGTCAAATGGGAATATTGTCCCCTACCTCATAGGCTGGCATGACGGAGTATGTATAAAGCACCCAGCTCAGGGCCTTCACACAATGTATGAACGATGCCATGGCTGGACAGAGTGTATGAGGGTCAGGGGGACAGGACGAGGTGAGGTCAAAGAGGTCATCAAGGGCCCTGTAATATAAGAGCATTCTTCACCGTTGGGAAACTTATTCTTTATAATGAGGGAGAAAGATAAGGTGTTATCTTTAATTTTTTAAAGGATTTACTTTAAAAAAAATAGCTTTATTGAGAGATAATTCATATTGCCATACAATTAGCCCACTTAAATGTATAATTCAACGGCTTTAGGATATCTAGAGTTGTGTAATCATCACCAGTCCATTTTAGACTGTCTTCATCTGCCTAAAAAGAAAGACCGAGAGAAATGAGTCATTTCTCATTTCTCCCTCAGCCTCCTAGCTCCTGGCAACCACCATCCATCTGCTTCCTGTCTCTATAGATTTGCCTTTTCTGAACATTCATACAAATGGAATCATATAGGATATGAAAGAATTGCTTCTTTCACTTAACGTAATGGCGTCAAAGCTCATCCATGTTGTCGCACATGTCAGTACTTCCGTTACATGTCCCAGCAATATTCCATTTTAGGATAATACTGCCTTTGGTTTATTCACTGAACTGTTACAATTAAGGCTGCTGTGAACCTTCATGTACAAGTTTTCTCAGGGACACATGTTTTTACTTCTCTTAACTATATACCCAAGTAGTGGGATTGCTGGGTCATATGGTAACTCAATGTTTAACTTTTTTTAGAAATTGCCAGACTTTTCAAAGCAGTTGCACCATTTTATATTTCCACTAGCAGTAGTGTATGAAGGTTCCAATTTCTCCAAATCTTTATCAACATACATTTTCTACCGTTTTTGTTTTATAGCCATTATAGTGGGTTCACAGTGTTATCTCATAGTTTTGATTTATATTTCCCTGATGGCTAGTGATGCTAAGCAGCGTTTCATGTGATCATTGGCCATTTGTGTATCTTCTTTGGAAAGAGATCTATTCAGATCCTTTGCCGTTTTTCAGTTGTATTATTTGTCTTAAAACTTTGTTGAGTTTTAAGAGTTCTTTATATATTCTAGACACAATACCTATCAGATAAATTATTTGCAAGTATTTTCTCCCATTCTGTGGGTTGTCTTTTGTTCTAAGAGGTTTATAGATTTATCCGATGTGTGTTTTTTCCCCCACACCACCAGTTAACTCAGTTCTGACACTGTCTACCTGGAGACTGTATCAAATCCCACAGCTTAAGGGCTGTCTCAAAAGACTGCTCCCCGACCCCTTCAGATGCCGATTATAAGTCCAGGTTGTCACCTATGCTTCTGATCTATACATGTCAGTTTTCAACAGCTCCTCCCTGGGTGTGACAAATTTGCTAGAGCATCTCACAGAACTCAGGAAACATTTTACTTACTAGATCACTGGTTTGTTATAAAAGGCTATAACTCAGGAACAGCCAGGTGGGAGAGATGCAGAGGGCAAGCAAGTTACAGGGAAGGGGCACAGAGCTTCCCTGCCCTCTGAGCACACTATTCTCCCAGTGTCTCCACGTGTTCATCAACTCAGTTCTCCAGACCTGCTCTTCTGGGTTATTATGGAGACTTCATTACACATGCATGATTATTGAAATCATTGGCCCTTGATGACTGAACTCAACCTCTAGCCCCTGTCTCCTCCTAGAGGGAACAGAAAGTTTCAACCCTCTAATCACGTACTGGCAAGCAGCCCCGATCCGTAGGTGACCTAGAGTCTTTCCGAAAGTTGCCTCACTAACATAACAGAAGGCGCCTTTACTGCTCTGGTCTCTTAGGAAATTCCAAGGTTTTTAGGAGCTCTGTGCCAGGAATAGGGAAGAAGATTGAATATATATTTCCGAATATAAATCACAGTATCACAGATTGGCTGTTACATTTAGGTCTTTGATCTAGCTTGAGTTTTATATTTTCTATATGGTTTAAGGTAGGGGTCTAAGCTCATTCTTTCACACGGGGATATCCAGTTGTCCTGGTACCTTGTGTTAAATAGACTATCCTTCCTCCACTGAATTGTCCTAGCAGACTGTTGAGGGCTTGGCATTTTTACTGGGTCACCTTGTCCCCGGTGCTGTACAAGGCATAGTGCAAGGAGACTAAGTATGCTGCCCTTGCCACTGCAGAACTTCCATTCTGGTTCCCTCTAGAAACCAATCTGGGAGTCCCAGGGAAGAAGGCCTGGAGGGACAAGGAGAGTTTGGAGGCTGTACAAGCCGCCCAGCAAGCAGTGATGACCTGGGGCACTGGAGAGGCCTGTAGGAGGCTGGCTGACAGGCTTGGGTGATGGATGGAGGCCAAGGGAAAGCTAAACCTTGTCCCGGGGTGAGCGCTTCTCCAGGGCCACCTGAGGAGCTGGCTCGGGCTGCAGCAGAATGCTGGCCCTGCCTGAGCCTGGCTGATGAACCAGTGCAGGGGGCAGAGGCCCGGGAGAGAGCGCCGAGGGACCCCAGGGAGGGCAGCCACCTTCCTGCCCCTCCTTAGGACTTGGCCTTTCCTGGCTCTGACAGAATCACTTGCCCTGCCATTTGTAGAAGCACATCAAGTCACAGTGTCCTAGAAGGACCTTCAGGGGTCATGGGATAAACCTTAAGGGCCTTCTCAGTGCCCGACCTGTGCTGGGCACTCTCCCTGCCCTCAGGAAGCTTGAGTCCAGCAGGGACGGGGATGCTGGGTTACAAAGGAGGAAGTAGAAGATGTTGGCAGGCTCGGAAGGCCCTGGGAGGAACTGGTATTTCCTGAGTCATGGAAGACGAGGAGGGCATGGGCTGGCCAGGGGTGGGTGGAGTTCTTGGCACAGGGAGCAGCAGTGCTGATGGAGGGGGTGGGACAGAGTAAGGGCGTGGGTCCCCGCTGAGGACCAGTGGAAGGCGCTAAAAGGTTTTGGCAAGACTGGGGTTTTAGAAAGATCCTTGACGGGGAGGGCAGATTGGAGGGGAACAGGGCGTGGCTGGGAGACCCATAGAGGCGGGCGGAGTGGGGCTCAATCGTGATAGAGTTGGAAGGATGGCTGCAGGGAGAACAGGGCCATGCCCAGCTCTCTCAGTTTCCGGTTTGGGTGATGGGGGCGATGAGGTGCCATTGAGTTACCTTTTACTTATTTAAATACATGCAGATAATTAAAAAGACACTTAAACAGTAAATGGCAGTTGTGTAATGGTTAAGAGCAAGACTGGAGCCCCAGGGTCTGGGTTTGAATCCTGACACAACTCGCTTGGTGCCCAGTGAGGAGGATCATCAAATAGTCAGATAGACTTGACTTATGGGGGGCTGTGAGCACTGAGTGAGCCGATGCACATGAAGGGCTCAGAACCATGCCTGAGGCCCCCTTAGCTCTTGTCAGCATTAGGTCCCTTGAGACCTGGCCAGAGGACCAAGGAGGACCTTTGGAAAGGCAACCAGGGCACCAGAGGCCACCGGCTTTTGAAAGAGAGCTGCAGGGGCCACAGCCCACCCTTCCTCTTGCCCTTCGAAGATAACAGGCTGTGGTTCAGCGCATTGGCCCACTTATCACCCACCCCTCCTGGAGACAGGGCAGCGCTCTGGCCTTAGCCTTGTGGCCACTGCTACCATTCTGTCAAACCCCCATCCTCTCCACAGAAGAAAGATTCCACGGTCTCTATAGAGTGATTCTCAGGGCCTGACACAAAACTTCAGGGCCCTGTAAAAATCCCAGGTCCCCACTGGGAGACCCCAGGGTGCTATGGAGCAGAATCTGAATAATGCTATGGATCTCTGGGAAGATGCACATCTCTTAGAGATCCTGGGTTGCAAGGGATTCGTCCTTGCAAGAGTCCCCAGAGGGTCAAGACAGGCTCATGCAGGAAGGACTTTAGGAAGGACTGCCTCCCAGGTGGTTCCCATGGCTGTCCCGTCCAGGGCCTGTTCCCTCCTTGACGCTCCGAGGCGGCATCACAGCCCTTAGCCTCTCTCTGGGCATCTCTTCCTCCTTGTCCACAGCCAGTACATCAAGGCCTGCAAAGCGGGCAACATGGACCAGGCCCTGTCTCTGTGGTTCCTCCTGGGCTGGATTGGCGGAGACTCCTGCAACCTCATCGGCTCCTTCCTTGCTGACCAGCTGCCCCTGCAGGTAGGCCGGCCCCCGGGCTGAGTGGGTTGCCTGAGGACAGCTATGGCAGAGGCCTCGGGGCAGCCAGCAGAAGAGGCCCAGGCTCCATAACGGACACATCATTCCATCTCGTGAGGGCCCCACACTGTACAGGGAGCCAGTAGGCTAGTCAGTGCCCTTCTCTGGGCTTCGGTTTCCCTACCTGCAAAATGAGCGCATCCAACCAGAGGATCAGTGAAGTCTTGGACATGTGAAATGCTATGATCCTGATTAAGTTCTCAGGGTGTAGGGTCCTGGAGGAGGAAGAGGAGGAGGAGGAGGCGGCGGCAGTGGAGGCGGCGGAATGTTTTCCCCTGGGAGGCCCAGGTGCCATCATTTGTGGCTGTGCAGAGCTGGGAATCACAACCAGGAATCCGTCGTCTTCCCAAGCAAGATTGTAGAATCTAAATTGCTCCTGTATCAGGCCAAACCAGAGCCCTCACTTAACTTCTGAATCCTGTTTTACCCTGATTAGTAATCCTAGCCACCGTTTCTTCCATCTGCCCAGGCCAGGCACTTAGCCAGGCCCTTTGCCCAGCTGATGTCTAGTCCTGCTAGGTAGGAACTGAGCCCCTGCTTTCCAGATGAGAAAGCAGAAGCTCAGAGACGTGAAATGAACTTGCTCAGGGTCACCAGCTGGGTTGTGGCCGAACACTGCCCTGGTGCTGGGCTGTGGTCCCCAGTGTCGGGACCCAGAGCTGATGCCCCAGGCCCCTGCTTCTCCTGCAGACCTACACGGCTGTGTATTACGTCTTGGCGGACCTGCTCATGCTGTCGCTGTACTTCCATTACAAGTTTAAGAAGCGCCCCTCCCTGTGTGAGTATGGTGGTCCCTCTGTGTCGGGTGCTCTAGGGGCAGCTGGCAGGGCCAGGAGCTTGGGAGGAAGCAGGTTTCCCACTGCTGGGTGATAAACACACCCTCAGAAAGGCCTCCTAGGGCCTCATCTGAAAGCCCGAGCCCGGTTGGCCAAGACAGAGGCTGGAAGGCAGTGAGCACATCCGGGCAGGACCACGTGGTGTTCCATCACCTCAGCAAACATGGCTGCAGCTGCTGCTCTGGGTCCGCCCTGGGCTTGGAGCTGAGGAAGCAAGGACGAGGCACACAGGCCGTCACTGCCCTTGAGGGTTCGGAAGGGGCAATCACAGAGGTCAGGTCAAGGCACTTGGGAGTGGGGTTGTCCGTTAGCATTTCCGCTTTGGATAACGCCCCCCTTCATGACGCTACTGCCCTCATTGTTTCACTTTTACAACCCTAGGAGCAGGGGGTACTGTTAAACCCACTCCACAGATGAGGAATTAAAGCTCACAAAGGTCAAGGCGCTTGCTCAGGGTCACACAGCCACTATGTGGTAAGGCCAGGACTCAAGTCCTAGTCTGTCTGTTGCCACTCAGATACTTAACCTTGACTTCCCTCCTGCCTCACGTCCAGTGTCTGCCCCTATCAATTCTGTGCTCTTGTTCACCGTGGCGATGGTGTGTATCACGCCGCTGCTGAGCAGCGCTGGCCCTGTGGCTGCCCCGAGGGAGGTCTTCCGGGTTCGGACGCTCCTGTCTGTGGAGCCGGCCAGTAAGGTGAGGTGTGGGTGTGTGATGGTGGGGGTGCTGGGGGGCTGGCTCAGCTCGAAGGCCCTCCAGAAGGGTCTTGGGGATCTCAGCCCACACCTCCGGCCCCTGTGAGGCACTGAGTGCCTGCTTCTGCCCTCCCAGCCCTTCACTCGGCAGGAGATCATCGGCTTCGTCATCGGCTCCATCTCCAGCGTGCTCTACCTGCTTTCTAGGCTGCCTCAGATCCGAACCAACGTGAGCCTGGGGCGGGGGCTGGCGGGGCCAAGTGGAAGAGCAGCCAGCCTGGCCGCTCAGCCCTCTGGGTTAAGGAGCAGCACGGGGTGTGGGGGGGGTGGGGAGGGGCGGTGCAGAAGGTCTGGGTCCGGACTCACTGTCGGCTTGGGAAAGTTAATCCAGTTCTCCAAGCTTCAGTTTCTGCTTCTGGAAAACGGTCATGAGGGGGCCTGCCATGAAGGGTACATGGGACCCACGTGTGTCTCAGAGATAGAAGGTCAGGTGGAAGCGAGGGGTTGAGCTTAGAGGCCTGAGAGGGGAGGAGAAGGTGGGGAATTGGGTGCGGGAGGCTTGCTGAGCGACGTGGGTCAGCAAGGGCTGGAGAATTGTGAAGCCTGCAGGCGTGGTGCAGCCACAGTCTCCTGCCGACCTGGGTGGCAGAAGAGGTCAGAGAGGTTACTAGGGTGGGGATGGTGGGGAGGCCCTGGAAGGGGCCATCTGTGTGCCAGGCCCATGTTGGCCACTGGGCACAGTGAAAAATCTGCACAGTGCATACAGTGTGATGGAGCAGACACGCAGACAATTATAATCCAGAGTGACAAGAGCCCTGTTTGAAGTCTCTGACCTCACACCCCTCACCTCTAGTTCCTGCGGAAGTCGACCCAGGGCATCTCCTACTTGCTGTTCGCATTGGTGATGCTGGGGAACACGCTGTACGGGCTTAGTGTGCTGCTCAAAAACCCTGAGGTGGGCCAGAGTGAGGGCAGCTACCTTCTGCACCACCTGCCCTGGCTTGTGGGCAGCTTGGGAGTCCTGCTGCTTGACACCATCATATCCTTCAGGGTGCTCAGGGTAGGTGTGGGGGATGAGGGGGCATGGCAGCGACAGCCTCTGCCTGCACACGGCATCAGTGTCCATCCTTCTATCCATCCATCCATCCATCATCCATCTATCCATCTGTTCATCCATCCATCCATCATCCATCCATCCATCATCCATCCATCATCCATCCATCATCCATCCATCCATCCATCATCCATCCATCATCCATCCATCATCCATCCATCCATCCATCCATCCATCATCCATCCATCATCCATCCATCCATCCATCCATCCATCATCCATCCATCATCCATCCATCCATCTATCCATCCATCATCCATCCATCCATCCATCCATCCATCCATCATCCATCCATTCATCCATCCATCATCCATCATCCATCCATCATCCATCATCCATCATCCATCCATCATCCATCCATCCATCCATCATCCATCCATCCATCCATCACCCATCCATCATCCATCATCCATCCATCATCCATCCATTCATCCATCCATCATCCATCATCCATCCATCATCCATCATCCATCATCCATCCATCATCCATCCATCCATCCATCATCCATCATCCATCCATCATCCATCCATCATCCATCATCCATCCATCTATCCATCTATCCATCCATCATCCATCCATCCATCCATCCATCACCCATCCATCATCCATCCATCCATCCATCATCCATCCATTCATCCATCCATCATCCATCATCCATCCATCATCCATCATCCATCATCCATCCATCATCCATCCATCCATCCATCCATCTATCCATCCATCATCCATCCATCCATCCATCCATCTATCCATCTATCCATCCATCATCCATCCATCCATCCATCATCCATCCATCATCCATCCATCCATCATCCATCATCCATCCATCATCCATCCATCCATCCATCCATCCAAGGGTCGAACCTCCTGGGTGCCTGGCACCACACTCAGGACCAGCTCTAGTTGGGAGCCAGAGCAGAAGGGCCCTTGCCCCGGGAGGCCTGCAGCTCAGTGGGGGAGGCAGCCAGCACCCGTGTTCTTACCCATCGTTGCCTCACTGTAGCTGCAGCGGAGTGAGCACTGCGAAGACCTGCGGGGTGTGTAACCAGGGGCTGCCTTGGTTTGGAGGTCAACCACAGCCTCCGCAAGCGCCATTTAAACTGTCCTGGCGGAGAAGTTAGGCAAGGCAAAGAGGATGTTCCAGGGATGGGAAAGAAGTCAGCCTACCCAGGCCAGCGGAAGGAAAGCTGGAACCCAGAGGCGGCAGTGCCCGGGAGCCCCGGGGGAGGGGCTGCAGCTGGAGACCTCGGGCCCTGGGGGCGGCGAGAGGAAGGGAGCTGAAAGGCCTCCAGACAGAGCCGCGGGCCCCCAGGTTCCACCGTCTCTGCTTGCTTTGGCCTTGACATTGGCCCCTGCAGATCTCCATACAGTTCCTGCTGTACAGGAACGCCTCCGCTGCCTCAGAGCGCCAGCCCCTCCTCCCCCGCTGATCAGGCCCAGGCCAGGCCCAGGACGGATGACCGGGACTTCCGGTGCCACACCCCGGATGGGGAAGTGTGGGCAGCGTGGTGCCGCTGACCCTGGCCTGGGCCGTGGAGGAAGCTGGGGTCGGGGGGCCCAGACCTCTGAGCCCAGCCTCCACCCCCCACGCCTCCGAAACCTCCTGGGCTGACTCCCCCAGTCGCCCGGACTGACTCTTTTGGGAGCAAGACGGCCCCCAGGGCCGGCCCCCCCTCCCCAGTCCCCCATTTGGGATGCACCGTCCAGGATCTGAAGCAGCTGTGCCCGGGAGCTGCGGGGAGGGGCTGCAGCTCAATCCTCGGCGTCTCAGGAGGCAGTGCGGCTGCGCCTCGGCTCATCTACCTCACCTGCTGCTCACCCCTGGGAGGGGCACGGCTGTGACTGGACACACCTGGGCTGCCCTGGTGGCTGCAGACGGCCTAGGAACGGTACCTCCCAGCGAAGCCTGTTTCTGCTGCTCCTTTCCCCTGGTGCTGGGGTCCAGGCGGCTCTGGGGATCGGCAGTGGATGGGGAGTGGGGCCATACCTTCTGGTCCCAGGTGGGGCCTGCAGGCTCGGGATGGGGGCGAGCTGAGCAGGAAGGGACTGTGCCTGCTGACCAGCCTCCCAGGGGCCTCCAGCCTGCTGTGTGACAGACCCCACACCTGGTGGGGGGGACACAGCAGCAAGCAGGACACTCCCCACACCTCTCGCTCTGAAAGCAGCAGAATAGTTGAGGTTCAGGTCTTGGATCTGCATCTTAGCTTCTCTGTGCCTCAGTTGGCTTGTCTGGGAAAGGGGATGACAATACTGCCACTTCGTCCATCGTTGTCAGACGGCATGATTACGGTGGTTAGCACCAAAGGCGGGCATGCAGTAGGCTCAGTGAGGTGTGGTATTTTTAGTTGAGGGGACAGGGACATCCAGATCTCCCTGGAGATCAGGGAGACCTTCCCAGAGAAGGTGACGTGGCAGAGAAGTGGGCAGGAGGTGACCAGGGGGAAGGGTGGGAAGTTCTGCAGGCAGGAGGGAAAGGAAGCTTAAGAGCAGGTGTCAGGGGACGGGGCTCAGCCCTGAGCTGTTGTTCCTGGGCCCCAGACTCTGTTCTAAATCCACCTTCTTGCTGGCCATGACCCTGTGGGTGCCTGAAGACAGTGTGGCCAGGTCCCGGGAGCCACCTGCGTGAGCTAGCGCCAGGTAAGGCTGAGGGCTTGTCTAGGAGAGAAACTGTCTCAGCTTCTCAAAATTTTACTTTTCCCATCCCAGAGAAAGGAGCCTGGCAGTGGGACTGCAGCCTTCACCGTGAGGGCCACCATGGGCCACAAACCCTTGCCCTCTATTTGGGGAAGCAGTTGCTGGCCCCAGTGGTAAGGGTTGTGACCCAGAAGGTACAAAGTGCCATAGGAAGGAATTATGACCAGCCTGGGACACTCAACCAGGGAAAGCTTCATGGAGGAGTGGCCCTGGAGCTGACCTTGAAAGCAAAGGGAGGTCAGAAAAGGCAAAGGCCTGGGGGTAGGAGTCCCGGCTGTCCCAAAGTAGCACCACTGAGAAGAGCCTTGGAAGCCAGGCTAAGGACAGGGTCCTGGGGGCAGGGCCAGCCCAAAGCTGCTCACGGCAGGTGACTGGGTTTGGCTGGAGGGAGAGAAGGGAATCGGTCTGGGGAAACCAGGGAGGGGGCACCTCTGGGGTTGAGGTGGTCAGTGAAAACAAATAGGGCCAATCTCTGTCACCTGTGTCCTAGGGCAGGCCCACATGTGCCCTGGCATGCAGCTGACTTTATTGAGCACCTGTGTGCTGGGCTAGGCATGCTCTCATTTGGGCCTCACAACCCCTTTTGCAGGAGGTGTTGTTATAGCCATTTTACAGGTGGAAAAACAGGTGCTCAGGAATCAAGCAACTTGCCTAAGGTTGCCCTCGAATGAAATGCCTTCCGTGATGCCTGGCACCAGGGCTCCCAGATCCGGGGGGCACAGGAAGAGCTGGCTAGCAAGCAGGTGCATTCTGCGACAAAGCAGAAGGAATGGCCCTGCGGTTCCATCCCCAGCATTGTCCCAGGCCCTCCTGGCAAGGGTTCTTCAGCGAACTGGGGGTTTTGGAGCCATTGGACTACATGGCCTTTGGACCCCAAAGCTGAGAAAGGGGAAACCCACAACCCACCCTTCTCTTCACCCCTTCTGCTGTTGGCCTTGATTTTCGTCACTGCTGGATGACGGGACCAAGAGGTTCCTGGGTACAGCCAGGCGCTGAGTCCCAATTGTCCCACACGTAGAGGTGCTAAGTTGATTGGGGTAATGTTAGCTCCAGATTAACTCAACTCAACTGGTAACTACTGATAGATCCCCCAGCCCTGGGACACCCTGAGGACACAGCCACTCACTGGTAGCTCTGCCCAGCACACGTTAAGTGCTCAGTAAAGATTCCTGTCGTATCAGCGAGAACTTTCCCACGCCCACCAGGCAGCATGGGCAGGGCCTTCCATCCTGCTCCCTGGTACACAGTAGGTGCTCAGTAACTGTTTGGTGAATGAATGAACAAGTGAATGCCTAGAACACTGTCCCTCGAGGGGACAGGCTCTAACAACGTGTACACTTGAAATGGGGGAATTGTATGTGTGTATCCCAATAAAGCTATTTGAAAAAAATATCAAATTAGCTATTATTAAAATGTGAATAGGAAGTTATGGATAATGAGACTATATTACATCTTTCTAGTCATTTCTACTCATAACAAAGTAATCAGCACGAGGACCTGGTGGCCAGTTAGATGCAGGAGAGAAGTAAAGGGATTTCATTCACTAGGCCAAATATATAATATATATGAACTCATCTCTTCATTCTATAGTGTTTATTGAGCACTTAAACTTAAGTATCACAAAAAAGGTAGAAAACAGTGATATGACGGTGTATATCTATGATGTAATATTTTAAAACTGAAAATAAGAGAACTGTAAAAAAAATTGTACCATATTTATATTTGATGCTTAATTTCTTTAAATTGAGTTTCTATAAAATGATATATTCTGAACTTCATCCTTTTAAATTGAATAATCAGAGAAGTGATATGAATTATAGCCAAACTTTTCATAAAAGAAAAAAAATAGTACCAACTCATTCTAAAGAAATATTGAATAGAATCATCTGCCTCCCAAAGGGCCTACAAGTGGATTGCAAAATCAGTAACAAAGCTGTGACTCAAAATATCGTAGCAAAGCAGGTAAGTTTTGATTGACGTTAACGATGAGGTGTGATTAAACTGGTTTTCCTACTGAAACTTTACAAATTTTAGACTTGTAAAATTTCAGTTATATAGAAAAAGGAAAATAATTATGAGATTTTAATGTGTGATATTTAACTTCTACAATATGTAATTTATATTATTTAACTCATTATTTGGAATCAAACTATTAAATTAAAAAAGTTTTGTTGTGTCGGCTTAAAAAACTATTGCTGAGAATAGGAGAAAAAAGCTCTCTTGGAATCAAAAGTGGGCAGGAGGGGCCAGCCAGGGATAGTGGTCTGCGCAGATGGGGGCACAAATGCCGGCCCCTGCTTACTACTGAGTGGGAGCAGACATGTCTGTGTCTTTGGCCTGTGGTGAGGGTTCAGCGTCAATACCAGCCCCCAGGCCCAGAGACTGGCCCCAGGTAGGTGTTCAACACAGGTGCCCTCTCTCTTCCAGCCTCTTTAAGGGTCACTGGTTCCTGGGGGTAGAATCCACTCACTAGCAAGCAGCAGAGGAAGCTATGGGCAAGCTGTGGGAGCTCCCAGGAGGGAAGGAAAAGGTAAGCAGCGGGGCTGGAAGGAGAGACGCTGAGGCTGCTCCAGGGATCTCAGGAGCAGGAAAGCTTCCCAGTGGGAATGAAGCCATTGCAACTGTTTAAGAGTCTCTTAAGAGAAAACATCTTAATTGGCTTAGTGTGGGTCATGCAAGGGATGCCTGGACTGCACTGCACCCAGGCTGCGTGGAGAGGTGGCACCCTAGAAGGAAGAGGGGCCTGTGAGGCCAAGTCCACAATGCATGCCCCGCCCCCGCAGCAGGGGCCCCACGCAGCCCATCACGTACATAGCAGCTGCGCAGCAAGTGATTTGAATGGATGAGACAGTTTGCAGACGAGTCTTGGTTTCTGGGGCCCCAGAAGGACCTCCGGAAGGGCTCCAAGAGGCTGATGGGGGTGAAAGGGCCTTGGCAAGCCAGGAAGTGCCCCAGGTTATCCACCTGAGCCCTCACACTTCTAGGTAAGTCCGGGCCCCAGGAGTGCCGGGTAAACTCATGCCAAGCTGAGAACTGAAGGCGGTCTCCCAACTCCCAGACCAGGGCTCCTGCCACTCCACCCTCACCAAGGCTGCCTCCAGAGGACACCTTCCGGAAGCCTCTAGTGAGCCCATGGCAGGGGGCGGGTAGGAGGGCATGCCTGGCTGCTGCAGAAACTGGGGAGCCAGCACCTGGACCCAGGGGGCTGGTTAGCCCTCCAGAGCTCCCGGGTGCCATTTCCTTGTCCTTCCTTCCTATCTTAAGAATGCTCAAGGGGCCCTGCCAGACAGCTGGGCGCCTACCTCAGTGGGAGGAAGTAAAGGAGTGGCGGGGAGCTGGCCCCAAGCCAGACCAGAAGCACCTTTACCACTTGCTTCCAGCCGCCCCTCACCTAGGACACCAGGTATCAGAGCCCACTGCCCAATCTCACCAGCCGGATTTAGCCTCAAAAAACGAGCAGTATTGCCTTCTGTGGAAGACTACAGAAGGCAGAGTCAGAGATGGCCTGGCATATGCCGCAAGTCACAATTTGTTTCAAATGTTTAGGTCACATGATTACACAGCTAATAAAAGCAACCGACTCAGCACCCTCCGTGGGCCAGGCACTGTGCTGACACAAACCCACGAGGCTGTCACCCCCCGTCCCCATGAGACGGGCTGTGGGTCTGCCCACCAGGGCCCCACAGCTGGTGAGTGACAGACTGGCAGCCCTCTTTCCAGCCTCCCTCGTCGTCTCTGCCTGGTACTCGGAAGCACCCAGCACAGGAGTTTCTGCTGTCACCCGTCTCTGCCTCCAAGGCCACGGGCGTGTCACTTCAGCTGTTTCCTTCCCTCACCAAGGGTGGTGGTGTGGACGGTGTAGGGGGTGTGAGCCCACACACAGGTGTTTGCTGAGACCAACGGAGGGCAGGGAGCAAGGTGCGGAGGAGCAGAAATAAGAGGCCAAGGGGCTCCCACCTCAGCAGTCCAGGTGGCTTCAAGGGGCTCCAGCTTGTCAGGAGCGGCAGCCGGGAGCAGCTCTGGGGCTCTGCAAGGACCCCTTTCCTCCTCGCCCACAAGGTCCCACACCTCCTCTGCCCAGAACCCTGCCAAGGCCTGTGACGCACCCCCATCGTGGGTCAGCCCTCATGGCCAAGGACACCCATGCTTGGAAACCATGAGGCAGGCAAGAAAGAATACGAGGCCAATGCTAACTACGTCCCAGTTTCTTTTTATTTTTTTTGTTTTTTCCTTTTTTTTTAAGTATGGAAGCTCAAGTATAAGATGTAGATTTTTTTTTAAGCTTTACAAAAAAACAAAATAAAACAAAAAAACTCCTTTTGCATTCCATAAAAATTGACAGAAAAGCACCTGGCCAGAAGAGCGGACCGTCAGCAGGCCCAGCCCCCGCGCCCCCACCATGTGGTCTCCGTGGGACAGGGGCCGCCTGCAGGACAGTGCTGAAGGCCACCTCTCCCTTCTCCCAGAGCTGTCCCCCGTCCCCCAAGCCTCCAGCCCCAAGCAACTCCCAAACACACGTGGTATCAGATTTCCAGTTTTTCTTCTATCTTTCACACACCACAGTTATTTCATAAAATTTTTTTGTTTTACATTTTTTACACCAATGTAACAAAAAGGTGGGAGGGAAGGGAAGGCAGACAGACAGTGTATTTTATGCCTATAAAGGGGTAGTAGGGGGCAGACGGGGGCTGAGGCAAACAAAAAAACACACGGTCTCTATGGAAATACCGAGTTTTGATAGCAAAACGTGGTGGGAAGTAGGCCTCAGAGACAGAGAGGGGTATTTATTGGGCTTTATTCTTGGGGGAGAGATGGCGCTGTGTGGTCAGTGATGCAAGTTGTTATGTGACCTGTTGGGAAGGGAAGGGATGGGATGAGGGAAGGAGCAGAAAACGAGTTTCCTACGAAAGGAATCTAACGAGTGCATGGCGTGTCCGGTTAGCGTGAAGCAGAGGTTTAACATTGCTGCTTTCTCTTCAAAGCCTCCACCAGGTCGTTCTTAAGAGCTTCTTGTTTTGATTTGTCTGCAAAAGTCTGCACAGACCTGCCAAGGAGGAAAAGAACTGTCATGAGCAGGTTTAACAGGCAGCTGAGGCTGCTGCCTGGTGGCCTGGCCGGACACGCCGCCCATGAGGTGGGCCTCCTCGGCTGGGGGTCTGGACCACCAGGCAAGGCACTGCGATCCTCTCTAGAACTGCAAGCAGGGTAGGAGAGATGAGGTGGCGGCGGCACAGAGCCTGAGACCTGCACACTCCACACCTCGCCGGGCGCTGCAGGGGAGGTATGCAGCCCAACCTGACAGATGCTCACCTCTGCACTGGTCTGGGGTGACCTGGCCATAGCCACCAGAACCCTAACCCGCTTCTCTGGGCACAGGTCCCAGGTCAGTCTGAACCAGAAGGTGGCTTCTGGGCTTCCAAGCACAATGCAGCAAAGACCCCACCCCATGCTCCAGACCAGCTACGGCCTCAGTGCCATGAGGACCCTGCTATAAAGCTCCCCTCACTGCACCCCTGCCCAGCAGAGGAGCTCGTGGCTCACCCCACAAGTGCAGGGTGAAGAGCTGGCACCTGTGGACGTCTGAGTACACTGGTTCATGGGCAGGGCAGCACAAGAGGAGCAGGTGCCTTTAGGCTTCTGCTGTGAGGCACCATCACCTGGTAACTCGGCCAAGAAAATCCCTCAGCCTGGATTTCAAGAGGCAGCACGGGACTGAGAAGCGTGCCCTGGGTTCCCGCCGTCAAATCCTGGCTTTGTGGGGCCCGCTACTGGGAGAGCATTTATGCTCGGCGCTGACACTCCTCAGCAAGCTTTGTAGAGGCTATACAATTTACTGAGTGCTTTTTCCACATACTCCTCATTTTACTCTTACAAGCATCCCCAAGACAAGTAGAAATCTTAGTATTATTCCCAACTGACAGCTGAGGGGCAGGTTCAGGGAACTGCACCCTGGCAGTGACCTCTACAATGACTTTGTCAACTTTACCCAACATGCTGGCTAACCAAGAACTTCTTAAACCATTTATAAGCCTTGAAACAGTTTCAGAGCAGTGGAAAGAAAGGGTGGAAAGCCTCCTCAAAGGAATGGTGTGGACGCCAGACTCCACAGGAACCTCAGTCTGATAACACACTGACAGTGAGAAAGAATGGGAAAGAGGAATCAAAAAATAATCCTAAATGCCAAAAAGAGGTAAGGTAAGATGAAGCAAAACCTAGCAGCACGTCAGCATCCCAAGTTGAATTCTGACTACTTGGTCCTAGAAAAAACACAGAAAGTATCCTCAAAATGGTTAAGAGGCTTTGAAAGAATCTGTATACAACTAAAATCATTCCAATGAGAAAAGCTGGCATTTGGGGCTGATGCTGCCAAATACCGATTTCCGAATGTGTGTCCTGGACTGCCCCCTGCTCTGTGGCAGCCAAAGGGAGGGTCAGACAGCAGCCCTGGTGGGCCTCGGGCTCCAAGCCTCACCCAGTCCCCCATGTGGTTCTGGAAAAGCTCCCAGTAGGAGGTTAGCATGGCCAGGGGGAGGACACAATAGGCGAAGCAGCAGCTCCCGTGGCTCCTGTGTGGGCGCTGGTGCTTCTGGGAAGAAGCCGAGCATACCAGGCTGGGCTGTGCCCTCCCCGCACCCCTCAAAAGACAAAGTTCCAGGGTTAGAACCAGGGTTAGAATGAGGGGAGAGACAGGAGGTGAAGCTTCCAACAGCTGGGGGTGTAAGGAGCAGCGCACTCATTTAGCACAGGGCGTGGGAAGGTCATTGCCAAGCAACCTCGAACCGATGCCTGGAGAAGCGCTAACTCAGTGCGGGAAGGACCTGCTCTGCACAGATGGGGCACCAGGATGCCCACCGCTGCAGACTTTCTACGCTGGAAAGTCTCCAGTGGGAAGAGGATCGCAGGCTAGAGAGCCAGAAGATTCTAGACTTATCCTAAAAGCTGAGGGGCTGGGGGAGAAAACGGCCCAACAATGGGATACCTTAGAAAGGGGGTTTTCTCAATGCCATCTTGGGAACCTGATGGTCCCAGCATGAGGCTGGAAGCCGACAGGTGCCAGAGGCCTGGAGCTGGCACACACACCCAGAGCGGACCAACAGGTCGGAGTCCGTGGGCACTGAAGAGCGGCTCCTCTGCCCGACCCACCCTGGAGGGGTCCCTCGGAGTGTAATCCCGGGGCCTGGAGCCCTGCCCAGCTGAGTTTCCAAGCGCCTCACACGAAAGCCAGCTTCCCTCCTCCTCTCGGGGGATGCCGACTGCCTCCATACATCTGCATTTGCACAAACTCAAGTCACGGTTCTCGGTCATTATTACGAGCAAGACTATTTTCCTTTCTGTCAGCATACTGCATTTCTGAGGACAGCTGCAGCTGGTTAGGGGTGGAAGGTTACGCTGGCCCAGGCAGCTCCAGCAGCAGCTGGTCTGGGTGCATGAGGCCCAGCCAGGGGGACCAGAGCTCCCACTCTGTGCACCCTCCCCGGATGTGGAGCAATACACTCCTTTCAAGACAGCCAGCACCGACAGTCACTTTGCCACTGAGAAGGGAGCTCCTACGGCTTCTGGGATCCTCTGTGGCAAAGCTGGGTTGACCTGGCAGCACATACAGAGATTCAGAGAGGCTGCCTTAAAGCATGTGGATGACCACAAGGCAAAGTATGGCCCATCGCTCTGAGCCAGTCAGAGCAGTGCAGACAAGCGGCTTCTGCTGGAGAGGCAAGGTTAATCCCCTGGATGGGGCTTCTTCAGGAGCAAAAGCCAAAACCGCCCCTCTGTCTACCCCCGCCCTCACAGTGCAAAGCACACACCCCACATATGTGATACAAGCGGGTCCGTGTTATGTGGGGCTGATTTTACGTGTTACTGTGGCTGCTCACAGCCGTAAGTGGACACAGGGGTTAGTGTGGTTTATATGGCCGCAAGACAACGGCTGGACCGGCAGGGTCTGAGTGAGTTGGTGAGTCCTGTTTAGTGGGGAGGATGCTCACGCCTCTCAGGCAGGGAGGGTACCTGGATCGGCCTAATTATCAGGCTGGATGTGGATCTGGCGCTGGGTCAGCACTTGAGAAAGCTCCCTCTGCAACTGCTGAAACTTTGGGTTGTCAGGGATAGCATCAACAGATCTATGGAGAGGGGTCAGAGGTGAGGGCGGCAGAGGGGCAACACAGGTCGGGGGCACCAGGCGGTGACAGCCGAGAGGAAATGCAGGGGACACAGAGGTTCAAGGAAGAGGCGCACATCACCAAGGCCACCGGTGCACAGGCAGCGGTGTGGAGGTCGGTGTGCAGAGCATACACAATGGCCACGGTTTTCAGGGGCTCACAAACCCACCCTGCAGGCTCTTTGTGTGTCTCTCCTACTCTCCGGCACTGCCTGGGGATCGTGCAGGTGGGGTGGGTGGAGGAGCCCGGGGGGAGTGTGTCTGGTGAGGATGGTACAGTGGCCCCAGGTGGCAGGCTGCTGGGACCCATGGGCTCTCACCCGGCCCCAGGCCAGGAAGCTCTGGGCACAGATGACCTCGAGGCCCCAGGCTCAACAGCCAGAGGAGAGACAGTGATGGGGGGTGGGGGTGGGAAGTAAGACCCACCAGGGCAAGCCACCCCCAAGTGCTCCACTGAGGGATGGGGGTGGGGGCGGGAAATCAGACAGATGAGGGTCCAAAGGGGACTCCTTGCTATTTTAAAACTCTAGGAGGAGGAAACCAAACATCTGCGTCCTGGACAAATTCACAAGTAAGGGCAGCCCCCAGAGCTGCTTCCCGCTTCCTTCTGGCCCAAAAGGGAAGATTTGCACCCAGAATGGGGCACTAGAGGGCTGGGGCCAAGGGCAGAGCAGGAGCCCTCAGACTCACACAGACGTGCTGGGCAGCAGAGCAGACTTCATCCTCTCATCTAACCCCGCAGCGGCCCTGCCTCTGTGGCCTGCTGAGGGCTGGTGAGAGGGGCCCTGGCTGAAGGTCACACAGCTCAGGGTGACACAGCCTGATTGCGATCTGGCCTCCTGACTTCACTTGCTCCACAGCTGCGTCTACTGCCCCCCAGAGGGGCTCTGGCCCTCCTGCTCTGCCCACCACAGACCTCCAGGACCCAGAGGGCCCTTCCCAGCCTTCTCTCAGGCGACGCTGCAGGACTGAGGACACAAGGCGGGTGGAGGGGCAGCTCAGGGCCCCAGCCAGTCCAACAGAGCCCCCGCAGAGCACATCAGAGGGGCTGGGGGCCCTCTCCCGGAACGGCAGGCTGAGGCAGCTCTCTCTGCTGCCCTGACGCACAGCCAGCCAGAGGCGGCCAGGCCGCCCAGAGGTCTGCACTCCCTCCCAGGTTGCAGGGGCTGGGCGGGTTCTTTCCACAGGACTGAGAGGAGGTGACTCCAGGGATGAGAGCACCGGTTAAGGTGAACATCCCCCCAGAAAAACAAGGTAAGAGTTAACATCTACTTAGAGTGCCAACTATGTGTGTAAGTGCTTTATCTTTCCAAACCTGCATTAACAGTCCCAAGAGGTGGGTATTTAGCAATTAACCAGTAAACCCAGGGTTCAAATCCACAGCTTCTGGTTCCAATGCTTGTGCTTTTGGATACATTACCTCAGCCCATTGACGATGTCCTTTGTCTTTCCAAAGTAGATCTCATTCAGCGTACTTCTGATTTTATTTTCCATGTCCTGGGAAGGGAGTAAGTCAGATGAAAGGCAAACAGGAGCCCTGCGGCTCAGACCCTCCCCCGCCCAGCAGCTCGCCCCTGCAGTCCCCGCTGTGACCACACGGGGGAAGCACATGACTGCGCCAAGGCCGTGGGTGAGCCCCAAGGGTCAGGACCCCACCTGTATCTCGTGCTCTGAGCACCTTACCCTCCCCAGGAAGCCGACCAATATCCAGGTACTGGGGGCCAACGCCGACCGTCAGACCACACTGGGAGCTGTTCTATACCACATCACCACCCCTCAGCCTTCCCACAAATTTTGGAAACAATTCTGTGAAGCCAGAGTGCTTCCCTTTCCTAGGAGAGCAGAGCGTGGTGCCGGGCAGGCGGAGGCAGGCGCGGCTGAAGCTCCTGCAGGGCTGCTTCCTCTCAGAGATCAGGCCTCTGCTCATGCCTGCCCAGGGGAACTAGGGGCGACCGACGAGGGCTTCTCAAGTAGTCTTCTGGAGCTTGTTTGGGGTGGGGGCAGTTTAGGGGGTGCCTTGGAGCTGAGCCCTGCTCTCATCCAGATCAGAAGGCTCAGAAAACACGAGGTCAAGATAAAAAATAAGAAACGCACTGCTGGCTGCCATGGAGTAGCAAGAAAGAGGAGAGAGGAGAGAGCCTGCAGACGGCAGACTTCAGGGCCAAAATGTCCCCTGCTGTGGGAAGTGACCCCCAGCAAGAGGAGCGAACCTGAGCCCAGGGGCCGACTCACCTCTACCAGGCGCCCGATGTTGGCTATGTGTGGGGAGCAGTCGCTCACAGTTTCATCTTTCTCCATCTACAAAAGACAAAGACATTCCTCCAAGTCGGAAAGCCAAGTGCTTCCTGAGAATGACAGCCGCTGCTGGCGGCATGGCCCACCTTCCTGGTTTGCAAAGGGCCTGCTATTCCTGCTGGCAGCTCTGGAGTCAGCTGCATGCAGAACAAGGCCACCTTTCTGGTGGGGGACCCAGCACAGAATGCCTTAGGTTTCAGGTCACAAACAGCCCAGCCAGAAGCATGGAGCCCCCCCCCCATTTCCAGGGGACAGTCTGCTGCTGCCCTTGGTGGAGCACCTCCCAGCCAGCCCAGAGCAGGGAAGGCAAAGGTGACTGCCCTTGCCAGGCACTGGCTCGGGCTGCCTGCCTCCAGGTTTGGGGCCCGGTATTGCAGGTGGAGTCCCTAATGTGCTGTGACAACACTGGGCGGCTCCTGAATGGGGCCGCCAACCCTGCCAACAGGAGATTCTGAGGCTCAAAAAGATGACCTGCCCCAGGACATACAGGTATTAAGAGCAGAACTGGGGTCAAACCCTCTTACTCCAGAGCCTGCATCCTTTCCACAGGGTGAGGGTAGGTTGGCCCAGTGCTCCTGAGACTGAGCAAGAATCCCAATCCAGATTCCTTATTATGATGGGGTGGGGATTTGGAGGAGGTGGGACCCAGCAATTCGAGTATTGGGCAGTCAATTCTGGCCCAATCATCAAAACTCTTGAGTATTAAAAGCAGAGGGGGTGCACGGTGAACATCATACTTAACAGTGAGAAGCTGAAAGCTTTTCTTCTAAGATCAGGAACAAGACAAGGATGCCCACTCTCCCCGCTTTTATTCAACATAGTAAGGGAGGTCCCTAGCCACGGCACTCAGACAACACAAAGAAATAAAAGGCACCCAAAGATTCTCAAGATGGCAGCCTGAGTAGGGTGGCGGAAATCTCCTCACAAAACCATATATATTTTGAAAATACAGTGAATACAACTATTCCTAAAAGAGTGACTGGAAGATACAGTACACCAGTCAGGCCACATCTGTGAGAGCCCAACATCTCACGGAAAAGGGTAAGATACGAAGCCGTGACCTGGCAGGACCCGAGCGCTCCCCCAACCCCAGCTCAATGGCGGGAGGAAGGGAATCACAGTGGGGAGGGAGTGGAAGCACAGGATGGCTAAATAACCAGCCCTGCTGGTCTGCCCTGGGAGCACAGACACACAATCCATGGTGCACTGGATATTGGAGGAGCGGAAAAGCAAGGTCCAGGATTGAGACTGCAAACAGGTTCCCACAGCTGGCTGCACGAGGACAAAAGAAAAGCGGGTGCTTTAAAAGTCTTAAAGGGACAAGGGTTTAACAGGTGGACAAAATCACCCTGGCACACTCAGCCCAGCAGGCTGGGAACTTTAAGGAACTTCAGGCGCCCTAACCCCCTGGGTGTCAACGCAGCTCAGAAGCCCCTTGCGGCGATAAGCAGCCTGCCATTCCTTACCCCACCCACTGGCACTGCAAGCAAACCAGTTGACCCACCAATGCTGGGGGACAGGCGGGGAGCAGCCCCACCTACAGCAACCACACAGCTTAGCACAGAGGTTTCTCCCAGTGCACAGCTAACCGGCCCAGACCCAGAGGCTGCTCCCTGTGCATGGTTGACTGGCAGACAGCGGAGACTGGTGCAGAGTCCAGGAGGCTCAGGGGATTAACCCAGAGGCCACTCCCTGCATGCGCTTGACCAGCGCAGACAATGGAGATGGGCGCAGAGTCCAGGAACCACAAAGGGGCTCTGTTCTCATGGCAGCACACGCGCCGCTCGCCTGCAAGCCCCGCCAGTGCCCTAGGCCATCCCAAGGTCTGCCCCGCCCACGGCAGCTCAGGGGATTAACCCAGAGGCTGCCCCCTGTGTGCAGCTGACCAACACAGACAGCGGAGATGGGCATGGAGACTGGGAGGCACAAAGGGGCTTTGCTCTTGTGGCAGAACATGTGCTGCTGACCTGTAACCCCTGCCATTGCCCTAGTCATCTAGAAGGCCTCCCTGCCCACAGCAGCTTAGGGGATTAACCCAGAGGCTGCTCTCTGTGTGTGGTTAACCAGCACAGGCAGCGGAGACAGGCAAGGCGACTGGCAAGCAAGAAAGGACTTTGTTCTCTCAGGTTGCACATGCGCCACTTGCCGGCAACCACTCCCATCACCATGAAAAGGCAGAAGAACCTTGTTCAGTCCAAAATCCCTCAAACACCAGAGACTGGGCTTGGGAGACTGAAATCACCAATCTTCCTGAAAAAGAATTCAAAATAAAAGTCATATGCATGCTGATGGAGCTACAGAGAAATATTCAAGAGCTAAGGGATGAATTCAGGAGGGAGATAACAGAAATGAAACAGACAATGGAAGGATTTAAGAGCAGACTGGATGCGGTGGAAGAGACTGTAAAGGGAATACAAATCACAGAACAGGAATACGGAGAAGCTGAGGCAGAGAAAGATAAAAGGATCTCTAGGAATGAAAGAATATTAAGAAAACTGTGTGACCAACCCAAATGGAACAATATTTGCATTATAGGGGTACCAGAAGAAGAAGAAGAGAGAAAAAGGGATAGAAAGTGTCTTTGAAGAAATAATTGCTGAAAACTTCCCCAATCTGGGGAAGGAAATAGTCTCTCAGACCATGGAAGTCCATACATCTCCCAACACAAGGGACCCAAGGAGGACACAACCAAAACATATAATAATTAAAACAGCAAAGATCAAAGACAAGGACAGAGTATTAAAGGCAGCCAGAGAGAGAAAAAAGATTAACTACAAAGGAAAACCCATCAGGCTATGATCAGACTTCTCAGCAGAAACCTTACAGGCCAGAAGGGAATGACAATATATTCAATGCAATGAAACAGAAGGGCCTCGAAACCAAGAATACTGTATTCAGCATGATTATAATTTAAATTTGAAGGAGGGATTAAACAATTCCAAGATAAGCAAAAGTTGAGGGAATTTACCTCCCACAAACCATCTCTACAATGTATTTTAAAGGGACTGCTCTAGATGTAAGTATTGCCTAAGGCTAAATAGCTGTCACCAGGGAAAATAAAAACACAGCAAAGAAAGTAGACCAACCACATACTAACTAAGGGCAAAATTAAATGAGCTATCCACAAAAGCAGTCAAGGGAACACAGAGTACAGAAAAAATACCTAACATATAAAGAGTGGAGGAGGAAGAAAAAGAAGGGAGAGAAATAAAGAATCATCAGACTGTGTTTATAATAGCATAATAAGTGAGTTAAGTTAGACAGTTAGATAGTAAAGAAGCTGCCCTTGAACCTTTGGTAACCACGGATCCAAAGCCTGCAATGGCAATAAGTACATATCTATCGATAATCACCCTAAATGTAAATGGACTGGATGCACCAATCAAAAGACAGAGTAAAAGAATGGATAAAAAAGCAAGACCCATCTATATGCTGCCTACAAGAGACTCACTTCAAACCCAAAGAAATACACAGACTAAAAGTGAAGGGATGGAAAAAGATATTTCATGCAAACAATAGGGAGAAAAAAACTGGTGTTGCAGTACTTATTTCAGACAAAATAGACTTCAAAAGAAAGACAGTAACAAGAGACAAAGGAGGACATTACATAATAATAAAGGGGTCAGTCCAACAAGAGGATATAACCATTATAAATATCTATGCACTCAACACAGGAGCACCTACCTACATATGTGAAACAAATACTAACAGAATTAAAGGAGGAAATAGAATGCAATGCATTCATTTTAGGAGACTTCAACACACCACTCACTCCAAAGGACAGATCAGCCAGACAGAAAATAAGTAAGGACACAGAGGCACTGAACAACACACTAGAACAGATGGACCTAACAGACATCTACAGAACTCTACACCCAAAAGCAGCAGGATACACATTCTTCTCAAGAGCACAAGAAACATTTTCAAGAATAGATCATATACCAGGCCACAAGAAGAGCCTCAGTAAATTCAAAAAGACTGAAATTGTACGAACCAGCTTCTCAGACCACAAAGTTATGAAACTAGAAATAAATTATGCAAAGAAAACAAAAAAGCCCACAAACACACGGAGGCTTAACAACATGCTCCTAAATAATCAATGGATCAATGACCAAATTTAAACAGAAATCAAGCAATATATGGAGACAAATGAAAACAACAGCACAATGCCCCAACTTCTGTGGGACACAGTGAAGGCAGTTCTAAGACAAAGTATATAGCAATCCAGGCCTATTTAAAGAAGGAAGAACAACCCCAAATGAATAGTCTAAATCCTCAATTACTGAAACTGGAAAAAAGAATAAATGAGGCAGAAAGTCAGCAGAAGGAGGGACATAATAAAGATTACAGAAGAAATAAATAAAATTGAGAAGAATAAAACAAAAAGAAAAAAATTAATGAAACCAAGAGCTGGTTCTTTGAGGAAATAAACAAAATAGATAAACCCCCAGCCAGAAAAAATGAGAATCTACACACAAAAACAGAATCAGAAATGAGAAAGGAAAAATCAGGATGGACACCACAGAAATACAAAGAATTATTATAGAATACTATGAAAATCTATATGCTAACAATCTGGATAACCTAGAAGAAATGGACAACTTTCTAGAAAAATACAATCTTCCAAGAATGACCTAGGAAGTAACAGAAAGTCTGAACAGACCAATTACCAGCAATGAAATTGCATCGGTAATCAAAAAACTACCCAAAAACAAAACTCCTGAACCAGATGGATTCACCGCTGAATTTCATCAGACATTTAGAGAAGACATAATACCCATTCTCCTTAAAGTTTTCCAAAAAACAGAAGAGAAGGGAATACTGCCAAACTCATTCTATGAGGCCAGCATCACTCTAATACCAAAATCAGGCAAAGACACCACAAAAAAAAAAGTACAGACCAATATCCCTGATGAACACAGATGCAAAAATACTCAACAAACTATTAGCAAACCGAATTCAAAAATACATCAAGAAGATCATACACCATGACCAAGTGGGATTCATCCCAGGGATGCAAGGATGGTACAACATTTGAAAATCCATCAACATCACCACCACATCAACAAAAAGAAGGACAAAAATCACATGATCATCTCCATAGGTGCTGAAAAAGCATTTGACAAAATTGAACATCCACTCATGATAAAAACTCTCAACAAAATGGGTATAGAGGGCAAGTACCTAAACATAATAAAGGCCATATATGACAAACCCACAGCCAACATCATACTTAACGGTGAGAAGCTGAAAGCTTTTCCTCTAAGATCAGGAACAAGACAAGGATGCCCACTCTCCCCACTTTTATTCAACATAGTTCTGGAGGGCCCAGCCATGGCAATCAGACAACACAAATAAATACAAAGCATCCAGATTGATAAGGAAGAACTCAAACTGTCATTGTTTGCAGATGACATGATACTGTACATAAAAATCCCTAAAGAATACACTCCAAAACTACTAGATCTGATATCTGAATTCAGCAAAGTTGCAAGATACAAAATTAATACACAGAAATCTGCTGCATTCCTATACACTAATGATGAATTAGCAGAAAGAGAAATCCGGAAAACAATTCCATTCACAATTCCATCAAAAAGAATAAAATACCTAGGAATAAACCCAGCCAAGGAAATAAAAGACCTATACCTGAAAATTATAAGACACTCCTAAGAGAAATTAAAGGACACTAATAAATGGAAACTCATCCCATGCTCTTGGGTAGGAAGAATAAATATTGTCAAAATGGCCATCCTGCCTAAAGCAAACAACAGATTCAATGCAATTCCTATCAAAATACCAACAGCATTCTTCAATGAACTGGAACAAATAGTTCTAAAATTCATATGGAACCACAAAAGACCCTGAATAGCCAAAGCAACCCTGAGAAGGAAGAATAAAGCAGGGGGGAATCTCACTTCCCAACTTCAAGCTCTACTCAAAGCCACAGTAATCAAGGCAATTTGGTACTGGCACAAGAACAGAGGCACAGACCAGTGGAACAGAATAGAGACTCCAGACATTAACCCAAGCATATATGGTCAATTAATATGTATATGATTAAGGAGCCATGGATATACAGTGGGGAAATGACAGCCTCTTCAACAGCTGGTGTTGGCAAAACTGGACAGCTACATGTAAGAGAATGAAACTGGATCACTGTTTAACTCCACACACAAAAGTAAACTCGAAATGGATCAAAAATCTTTAAGTCATGAAACCATAAAACTCTTAGAAGAAAATATAGGCAAAACTCTCTTGAATATAAACATGAACAATTTCTTCATGAACGTATCTCCATGGGCAAGAAAACAAAAGCAAAAATGAACAAGGGGACTATATCAAACTAAAAAGCTTCTGTGCAGCAAAAGACACCTTCAGTAGAACAAAAAGGCATCCTACAGTATGGGAGAACATATTCATAAATGATGTATCCGATAAGGGGTTGACATCCAAAATATACAAAGAGCTCATGCACCTCAACAAACAAAAAGCAAATAATCCAATTAAAAAATGGGCAGAGGATCTGAACAGACATTTCTCCAAAGAAGAAATTCAGATGGCCAACAGGCACATGAAGAGATGCTCCACATCCCTAATCATCAGAGAAATGCAAATTAAACCACAATGAGATAACACCTCATACCAGTTAGGATGGTCACCACCCAAAAGGCAAGGATGTGGAGAAAGGGGAACCCTCCTACACTGCTGGTGGGAATGTAAATTAGTTCAACCATTGTGGAAAGCAGTATGGAGGTTCCTCAAAACACTAAAAATAGAAATACCATTTGACCCAGGAATTCCACTCCTAGGTATTTATCCTAAGAATGCAGGAGCCCAGTTTCAAAAAGACATATGCACCCCTATGTTTATCATAGCACTATTTACAATAGCCAAGAAATGGAAGCAACCTAAGTGTCCATCAGTAGATGAATGGATAAAGAAGATGTGTGGTACATACACACAATGGAATATAATTCAGCCGTAAGAAGAAAACAAATCCTACCATTTGCAACAACATGGATGGAGCTGGAGGGTATTATGCTCAGTGAAATAAGGCAGGCGGAGAAAGACAAGTATCAAATGATTTCACTCATATGTGGAGTATAAGAACAAAGAAAAACTGAAGGAACAAAACAGCAGCAGACTCACAGAACCCAAGAATGGACTAACAGTTACCAAAGGGAAAGGGACTGGGAAGAATGGGTGGGAAGGGAGGGATAAGGGGGGGAAAGGGGCATTACAATTACCACACATAATGTACAGGGAGTGGGGGGGCATGGGGAAGGCAGTACAGCACAGAGAAGACAAGTAGTGACTCTATAGCATCTTACTACACTGATGGACAGTGACTGTAATGGGGTATGTGGTGGGGACTTGATAATGGGGGGAAATCTTGTAACCACAATGTTGCTCATGTGTGTATTAATGATACCATAATAAAATAATAAAAATAAAAAATAAAAAAACAAAAGGAGAGGAGGGAGGGAATTATGAAATGATGACTCCTGATATGGATGCTTGCTCATGTATCCCCCGACTTATCCTATGTTTATTTAAGCTATTTCCCTTACAAGATCATTAATTCCTAAAGGAGGGATTTGCCTAGTGGCGTGGAACCACATGAATGAATGCTCAACGCTACTAAGTTGAAAAGAACACGTAGCTACTGTTAGAACCAATGTCGAAAAAAGTTAGGGAAGCTGAGACAGGTAATTGAGAAGAGGATGAAAAGATAAGAATGGTATGAGGAAGGCTAGAGCTCAGAATGAATTTACACGAGAAAAAAAAAGCAGAGAAAAGGTAGGGTGTTAAGTATCTTCAGACCCAAAACAGCAGCACAGATGCTGGGATGGGCAGTGGTGTGCTCAGAGGTCAAAGGCCTCTGCTGCTTCTCACCCATGTTTACTCCTCTTCTCCCTCAGGCAGAATGGTTTTCCAGCCAGGGAGGCAGAAGAGACCCAGTTAAGAGGAAGATAAAGCCTTAAGCAAATAAGCAGATGGTAGGAGAGAACCAAGTCATTTTAAACAAGTAGGATTCCAGGGGCAGACAAACCTGATTCTGTGACACAGCCGTCCTTGAAAGATTACATGGCACTTTAGAGATGCAATTAATAACAATCGAGGAGAGCAGACAGGGAACGTAATGGGAAGACAGAGTGGTCTAAGAGGCTCACAAAGCCATGTGCCCCAGGCCACTGGAGGCGTCAGGAGAAATGGGGTGGCCATTAGTCAAGATGCTACAAGAGGGGATCCTAGGTAGTAGCAGCCTGGAACCTCTGGCCTTTTGAAGTTATCAAAATTAATCTTAGCAGAACAAAGACAACTGGTTCTGGCAAGACTGTCTTGCTGAGGACAAGCCAAATGCAAAAGAGGGAGAGATGCTAATGACGAGCTTCTCTGCCTCCTCACGCCAGGCCCTGAACTGTACTGGCACCCTTTGGCCAGAGCTGCCCAGATCCTGGGAGTCTTCATCCTCAGAGAACCCAAGGGTCCCTACAAAACAGAAGTGAGCATGCCCCCAAACTCAAATGTGATTGCTGATCCGCACCATTTCAGGTCTAATAAATACTGCACCCTGGGAGAGCTGCATGCTTGCTGGAGCACCCCCTGCCGCCAGACAGCTGCAGCGTGTGCATGCTGACAGGAGCTGGGAGCATGATGAGGAGGATGCGCTCCGTACCCATTTTTCGAAGGGAGTTTCTGAATGCCTTCACACTGGACGGTGTGTTCTCTCCTACACGGAAATGGTTCCTGTGCTCAGACTGAGGGCTCATGAACTGATCTTCTGAGCTGGGAGAGGCCTGGGAGTGGGAGATGGGGGTGGTGTTTGACCCAAATGGATGATGTCCTTCCACATATCACAGTCTCCCTCCCTCCCCAGTTCCATGCAGAGTGCAGATTCCTGGCAACCCCAGGGAAGCGATGAGGCTTTCAGCTCCATGAGGGCCCCATTTTAAATGAGCATCAGCAGCCCACAGTGAGGCCAGGGCTGTTGGCAAAGGGCTCTGGGCCATCAGGGTAAGCAATATCAAATTAGCGATTCAACCTCTTGGCTATCATCTTTATGCTTCACAATCAAGAGCTACGTTCCAATGAATCGAAAGGCTGAAACCACTGGACGCTCAAAGGTAAAGAAGTGGGTTGGCAGAGTGAGAAGGCTTGCTCCCCCCTAGGAGCAGAGTCACTTGCCAGGAGGACACAAGGGGCCCGAGCCTTGAGGCAGGGAATCTGAGCCCAAAGAAAAGGCCCAAGCAGGGTCCAGAGGGAAGAAGGTGCACTGGGAGCAGGAGCAAAGGCCTTGGTACACACAGACATGTTTCCACGGCCCCCTGGCCCACACCCCGGCAGACTCCCTCCACACCTGGTCAGGGTCAGCTTGCTGGAAATGCTGACCCACCAAAAACAGAACTATTTTTGTAATGCATGTATTATTACATCCTTATAAAAGCGGCTGCCAGAGGAAAACATTTTTATGTGCTGTGGCTACACAGATGTTCCACAAGGTGGTTCCAACCCAGACTGAAGTCAGAGCCCAGCCTGCTTATCCCCTCAAGTACCTCTCTTCTCCATGGCCTGGAGATGGCAAGAACCAGGGAAAGCAGGCCATTTTCTTCAAAAGGTGTCCTTGGTATCTTCCACTGCCCTATGGCATTTTCCTGAGCACAACTAGAGGGTGGGGCCCAAGGAAGCTAGGCCCCACTCCAAGGCTCCTACTCTGCAGCCCAGGGGATGAGGGTTGTGGCCTGTCTAGGCCTCTGTTTCCTTGCCTCTATCTTGTACTAAATGAGCTAATAATATATGCACAGTGCCCAGAACAGTGCCTGACAGAATGGCAGCTCCATTTCCCAGGACTCCCTGGTCTCAGCTCTGGGCAGAAGCCAGTGGCATCTTCCTAGTAGTCACTACCGAGCTGTGCTCTGGGTAACAGCTGGGCTGGAGGTCAGGACTTAACACGCTGTCAAGCCAGAAGAGAGTGGTCAGACGACCTCTAAAGGAAGGTTTGGTTTGCCCAGTTTAGGAAAATTTTAACTGAGCCTAAAACCATATATATTCTAGAAGATGGAAAACTCTCTGCTTGCAAAATATGTGGTAGTAGCAGTAATAGCTATTCTTGAGCATAAACCACGTGTCAAATGGCCTTTTATTTCTACTCTACAATAAGCTTTCCAAATAGGTATTATTAGCTCTATGGTGAAAATGCTGAGTTTCAGATATGGGAAGTGGTTTACTCAGATCACACAGCTGGAGAGTAACTCGGCTAGGGGTTGAACCAAGGCCTGGATGATTCTGAAACCTGTTTTCTTCCATGAGACCTCTCTGTTTGCTCAACTTCATCTGCGTCCTTTTCCAGAAAAATAAGGACAAACCACAATCCAAGACTTGGAAATTCCAAACAGTCTCCATCCCCGCCTCATCCGCTGCCCCTCAAGGGCCCCACCTCGGATCTCCAGTTCTTCCTCTCCTGCCCAACCTCCACAGTGGGCGGCTGTCCCAGGGAGGCAGTCCCGTGCCAGCTTTGCTTTGCAACCACCCCAGGTCATCTGACCAAAACCTAACTATCCCTAGAAGCCACACTGCGGAAGCATCCCCACCTCTGAGTCCAGGCAACTCCATGACACGCAGCTGCAGCTCTACCTTCCCGAGAAAGCAAGCACTTCTGGACCTCGCCCCTCCTCCCAGATCTGCAAGGCAGGCCACGGGCCTCTTTCCTGAGTGAAAACGCACCACCCTGCTTAACTGCCAAGTGCAAGTCACAGAGGATTTCCCTGCCATGACGCACAGGCAGGTGCGACTGCGGTAGCTTTACTGCTTGAAGGGCATCAGGTGCCTGCGTCCGAAAAGGGAGAGGGCCGGACTTGCAAAGGACAGGCCTAGTCTCTCCACTCGGCAAAATATTCCACCTTCGTTTCTAAATATTTAGACTCTGAAAAAAATATCAAACGAACATCTGCAGGACCCGTCTCTGGACCAGAAACCTTGGATCTCTTTCCAGAGATTTATAGCCTGCCTCTTTCCCACGTTTCCAGCTGTCACACACAAGAATGCAACTTCTCATGAAAGAATGTCACTCTCAATGCAACTTCCTTTTCAACATGTTGGTACCTGGTTTGCAACATTTAAAAAATTGCTCCACAGCCTTGCCACTGGGTCCTGGGTGGCAGCCCACCGCCCGTCCTCTTCTCACCAAAGGACAGTACGATTTGGCTGTGATGAGCGTCCACAGAGACCACTGCTCACCTTTCCTCCAGGGCCCACAGCTGCAGGGCAAGGCCAAAACACTTCCTCTCTGCTTTGTTTCCAGCTGACATCCCTAAGCGACAATTCAGGGGGGTGGGGTGGGGGAGAAAAGACCAAAGTGGAGGACACACAGGGTGAGGGCGACGAGGGCGTGTGGCCTGGTGTGCACCTGGGTCTGAGCCCCTGGATTTCCACACACAGCGTGTCATGACCAGGTATGAAATGCAGGTCAAGTAATTTGTCACTGTTAAATTTACCAACAATTAACAAGTCAACAAGAGCAAGACTCTCCATCTCCTTCACTTCTACTCCCATAAGCCACCTAACCTGAGAAAGGACACAAACCTTGGAATGCCCAGGGAAGGGACCCCGGGCGGAGCACCACCACCCAGCCTGAGCCACAGCCCTTCTCCAAATGGGGCCTGGGGCAGGAAAGGGAGGGCGTGCTAGGGCACGCCCGGGAATGACAACCCGCACAACCGCTGCTGAGGCTCAGACACCAGTGCTCCTGGACAGTGGCCCGTCGCCGTGGGCGGGGGTAGGGCGTGCAACTCTATGGGCTGTCCAGCCTCCCTGTGCTAGACGTGACCTGGGAGAACTGGGAGGCCTGGATCCTGGCCCATTAGCCTTGCTGAGAAGCACTTCTGATAGCTGGCCAGGAAGGCCTGCAGGGTTGGCATCTGGCACTGGGGCCCTGGTGACATGGTTCCTTCCTGCCTGACACACACAGGGTGGGTAAGAGTGTATGAGAGTGTGACTGTGACAAGACCTAGTTCCCCAAAGAAAAGCCTAGGCAAGGGTCCCTTCCAGTTTGGCACAGAGAGGAGCTCAGGTGGTGACAACCTCGCTTGACCCTCATTGCTCATATCCTGGGGGGGCACACCCAAGCCTTGACCAGTCCTCTACTCCAAAATGCCTCCCAACATGCCCCCTCCCTCTTTATTGCCCTTGCCTCTGCCGCTCTTTGTTATTTCCTGCTCTGAAGCTGACACCAGCTCCTTCACTGACCTGGGCACAGAACCGTCCCCTCAGTCTTCCTGGGGCTGTCTCTGCTCACCTTTCTCCTGGACAACTCTAACAGCCTCCTCCTGCCAACCCATCCTTCATGCCAACTAGCAGAGCCATCTTGTGGAAACATTTATCTGATCAGATCATCTGATTACCTACAAATTAAAAACTCTCCTCACTGCCTCTGAGGGTGTCTCCCATGTGATGGATCTGCTTCCTACAGGAGAACCAACCTTTGGGCCAAATGAAGGAGGGCACCCCCCGGGCAGCATCTCTGACACACTCCAAGGAGGCCTGGCCCTCCACGGGGCTGCAGCTCTGGCCCCACAGATCCACTGCAGCTGCACACACTGGCTACTGGAGGAGGAGGGGCTGCCAACAGAATGTCACTGTGCCTACCCACAGGGTGGCGTCCTGTCTACACGAGCTAACTGCTCAGTGCATTTCCCTGCAAATGTTTATTTAGCATCTATTGAGTGCAAGGTCAGGGGTCAGGTTAAGACAAGAAAATGTAGTGTAGGAGAAACTAGCCTATTTTTTTTATTTCCGGAGAGACAAATCTGGGTTCAAATCCTGCCTCTGCCTCCTACGATGTAAGTCATCATGGGCAAATAACTTAACAATTTGAACCTGTTCCCTTACCTGTTAAAGGGGAATAAGTCTATCTTGCTTGCAATCTAATCAAAGGAGACAGCCGCAGAACTGTGCACATTCACACTTTATCACTGACTTGCTCAAGTTTCCTGGAACCCCTTCCTCTCCCATCTAAGGCAACCACAGGCATTTTCCAAGGCTCATCTGGGACACATAGCTAAACCCGCAACCCTCATTTCCCGTTTGTTCAGAAGTTGTGCATCATTAACTTGGATTTGTCTCCCTCACTGCTTCCCTGCCCCTCCCTTTACAGTTACTTACATTGGAAACCAGCCCCAGCTTTAATGCACCTCAGATGAGTTATGTGACCCGCCGTTAGGATGATGACAGAAGCATGAATTTCCTCATTAAAGCCCAAGAGCACAAGGCAATCCAAACAAGGCCCATGGCCCCAGCCAGTGTGCTGAGGACAGCCGCTCATCAGGACTGTGTTTGGCTTGGCTGCAGGCACTGCTCACGGCAAGCCGGAACCAGGCCCTGGCCATGGGCTGACAGCTCTGATTTAAACTATTAGGAAGGCTGAGGATTAAATATTTGCCCAGGTCACTGTAAACTGGGTGGAATTACAAACAGTTCAGAGCAGTAAGTGATGCAGGAAACAGTCTCCAGATACAGATTTAGGATTTTCCACCATTCCCCAGGTGGCAGGGTGTAGGGGGAGGCAGGCTGTAGTAGAGCTGGCTACTTCGGGGAGCGAGGCTGCCCCTCCCCAGTCAATGGTTCCTGGAAGACAAGGGCCCACGTCCATGCCAGAGGATGGGATCTGCCTCAGTGGGCACTAGCCTTGGTTCTGGGCTGGCAGGGGGATAGCCCTGCCCTGAGGCCAGAGAGAGGAATTCCCAAGATCCTCCGTGCTTCAGGCTCCTCTGACTGTACAGGTAGTGGGGGTTCTTACATGGAGTCTAAGGCTCCGACATGCATCCCAGGCATGGTGGCCTAAACACATGTGCCTTGCACACTACTTTCAAAATATGTAGATGCTTTTGTGACCAGAATACAAATCCACTTAAAAGAGTTACTGAATTTACCCTTTCTGCCATATGTTTTTTTTAAATCAATGGCTCTTGAAAGTATAACCATTCAATAATTGAAAAAACATCAATGTGAAAAGAAATCCTCATAAATTTAGAGACTAGAACAGAGAACAGGAAAGATTCTCTTTGTGGAAGAAGGCTCCCTCCAGAAAACTCCAGAAGTCCTAGAGGACACTGTGCTTCTGCAGACACCAGCTTCTCTGAGGCCAGGCACTACCTGCTCTGTACATTCTCTTCACACAACGGCAGCCCACCATGCTGCACTGGCATGAGGCTAACTAACTTCGCCTTGGGATGGGGCTGCCAAGGGTCCTAAACACGGCCCCTTCAACAAGGGTCTTAAACCTGCTTAGATGCTTAAATTAGCATCTGAAGTAGAAGTTACGACAAGTAACAAGATGCAGCTGGCTTCTGTAAGGGGCGGGTAGGGAAGAGCGCAGGCTCTCTTGTAGGACTGAGCCCTTACCCTGTGGGGTCTGATGCTAAGTACCCTAAGAAAGATGACTATCAGACTTTTTTGAAGCCAGAAGGAACAGCTAACACCTGGATGACTGAAATCAAGATGCAACATAACTGTCGGGCAAAATGGATTAAAAAAAAATGTGAGGCTTAATTTAAAATGACGGACTACAGGAGAACAGAATGGAACCCCCTGGGCCCCCAGGGGTTCATGTGAAAAACAAAGGGAGGGGGAGGTGCCAGTAGGTGGCCCTTTAGTTGTGAGGGGCCACCCAAAGCAATCCTGGGCACGTTCTGGAGGACAGGTCCTATTCCAGATGCCATGGTTACTGACGGAAAAGGAATGGGTTATCTCCCCAGTGGTGAGTTCCAGGTCCTACCCAAGCAGGGCAGCACAGCAGCTGACCCAGAACCCCTCTGGGGGAGCAACTGCTCGCTCATCTGCACATACAGTCAGCTCTGGCCCCTATGGGCACCAGCAACTCTACCTGTCTGGTAAGGCTGCCTCCAAGGTTCATGGTGCCGGAGCCGGATTTGTTGGTTTGCAGCCACAGCATCACTGTGGAGGTCAGCTTGTAATGGGCGGTGCGGCCACTGGATTTTTCCTGGGGGACGAGACAGAGATCAGAACCCTGGAAGCAACCCTGAGCTGAGGAGAGCCTGAAGTGGCCCCCTGAATTCAGCATCCTTCTAACAGGTCCCCTCCTGACACATTACCTTTCTTTTAACATCCCAACTGGTTTTTAAAGAGACCAAATATGCAATCATGTGTATTCAGTTCTTTATCATCAATGACTACTGCAGTCTTGACTTATCTTTATCCAAATGGCTTTGGGACATTTTTAGGAATTAACAGGGGTTTACGGATCACAGTATTTCCCCCGTCAAGAAGCATCTGCTAGAGAACAGGGCTGTACCATGCGGCATGGCATTTGTACCTACTGCCAGGGCGACCAGCACTGGGAAAGCCATACCTGCACTTCCACCACATGGATGGAATCCCAGCAGCCTTTGATCTTCTTTGATCCATCTCCAGCCTTCTTTATGAGGATCACTCCAGCAAAGCCATGATCCAGATCCCAGAGGTAGACAGACGAGACGCCGCCTTCAAAATACCTGTAGGAGACAGCCCCACGGGCCCATCAGGTGCTAAGCCCTTCAAATTACAGATCATCAGCCTAGGTCCCAGGGGTTATCATTCAGCAAAGAGTCACCTACATGTCTGTCTGGGATTAAGGACTTGGCCTGTAATGGTCCCAGGGTTGGTTCTTGAATGTGTCCCCATCACCACATGGTTTGGTCTGGGCAGGGAGTGCATCCTGGGGTGGGGTGGGGGCGGGGCACAGAAAGCACATGGGCTTAGGAGTCCCGAAGATGAATGTGAGTCTGAGCTCTGCCACTTACTCTAGCTTTGTGGTCTTTGGGAAACTTGTTAAACTTCCCAGATGAAGGATCCAGCAAAGTGTGTGACATAAAACAGTCACACAGTGGGCGTCATTACTATCGAGTAATCACTACTGTTCAATATTCCTCTCTTTGGCGATGGCTATTTTATAGGGGAGATGAAGAGAAAAAAATAGAGCAACAAACTCCTCCCCACCTAGAACCCTCCAGGGTCTGGGCACACAGGGATTCTGCTGGTCTTTCACAGCAGCTTCTTGTAATGCTCTAGCCAGAAATAGGTGCTAAGCTTGGGGTGGAGCTTCCTCTCCAGGCCAGAGTCAATATGGAAAAATTCCAAATTAAGACAAAATACAAGAAGGAAAAAGAGGCAGAAGGGAAATCAGACTAGGACCCCAAACCCAAGAGACACAAGCCGGTGGCTCTGATGGAGCGAGGCTGCCTTGCACAGCTCCAGGAACTCAGAAAGGTTGGTTACCAGCTCATGTGGGCCTCAAGTTCTGCTGCACAAACTGTAAAAGTGTCTGGCGGCTAGCACGTGCCTTTCCAGAGAGTGTGCGGCCTCTCTGACCCCAATCAACCCCACAGCAACTGTGTAGCGGGCACACTCTGGGACTCACTAGGAGGCTCGACCTCACACATGAGTATGACGGCCCGGTAGGCAGCCTGGGGCCAGACAGGCGTGGGCCCCGCCCCCCCAGTTACCAGCGATGTTCAGGCCCTTTTTTTCCAAAAGCTATTTATGAAACACTGCCAGGTACCAACTGTATGAATTGGGCCTTCGTTTCTTTATACAACAGGGACAGTGGTATCTACTTTATAGGACTGTTGAGAGACAAAACAACATAGGAAAGTAAATGTTTTTGTTATTAAAATTAATAATCTTTGGTCAGACAAGTACTAAACAAACATGTCTGTGAATTTTATCTCCATAAAGCTGTTACATACATGGTAAATGTTAATATTTAGAGAATGTGGGTAGAGAGCATATAAGAATTCCTTGTACCCCTTCTTGGGTAATTTTACTGTGAACCTGAAACTATTTCAAACTAAAAAGTTTTGTATAAATGTCGGGATGTGCTATACAGCAGTGTGACCTAGGGACAAGCAGACTGGGAAAGCAGCCTCCGCCTCGGGAGCTGAAGGGCCCAAGGGGCCCGTCCACCCCAAGGTCAGCTCCCCTCTGCGCTCCCTCCCAGGAACCCTCAGCAGACTGGGGCCTGACCACTGCTGCCCCCATCAAATCCTGTCCCCTCTTCTCCACCCAGCACCATCCACTGTGATTAAACTGTCTCATGACTTCACAGCTTCCCCGGCCCCACAGGCAGGTGAGGGTGGGCCTGCCAGGGCTGAAGTGGAGGTGCTCAGTGAGGTTCTTCTGGGCAGATGGATGGTGGTGCCAGCCCTGGGGCTAAGTGTTGGTCTGAGTGGAGGGTGGGGAGTGGTCTGGCTCCAGACAAATGCATGAGCAAGGTGCTGCCAGGGGAAGCACAAGGGGCGAACAGGCACAGCTGTCGGGGCCCAGACCAGTGCCATCCTGGCTGGCCTCCGGGTTAGAGCTGTTGCTGGGCACTCACGAAGGTTCTTGCTCTTGTTCCAAATCTCTCTCCAGACCTCCCTCCCTGAGGCAGGGGAGGGACGCAGGGTAAGTGTTCAGGTCTAGACCAGAGGCTCTGCCTCCCTCCTGGAGCGGCTGTCCTGGAATGCTCTGCCGCTTTAGACGGCAGCCTTTCAGAGGACTTGCAGCAGGGGCCGGGAGCCTTTCTGGCTTCGTGGTCTTGGTGATTTTGGTGACTCCTGGATCACAGGTCACCAGGCAGCACCCAACACTACTGCCTGTCCTGTTGGTTCCAACACAAAGTTTTCCCCTTTAGTCTGCTTATAGGGAGAGCAGCCCACATCAAAAGGCAAAAACAACACCTTTAAAAACTGTGATGCTTCTTGTGCTGGCAAAAAGGATGGGCCAATAATCCCTTCTTCCCATTGGCCATCCTGGAACGAAGGCTTGAAGCTGAGTGAGCATCCTTCCGCCCCCTCATAGCTTGTGGCCCCAATCCTCAGGCGTCTCCCCAAAACAGAGAGTGGTACTGTTCTCGGCAGAGGCTTGCTGCCCTCCGTGTGCCAGAACATCAGGGAAAGCAGGTCAGGCTGCCCTGGAAAGGAGCCAGGGGAGATCCTGCTGGCTTGACAGCCCTTGTCGACACCACCCAGGGACCAGTTCAGAAGCACCAGGTGGCCCACTGTTGAGCGCCCTCAGTCCCATCCCTTAGATTTGTTTTCTTCCAGAAAAATAAGATGACAGCATTAATGTTTTATAAGGTGGAACTGGCTGTTTCCACTCCAGCGTCCCACCCCGTGGCCCGGCTCCCACTCTGGGCAGCTTCTCCCTGGCATCTGCAGCTTCCCCTGTGGGCCACACGGACCGGCGGCAACTCCCAAAATGGTGGAGACAAAGGAGGTAAAAATGCAAACTCAATTGTGACCCCCATGAGGTTTAATATTCTTTTCTCCCAAATTAAAAAAAAATTACTACAAGAACATGATAAAGTAAATTTAAAAATTAGCCTATAGTACAATATATCAACTTATCCCATAAATCTGATTTTTCCAAATTCCCTTCCAGTCTTTGTCTGATGTGTAATTTTTATGTAACCATAAGCACAGAAATGGTACTGTGCTGAGTCCGGCCTTTTTTCACTTGGCATGCAGTCATTAGCACTTCTCCATAGAGCCACATGATCTCCATAATTGCTTTTAATAGCTGGGATAGTATTGCACTAGGAAGTATCCTAATTTACAGTCCATCTCTTTTAATAAAGAAATGACGGCAGCAGAGTCAGAGGCAATGCTGTTGATCTCAATTTGAATCTGTTTCCTCTTCCAACCAGGGTGTTCCCAACTGAGGTGAGGCGGCTGGGACATGCTGAAACTCAGCCTCTGCAGATACAGCCCCAACACCAGACTCAGGAATGGTTTCACGTTCCAGCCACCTAAAGGGATCTCCAAGGACTTGAGCGGCTGCAAGCCTCAACCTGATGTTCTGAGACAAAGGGAGCAAAGGACTGAGTGATCAGAATGGGCTGTTTCAGAGTCACCCAGAAACACCAGCCTCTCCGACAAGTGCTGTCAGGACCGCGGCGCATAGTCGGTGGCGAGGTGACCGCAGGGCATACAGACAGCCCCCCATTACATGGTTTATGGCTTTGCTCTGTGAGTGAAGCATTAATTAAAGAGGGACCTCAACAAGTTTTTGAAAATTTATTCTTACCTACTGTACTTTGATCATAATGACATGAGACAGGAAAAAAAATAATTTTTATGTGGTTCAAATTTATGAGTTTTTACATAAAGGCTTTTGTGGGTATTTTAAGAATGTGCTAAAATGTTGTCTGAAACCACATAAAGCCGTCTGAGGAGTCGCCCGCCAGAACTAACAGCACACACATGGAAGCACTTTAACTGGCTTTTGTATATTTAATGAGTCAAATAGTATTAATATTGTTTAAATGCTAACATGCCATTTCAATAAGGTGGCTCTACCATCGCCAGCAACCCACTCTTGGGCCTTGCACGTCAATGTGAATGATGTATCAAACACTGCTCAGCGCTGAGAATGCCTACAGGGGATCCAATTCAGCCACACCCAGGGCTCTGCTCCTGCTGGGTCCTTCAAAATCACCAGCTTTCGGGGAGCCCGGGAGGACCAGGCCCTATATCAACTGCTACAACTCAGCTGATGCTGAGCTCCAAGGGAAGGACCATGGAGTTCTTGCAGTGAGGTCTCCCGTCAAGCGGGCAGCTTGAGAATATCTTTAAAACATGGAGGCCCAAAGATGAAAGTGTGGGTTTCTCAGGCTGAAATCCACACACATGCTGGAGGGTGAATGACCCAAGACCCGAGAACACAGGGACAATCTTCAGGGACACTGTGGAAAAGCCACCTGGGAAAGTCTTAAACCAAGCTCTGTGGCCTCTCAAAGCTCCAGGAACATCAGGAGTTGGGGGAAATGACCATCTATCTGGGAACAACTGGAGTAAAAGTCCATGCTGGTGTCCACCCAAGAGTGAGCTCCTCCAATGGAGTGCCATCAGTCCCACCAACAGTCTTGGTGGCTTTCAAGACTCCCTGTAGAGATTAACATTTTCTATGGCAAATGGAATTGCAGAGAATCCAGAGAGCCAGGACTAAGAAGATGGGGTCACTTTGGGTTGGCTCTCTAAGTCCCACCATTTGGGAAAATAGCATGTTGATTACAGCCGGCAGATGCGGGTTTCACCAAGTCCTAAAGATTCAGTCTCCAAAGACACCTCTTTGGAGATGGATTTGGCAATGGATGAGCCAGGAGCAAAAGACCAGACCCTGAGGTGGGTCTCGCTACTTATCAACAGTCAGTTAACAACGAAGCACTGGTTGACTTTATTCTCTGTCATCACATCCCTGGCCCTGGATCAACTGAAAGCCAGGGAGTCAGTGATTCTCATCTTCTCAGAGTCCTATGTCCTTTCTCCCTGAAAAGCTCTCTTTCATTGGAATAATTTCATAGTCATGTATATAAAATGCTACATCCCTAACTTCAACCACAGGACTTCTGGAGGGAAGGAAAAGGGAAAACACTTCACACTCAAAATGACCAACTTCACAAAAGCAAGAAGGAATATTTCAGCTCCCAAAGCTTTACAGAGTATTTCAAGTGGAGGCTGCGTGGAGCACTAGGATGGAAATTTGTCTAAGGAACCTGAGCAGTGACCGTGAATCACCCCATTCCCAGTCTTGGCCAACCCTGGGCTGCCTACGGAGCAGGAAGACGGGACTGGAATGGGCTTTGTGTTTGCCTTCACTCCTTCGTTTCAATCTGCCGCCTGGAAGAATAGCTGGATTCCTACTTCTAACAGAGGCCCAACGGTTACTGAGTCGCATGCCATGCACCTCCACAAATGAACCAGGGCCAGGACACACCTGCTGGAAGCAGGCCTTTCTGGGGTCACTCCGTGGTCTTTTGCCCTTTGTGGGCTGGGCCTTCGCAGGGTTGGGCCAGGTGGCTGGAGGAGGCTCAGCCTATGGCAAATGCAGCATCTACAGTGTAGAGGTACAGGCAGTCACCCCCTGGCTAAGTAAGCCCCTTAGATGCTGGAGTGAGAAGGAGCTTTCTTCTGCAGTCAGATTTATCAAATAAAGCCAAGAGGAAGGCCAGGACTATTAGGGGGCACCAATGTGGCACTGAGGTAGTGCCATTTGTAAAATGAAAGAGTGCATCCGAGGCTTGGCAGGGTCCTAGCTGACTATCCAGGATTTGGTGGCTGCAACAGGGCCTATATGAGGTGGACCCTGAGCACCACAATGCAGCGCCCTAGCATCTTAGTCAAGTTGGTCGAAAGTCTTTGCTTACACACCTCCAGTGACTACAGTGCCAAGGCAAACATTTCCAGTTCAAGTAGTTCTTGCTGGACCTGAGTGAAAACTTCCATCTACTGCCTTCTGGAACCACATGACATAAGAACTTGATGCCTGTTCCTCATGTAGTCCTTTTAAATAGGTACAGATCACTTACGTAAACTCCAAGATCTCTCTTCTGGCTTTCCTGTCATTGTATTATTCATCATAAGACATGATTTTAAGTCCCCATATCTTGGCCATCCTCCCCATACACAGGAACATGATAGGACCCAGTGCCCCGCTATGCACTGGCCCCTGTACAGTGGAGACCAGACGTCTCTTGGGGTAGGGGCTGTTTTTCCATCAAGGAACACGGGACCAAATTACTTTCTTGGCAATTGCGCCTCACTTACACATACTGAGCTTGCAGTCCTTACAAGCCGAATGTTTTTTCTTACATGCTGTTATGCAGTTGTCTCCCACATCCTACTTTGAAGAACCTAGTTTACTGAATGGGAGAAAATCACTTTCCACTCAAATACATAGGGAACATACATCAAAGTAGGATGCAATCTAAATGCTACACAACCAAGTTCCAAATTATGTAGACCAGCTTTCTGAACCACAGACTGCCAAGACTTCCTAGAAAGAGTTCTGCAGGCTGGAGTGAAGCATCTGTGGAGAAGGTGATGATCAATGCGACCATCTTCCTAGCCACTTCCTTCAAGGGGGCCTCATTTCTGACAAGAGGTGAGGGGAGCTGTCAGAGGGGTATGAGGGAGAGATGGGAGAGAAGGCAGTATGAGGCGGGATGGCTGGAATGCCAGGTGACTTCAGACTGAAACACTTTTAAATGTCAGTGCAGTTCAAACAAGCGGACCCCCCACCCCCGTTACCCTGTGCCAAGCCAGGGACACTGGCCTTCAAAAGGTCCAAAGCTATAAGACTCCACGAGATTCTTCCTTCTCCTCCTCATGTCCTCCTGTCACGTCTGTGGTCTGTGCCACATCTGAGATCGCACTGAAAGGCAGAGCAGGACCTGGGATAAACTGCCACGAGAGACACTCTTTACTACAACTGGCACTTGGGCATGGCAGTAACGTAGCGAGGAGGTCACACGGGCTCTCACTCAAACAGAACTCCTGTGCTTGGTGACTGATTTTTATGGCAAAGACAGGCAGAATAAAACCCAGAGGCAGAGCCATTCTACCAGAAGATGAGGTTCTGTCCCAAAACAATACCTTCTTGTTTCCTCCAGCCTAAAAAAGAAAATACCACCCCCACCCAGCTACTGGTAGTCCATTGTTTTTCTGATTAACCTCAACATGATTTCAACATGAAAAAAATAAACAAAAACCACACCCAGTACTCGCAGGTGGGAGCCATTAAATTCCATCCCAAAAAGAAAAAAAAAATCTCCAATTTGCTTGTAGAGATACCTACAACCTGGCCTCCCTCCTTGCCGTGCAGACCAACATTCCTTTCTCATTGGCTTCAAATTGGCCACGTGTGGATGAAATGAAAGTTCCTGTGGCCAGGATTCTCACCTGGCCCTGGTTGGCCAGCTTACTACACATGTGTGGGCAATACATTGCTATTGACTCTAAAGAGCTCCACCCAGTGCTGGGGGCACACAGTGGTGGCACGGCTGCAAGGCTGCAGGAGAGCAGAGCAGAGGCTGGAGTGGTGGCAGCACCAAGGACAGAGGGCCAGAGGATGGCTGTGCGGGACGACTGTGTAGAGAGGCCCCAGAGAACGGCTGTGTGGGAAGAGGGGCCCAGAGGCAGAGACTGGCTTGCTGCGTGCAGACTCGCTCTGAGTGAATGAGATTTTAGTGATTGACCTGCCATTGTGGAAATAAAGTTGGGTATAACCCTTTCACCCCAAGAACGTTTTACTGTCATTTGTTTGACATACTGAATCCATAGTCAACTTGCCCGGGGTTGAAAACCATTGGCAAGACACCACTGTCGAGACACTAAGTGTACCCCTCTCACCACTGTCCAACAGAAGGACACGGGCACTGCCCTATGGGTCTAGCTTCTGGAAAGCCCACGGTAAGCTGCAGAAGGCAGGCTGACAGCTACAATTCTGGGGGTGGGGAACATGGGCTCTCCTCTCCACTATGGTGTAGCAGCCTCCCTTCTGGGTGCATCTGTAAAGCCACCTCATACAGGCACTGGGAAGAGCACAGGAAATAGACCTGTGGCCGAGGAGCGTGGCACAGAGCAGGCACACAACCACAGGTGGCTGTTAGCTTTCGTAAGGCTCTCTGGGCAAGAAGGGCAGCTCTTCTCCCTTCTCCTAACCTTGACATGTTGTTGAACTGCCACGGAGCAAGGTCCTGCTTGCTCTGTGAGAGCATGTCCCAAATGCATAACCCTGGGGGCAGGAGATGGCCTCGGACAAAATGCAGAAAAACCAACATGTGGCTTTGGGCTGGCCATGTCCAGACCTGCTGCTGAAACCTGATCACCCTTGTTTGCATGTTGAGACCAGCTGTTTCATCACAGTATGCTGAATGGTCCTGGAGTCTGCCTGTGGACAAGGGAAAGGTATTCTGCAGAAATTCCTTCTAGGACTCACAGGTGCACCAATCCCCTGAGCAAACATACCAATTGGCTTAGGCATGTGCGACTTAAATGCCAGTGGCGCTAGGAGTGCACATCTGGCCAGTGGCTGCAGCACTTTACAGTCTCTCTTTATAAGGTTTCTACTTTTTTTTACTTGCTGAGGAATAACAAAGGGCCTCTCTGAAAAGAATGGTGCTGTCGCAGGGCGGCAGACCTGCTCTGGGATCTAACCAAACTGTCCACACCCAGCACCACTGTGGCCATTTTCCGCCCCTCTGGACACCTGTGAAAAAACTGTAGGACCCACTTAGCCCACCTCCTGAGAACACCAATAATCAAGGCCCTCTGCACTCTCAAAGCCACCATATTCATCTGAGAATTGCCATTGTGGAGACCCCGTTCTGTATCAGGGGCTTTGCACATACTATCTTTTTTTTTTTTATTTTGGTACCATTAATCTACAATTACAGAAAGAACATTATGTTTACTAGGTTCCCCCCTTCACCAAGTGCCCCCCAACATACCCCTTCACAGTCATTGTCCATCTGCATAGTAAGATGCTGTAAAATCACTGCTTGTCTTCTCTGTGTTGCACAGCCCTCCCCATGCCCCCCACGCACTATACATGCTAATTGTAATGCCCTCTTTCTTTTTCCCCACCCTTCTCCCTCCCTTCCCACCCATCCTCCACAGTCCCTTTCCCTTTGGTAACTATTAGTCCATTCTTGGGTTCTGTGATTCTGCTGCTGTTTTGTTCCTTCAGTTTTTCCTTTGTTCTTACACTCCACATATGAGTGAAATCATTTGGTACTTGTCTTTCTCTGCCTGGCTTATTTCACTGAGCATAATACCCTCTAGCTCCATCCATGTTGTTGCGAATGGTAGGATCTGTTTTTCTCTTATGGCTGAGTAATATTCCATTGTGTGTATGTACCACATCTTCTTTATCCATTCATCTACTGATGGACACTTAGGTTGCTTCCATATCTTGGCTATTATAAATATGCACATACTATCTTACAGTTAAGAAAATGGAAAGCCAGAGAAAGGAATGAACTAAGTCACACAGCATGGAAGTGGGGGCCTGGCTGGCCCCATGTGGCAGGAGTTACCACATGGAGTGCAGGTGGGCAGGGCAGCCCAGACCTCAGGGGCCCTGGTTCAGCCTGTGAGGTTGGACTGAGGTAAGCTAAACACATGCAACCATGTCACTGTATACAGTGCTGCCTTGAGGTGGAAGAGAAGTCAAGTGGACAGAGGGATATACTCGTGGCTGGGAATCTGGGCCACACCACTGAGCACTCTGCAGTGGGAATCCTGGAAAGGAGGGTGCTCTACCTCAACAAGGCAGCTGGGGCCTGCTGGCTGAACCTTCGTAGGACCACCAATCTTAATACTGCCACAAAGCAGCTACCCAGAAAAAGGGATCTGCCAGGAGCCTGGGAGGTAGTTCAGCCAGGGAGCACACTCCACTGGCAGGAGCCTGACCACAGGAGGGAGCTGGCCTCTGATTCCCATGGGCGTCTTCACCCCAACAGATGGAAGTGCATAATCCAAAGTGTAACTGTGTGCCATGTGGTTATAGGAACCTAAGGAATTCTAGAGGAACCACAGTACCTGACGCCAAATCAGGGGATCATGTTTGGAAATGAATTTATTTTCTGTATACTCTTTTTTTCCATTTAACTTTCTTTTAGCAGATGAGAATCAGATGGCATATGCCAAGGCAACCAGCCCCTGGGCTGCAGCCTCTGAATGCCAGGCAGAGGGGACCTGCAGTGGAACTTCTATCACTGGCCTCTAGGCTGGTGAGCAACAAGCAACCTTGCCTAGACCCACTCTTCAGGGGCTCTAGAAACTGTAGCAGATGCTTCTGCTAAAGAGCTGTGGTCACATGAGAGCTGAAATTCATACTGTGAGAACAGAAAGTAGACTCGACTCACCTGCCCTAGAAAGCAAACAGGGCTCTCTGAACCATCGCCCTAGTCAATTAAAACAGCACCACTGAAGGGGACTTGGGTTTCCCCTTTACTGCTTCCAGCACTCGCATGTAAGCCAGAGTCCTAGAGCAGGCAGGGCAGGTTCTTTGGAAGCCCTCCGGGGGCATGGCTGAAGTTACAATAGATGTGACAACCCAAATACTAGTCACGCTGCCGACAAGCTGAAAGCCAGACATCACGTCCCCGTCTTCACTCTGCTGTCCCAGAGCACCAGATGTGCATTAAGTGGTGACAGTGATGGATCTGTCCAGACCTTTAGGTCTGGGAAGGCACCCTACTCGTCTGGGCAAGGGGAAACAAGTCTACGCACTGTGAGCCCTCAGACCTATCTGAAGGGGCAGGGAGTGAGAGCAGATATACCAAAACAAAATGGTCCAGGTTTCATCAGCTCCAGAACTTTCCTGACCCATTCATTCTTCCATTACCTCAGGCTTACTTTGCTCAGTGCTTTCACCTCCTTCCAGCGGGGCCTCAACCTAGAGACCAACGCTAAGGGCCTGGCTGTTGCTGGAGGTGGGAAGCAGTGGGTAACTGTGACCTCCAGAGCTCACTTAGAGTGAGGAGTCAGGACTAAGCAGCCAGACTAAGGAAGTCCCGGTCTCTCCAACCCAAACTTCTCCAACTGCTTCTGGAGGAGTTTCTCAGGATGTACCTTAGAGATGTCTATGCACCCTGGCACCTCCAGGCCCTTCCCAATGCACCAACAATGACACCCACAGCCCGTGTCTGACCAGGGCCTGTGTACATCTCCCTACTGCTCATGTCCTGTGCTGGCCTCCACCTGCGGGCTGCACAAGCCCGGAGCCACCTCAGGTCTCTGCCCAAGCCACTCCCACCACCCAGAGCACTGTCTCAGCCATCTCCTTCCCTGCCAGGTTGTCCAGGCAAGCCTGGCTCTCCTAGACCACACCAAGGTTCTGTGCCCCTGCAGGACTCCTGGGACCCAGCGTGTCCTGCTCCCAGACAAGATTTATTCCACTGCAAGGAAACAGGGCAGCAGCAGTCAAAGGGTAGTCCCAAGGAAACCAGATGCAAGTGTCCAAAAGCCTGGACTCCCCCAAGACATACCTAACTCCAGCAATGAGCTGTGACAATACATGTGAAATGCTGCAGGGAAGCTCACCAGACTGAGTGAAGGCCCTTCACTGGGATGTACCCTCTGCCAAGCACACACCCGAACCCCAGACTCCCAGAAGGGGGCCAGGAGTACAGCACGAACCATAGGATGTGTGCAGTTTATGCACCAGGAACCATTCTTATCAGGGAACAGGGAATGCTCCTCAGATCCAAGTTTCCAGATGTCAGCCAAGGGCCAACGTGCAAGGACAGCAGTCCCAGGCCTGCTACGCCCCAGGGCCAGGCCACTAAAATCAACGCACAGCCCCCACCTCCAGTCAGCCCCAAACAGCCCTGTCCCAGGACCTGGTTTGGGGGCCTTCACAGAACCCAAGTTGTGCAAGTACTTCATTCACGTCCTGTGTGCACCTCCCACCCTGTTGAAACAAGAGCCCCTGAGGGGCCGCACCGGACCATGCCCCCGGCACTCCCAGTGCTCAGAGCACGGCACCCTCCCAGGAATGCTTGTGGGGTGACCCCAGTGTCATCCACCACATGGGAACTACCCCACTCCACTTGTGAGACAGATTTACTGGTGTTCGCACCGTGGGCTGGTGACAGGGCCCTGAATAGAACATTCTAACACGGCTGGTGATGTTAGAAACATTCAAAATTTGGAAACATTCCCAAACAATGGCACATCCACAATCAAAAACCACAGATAGAGGACAGCCATCAGATAACTGCTGCCAAGTTAGATTAATCCTGTTATACAGACAGCTTGAAGGTCACCAGAGGGACAGGATGAATCAGTGCAAGAAGAGCCTTAGGAACGGCACCTCACTTAATGTCCCCATTGGCCCGTAAGACAGGCTGTGGTACCTTTCCAACAGGTAAGGAAATAGGCTCTGAAAGTTTCCTTCCTTGCCCACAGTCAGTGAGTGAGCAGGGCAGAGCGGAAAATGAGTCCAGTTCCTCCCTGTCACAGCCCAGCCGGCACAGCGGTGCAGGGGGCGGGGAGACTTGGGAGGGCGGTGTCTCCACCTCCTGCCTGGAGGCCCCGCCCACCACCACTTACCTCCTTCCTATACTTCTGCTACTTCTGTTTCTTCAGACACGCTCCCACTGCCGCCTGCAATTCCCACCAGGACTGAAACCCTAAAATTCCCCAAGCCCAAAGTCCAGACGGCAGCTGGAAACATGAAGTTTCAAGGACTCAGGAAACCAAGGCAATGAACTTTCTTCACACACGAATGCAGATGCCCTGACCTCCCCAGGACAGTGTTACTCAAATGTGAAATGACAGAGGGATGGAAAACGGAAGCCCCAGAAAGGGGTGAAGGGGCAGGGAGCCAGAGGAAGGCCCAAATCAACTAAGATCCCAGAGATGCTCATGGGCTTCTAGGACTGCTACAGGAACTCCAGCCTTATTTCACTCTCTTAACTTCTCCCAGACAAGAAGGGTTGATTAGAAAAGCTAGTTAAAGCTTTTGAAGATTATCTCAGACCTGAAGCAAGGAAGAACACAAAATGTCTTCCTGCCCTGTTCCTCCACCCCCCAGACTCTGGCCTTCATTAAGCTTTGATTTCAATCAACTGCACACCCACTAAAATTAACTTATAAGGCCAATAAATTGCAACCGCATGTTTGAGGGTATGATATGCTGCAAACCAAGAGCCAAGAATCGCAAAGCATGGGGCAAGATGTCTGGCACAGATGGGAGTAATCAGCCCGGGAAGAAAGCAGTGCCAGCCCCTCTGGTTAGAACATCTGGTCTCAGCAGAATCAGGGCTGACAGAGGCAACAGCTAGACCCCATGTGAAAGCCAGAGCAGAGAAGACTTCTATATTCTCTGGAAACCTGAAAAATCAAAGCACTGATTTTGGGGTTCGGGGCAGACTCCTGGTGGATCATACCACAAGTGAGACACTTCTCTGGCAGCTGCGAGTGCCTAGCCTACATTGTTATGTCTCCCCCAGAAAAGACAGGTTGCTTAGCTCAAGTGATGGGGTTTTGTGACTGATGAGCTACCCTAGGCTTGGGCCTAAAAAAGCAAGGCCTGAAAAAAAGATGGTGGCATGAGAGGTGAGACAGAGACCTCCTCCTAAAACCACATATAATATGAAAATATAATTAATACAACTAATTCTGAAAGAGCAACAGGAAAGGCTGTGCCAGGCTGCATACACCTGGAGGAAAGAACAGACCTCACAGAACGGGGTAATGTACCAAAGTCATGATCTGGCAGGACCCAAGCCCTTCCCCCACCCCAGCTCACCAGTGTGAGGAAGAGAAACAGAGCAGGGAGGGAGTGGAAGCCTGGGACTGCTGAACATCTAGCCCTGGAGATCTGCTCTGGGAGCACGAACCTACATTGGTACTCTGGTGATTAGTGGGGTTGGAAAGCTAAGACAGGTGGAATACCTGGACAGACTGAGATCCAGCTGCTTGTGGAAAACAGGAATCCACATCCAGCTCATCTGGGCGGGCAGAGTCTGCGAGACTTCCTAACAGCGAGAGGGCTGCTAATGGGGCAAGGATTGCACAGAGCTTACTGCTCAGGAGAAAGGAAGGGTAAACAAAATTGTCCGGGTGCACTCTGCCCAGCAGGTTGGGAACTTTCACGATCTTCAGGTGCTCCACCCCCTTGGCTAGCTACACAGCTCCAAGGCCCCCCACCATGATACACAGCCTGCTGCGCCTTCCTCCCGGCCAACCCGCACCTAGCTTGCAAACCAGCAAACCCTGCCCTGCCGTCAGGCCAGCCGGAGGGAAGCTCCGCCTACAGCAGTTACAAACGCAAAGCATAGAGGCTTACACCTGTGTGTTCGGCCCACTGGTTCTGGCAGTGGACAAAGGCATAGTAGCCTGGAAGCACGAAACAGCTCTTTCCTCCCACCAGGCACCAGCACCACTCCCCTGCGACCCCTGACATCACTCCAGGGGCTGAGCAGCTCCAGAGAGTAGAGCTTCTGGGCACTAGAGGGAGCCACATACAAATATGAAACATCAAAGGAACCTGGTTCAAAGCAAAATCTCAACACCACCAGAAAAAGGGTCCAGTGGGACAGAACTAATAAATCTTCCTGAAAGAGATTTCAAAATAAAAATCACAAACATGCTCCTGGAAGTACAGAAAAATATTCAAGAATTCAGGAATGAATTTAGGACACAGATCCAATTGTTGAGGAACACAATGGAGGGTATTAAAAGCAGATTACATACAGTGGGGGAGAAAATAAATGAAATAGAAATTAAAGAAGAGGAATACAAAGAAGCTGAGGCACAGAGAGAAAAAAGGATCTCTAGGAATGAAAGAATACTGAGAGAACTGTGTGACCAATCAAAAAGGAACAATATTTCTATTATAGGGGTACCAGAAGAAGAGAGAGAAAAAGGGATACAAAGTGTCTTTCAAGAAGTAATTGCTGAAAACTTCCCCAATTTGGGGAAGGAGATAGTCTCTTAGGCCAGGGAAGTGCACATATCTCCCAACACAAGGGACCCAAGGAGGACAACACCAAGACATATAATTAAAATGGCAAAGATCAAGGATAAGGGCAGACTATTAAAAGCAGCCAGGAGAGAGAAAAAAGATTACATACAAAAGGAAAGCCCATCAGGCTATCATCAGACTTCTCAGCAGAAACCTTACAGGCCAGAAGGGAGTGGCATGATGTATTTAATGCAATAAAGCAGAAGGGCCTCGAACCAAGAATACTTTATCCAGCAAGATTATCATTTAAATTTGAAGGAGGGATTAAACAATTTCCAGATAAGCAAAAACTGAGAGAATTTAGCTCTCACAAACCATCTCTACAGTGTATTTCGGAGGGACTGCTATAGATGAAGTGTTCCTAAGGTTAAAAAGCTGTCACCAGAGGTAATAAAAAGGGATAGACAGAGTACAGAATAGGATACCTAATACATAAAGAATGGAGGAGGAAGAAAAAGGAGAGAGAAAAAAAGAACCTTTAGATTGTGTTTGTAATAGCATACTAAGTGAGTTCAGTTACTCTTAGATAGTAAGGAAGTTACCCTTGAACCTTTGGTAACCAAGAATCTAAAGCCTGAAATGGCAATAAATACATACCTATTGATAATCACCCTAAATGTAAATGGTCTGAATGCACCAATCAAAAGACATAGAGTCACTGAATGGATAAGAAAACAAGACCCAACTATATGCTGCCTACAAGAGACTCACTTCAAACCCAAAGACATGCACAGACTAAAAGTGAAGGGACAGAAAAAGGTATTTCAGGCAACTAATAGGGAGAAAAAAGCAGGTGTTGCAGTACTTGTATCAGACAGACTTTAAAACAAAGAAAGTCACAAGGGACAAAGAAGGACATTACATAATGATAAAGGGGTCAATCCAACAAGAGGGTATAACCATTATAAATATCTATGCACCCAACAAAGGAGTACCTACATATGTGAAACAAATACTAACAGAATTAAAGGAGGAAATAGAATGCAATTCATTCATTTTAGGAGACTTAAACACAACACTCACTCCAAAGGACAGATCAACCAGACAGAAAATAAGTAAGGAGACAGAGGCATTGAACAACACATTAGAACAGATGGACCTAACAGACATCTACAGAACTCTACACCCAAAAGCAGCAGGATACACATTCTTCTCAAGAGCACAAGGAACATTTTCAAGAATAGATCATATACTAGGCCACAAGAAGAGCCTCAGTAAATTCAAAAAGACTGAAATTGTATGAACCAGCTTCTCAGACCACAAAGGTATGAAACTAGAAATAAATTACGCAAAGAAAACAAAAAAGCCCACAAACACATGGAGGCCTAACAACATGTTCCTAAATAACCAATGGATCAATGACCAAATAAAAACAAAAATCAAGCAACATATGGAGACAAATGACAACAATAATTCAACACCGCAAAAATCTGTGGGATGCAGCGAAGGCCATGCTAGGAGGGAAGTATATTGCAATACAGGCCTACCTCAGGAAAGAACAATCCCATATGAACAGTCTAAACTCACAATTAATGAAACTAGAAAAAGAAGAACAAATGAGACGCAAAGTCAGCAGGAGGACGGACATAATAAAGATTCGACCATAAATAAATAAAATAGAGAAAAATAAAACAATATAAAGAATCAATGAAAGCAGGAGCTGGCTCTTCGAGAAAATAAATAAAATAGATAAACCCCTAGCCAGACTTATCAAGAAAAAAAGAGAGTCTATATTCATAAACAGAATCAAAAATGAGAAAAGAAAAATCACTACAGACACCACATAAATACCAAGAATTATTAGAGAATACTATGAAAAATTATATGCTAATGAACTGGATAACCTAGAAGAAATGGACAACTTTCTAGAAAAATACAACCTTCCAAGGCTGACCCAGAAAGTAGCAGAAAATCTGAACAGACCAATTATTAGCAACAAAATTGATTTGATAATCAAAAAACTACCACCCTGGACCAGATGGCTTCACTGCAGAATCTTATCAAACATTTAGTGAAGACCAAATAACCATTCTCCTTTAAAGTTTTCCAAAAAGTAGAAGAGGAGGGAATACTTCCAAACTCATTCTATGAGGCCAGCATCACTCTAATACCAAAATCAGGCAAAGACACCACAAAAAAAGAAAATTACAGACCATTATCCCTGATGAACATAGATGCAAAAATACTCAACAAAATACTAGCAAACCCAATTCAAAAATACATCAAAAAGATCATCCATCATGATCAAGCAGGATTTATTCCAGGGAAGCAAGGATAGTACAATATTAGAAAATCCATCAACATCATCCACTACATCAACAAAAAGAAGGACAAAAACCACACGATCATTTCCATAGATGCTGAAAAAGCATTTGACCAAATTCAACATCCATTCACGATAAAAACTCTCAACAAAATGGGTATAGAGGGCAAGTACCTCAACATAATAAAGGCCATATATGACAAACCCACAGCCAAAATCATACCTAACAGTAAGAAGCTGAAAGGTTTTCCTTTAAGATTGGGAACAAGACAAGGATGCCCACTCTCCCCACTTTTATTCAACATAGTTCTGGAGGTCTTAGCATGGCAATCAGACAACAAAAAGAAATAAAAGGCATCCAGATTGATAAGGAAGAAGTTAAACTGTCACTGTTTGCAGATGACATGATATTGTACTTAATAAAACCCTAAAGAATCCACTCCAAAACTACTAGATCTAATATCTGAATTCAGCAAAGTTAAAGGATACAAAATTAATACACAGAAATCTGTTGCATTCCTATACACTAAAGATGAACTAGCAAAAAGAGAAATCAGGAAAACAATTCCATTCACAATTGTATCAAAAAGAATAAAATGCCTAGGAATAAACCTAACTAAGGAAGTGAAAGACCTATACTCTGAAAACTACAAGAAAGAATTCATAAGAGAAATTAAAGAAGATACCGATAAATGGAAACATATCCTGTGCTCACGGATAGGAAGAATTAATATTGTCAAAGTGGCCATCCTGCCTAAAGCAATCTACAGATTCAATGCAATCCCTATCAAAATACCAACAACAGCATTCTTCAATGAACTGGAACAAATAGTTCTAAAATTCATATGGAACCACAAAAGACCCCAAACAGCCAAAGCAATCCTGAGAAAGAAGAATAAAGTTAGGGGGATTATGCTCCCTGACTTCAAGCTCTACTACAAAGCCACAGTAATCAAGACTATTTGGTACTGGCACAAAAACAGACCCATAGACCAATGGAACAGACTAGAGAGCCCAGATATAAATCCAAGCATATATGGTCAATTATTATAAGATAAAGGAGCCAAGGACTTACAATAGGGAAATGACAGCCTCTTCAACAACTGGTGTTGGCAAAACTGGACAGCTACATGTAAGAGAATGAAACTGAATCATTGTCTAACCCCATACACAAAAGTAAACTCAAAATGGATCAAAGACCTGAATATAAGTCATGAAACCATAAAACTTTTATAAGATAATATAGGCAAAAAAATCTCTTGAATATAAACATGAGCAACTTTTTTCTGAATGCATCTCCTCGAGCAAGGGAAACAAAAGCAACAATGAACACATGGGACTACATCAAACTAAAAAGCTCTATACAGCAAAAGACACCATTAACAGAACAAAAAGGCATCCTACAGTATGTGAGAATGTATTTGTAAACAACATATCCGACAAGGGGTTAACAGCCAAAATATATAAAGAACTCACTCGATTCAACACCTAAAAAGCGAGTAACTGATTAAAAAATCGGCAGAGGATATGAACAGACAATCCTCCAAAGAAGAAATTCAGATGGCCAACAGGCACATGAAAAGATGCTCCACATCGCTAATTATCAGGGAAATGCAAATAAAAACAACAATGAGGTATCGCCTCACACCAGTTAGGATGGCCAGTATCGAAAACACTATGAACAACAGATGCTGGCAAGAATGTGGAGAAAGGGGAACTCTCCTACACTGCTGGTGGGAATGTAAGCTAGTTAAACCATTGTGAAAAGCAATACAGAGGTTCCTCAAAAAACTAAAAATAGAAATACCATTTGACCCGGGAATTCCACTCCTAGGAATTTACCCAAAGAATAGAATTTCTCAGATTCAAAAAGATATATGCACCCTTATGTTTATTGCAGCACTATTTACAATAGCCAAGATATGGAAGCAACCTAAGTGTCCATCAGGAGATGAATGGATAAAGAAGATGTGGTACATATACCCAATGGAATACTACTCAGTCATAAGAAAGAAACAAATCCTACCATTTGCAACAACATGGATGGAGCTAGAGGGTATTATGCTCAGTGAAATAAGCCAGGCAGAGAAAGACAAGTACCAAATGATTTCCCTCATTTGTGGAGTATAACAATGAAGCAAAACTGAAGGAACAAAACAGCAACAGACTCACAGACTCCAAGAAGAGACTAGCAGTTACCAAAGGGCAGGGGTGGGGGAGGGCGTGTGGGGAGGGAGGGAGAAGGGGATTCAGGGGCATTATGATTGGCACACATGCTGTGTGTGGGATCATGGGGAAGACAAATAGTGGCATTTTACTATACTGTTGGGCAGTGACTGCAATGGGGTATGAGGGGGACACGATAACATGGGTGAATGTAGTAACCACATTGTTTTTTCATGTGAAACCTTCATAAGAGTGTATATCCATAATACCTTAAAAAAAAAAAAAAAAAGAGCAAGGCCGAACTTTCAATTCTGCCCAGAAAGAGCATAAACTGATCCTGTGAGCCAGCCACCCAAAAGTCTGCCCTGTCTGCCACCTTTCCCCACTCCCCAGGAGCTAAATTCCAGCAGCATTCCCTGGATTGAGCCAAGGCTATGAATAAGAGGGAGGAAACCATCTTGGGCCTTGGTAGAGGTGAATGAGAAGAGCCCAGATGTTGGCACCCAGGGTGGAAGGGTTTTGGGAAGGGAAGTGATGCAATTTAAGAGATGGTGATGACCCCACCCAGCCCAGCCTTCTGGCAAGCATGCCTGTCACCTCCTAAGCTTTTTCAGCAAATGGATTATTTTAATCTTAAACTGGGGTTGTTTGGGTAGTCAACAACTGCTGACAGTTATTCTCCTGGGGGACACTTACTTCCATGAACCCTTTTTGCTACTGATGATGGCAAAGAAGGAAATCAATAAATATGGGAGGGTGAGAGTGTAACGGGAGAGCACTGAGAGGGTAGGGGTACACAAAGAATCAAACGGTTTCAGAGGGATGGTGTAGGACACGGCCCATCTTCCTGGGCTACTACTCACCTCCTACAAGTAGTCACACCAACTGCTGGCACATTTATTCCAGGATGGAGGAGAGGGGGGGCCACCCCCAGAGAAGTTGGAAGCTGGAGGGCCTGCTAGTCATTACATCCTGGGCTGGGCCCTAGTTTGCTCACGCTGACCTTACCAGTCCCGTGTGCTGGTGATTAACTCTAATTCTCACAAAGTCAAAGCTTACATAGAGTGGGTACCAAAGCCCCGAGCCCAAGGACAGAATCCAAGGCTCTCCCTCAGGATGCTAAGGGAGATTTTCTCCCTCATGGCACAGAGAAGCCTCTGGTAGACAGCAATCACTCTCTCTCAGCAAAGGCCTGGTGCACTCAGACGCCTGGCCTGCATCTTGTTTTAGCTCTGTCTCTGTGCACTCACTGTCTCCTTCCACCCATCCTTCTAAGGAGAATGTCTGGACTAAGAACAAAGTTCAAGGGCCATTAACAAACTAGGGAGAAAAGGGCCCCAAGGCACTAGTCACTATTGTGTACACTCCCACGGCCAGTATGGCAGGAAGGGGGTCTGCCTACTGGATGACAACAAAAAACAAAAAATTCCCACCAGTTCTGCCTTAAGGCACAAGCCAATGGTGGCAGCAGTTGGGGAAGTGGCATGGAAGATCACGTTAGGCCCTTTCTTTCTATTTTTTTTGGTCAAATCTCCAGTACTTCCGATGACAAAGGAAAATCTGTGTGAGCTGAGTTCAGTGCACTCTTCCCGCCAGCAGTGCACAGAATAGCAAGCTCCACGGAAGGCCCTTCACAGCGCAGCACTCACAGGAGGTTTCTGAGCCTGATGGCCGCACCTGGCAGCTTTCAGTCAGTTGAGGGGGTGAAGGCTCAAGCCAGACCCAGTCCCAATTCTGAGATCCATCAGGACCCAAGAACTCAGAAACATCTGGGGTTGCCAGGAATTAGCAGTATGGGAGAACAATTAGAGGTCAGTATAGGGGAGTGGGTCTGCTCTTCACACTGCTTATCTGTGGGTACAGACCAAGCAAGCGCCAGTCTGCAGCAGGGTGCCCTGGACGTGGCAGCCTTACTCATCTCTCTCCTGGGCCAAGTGTGTCCACCTGCCCTCGTGGTGGCAGCTTCTTCGCTCTCCCTTTTCTTTTGATCTGTCTGAGGCTCCAGGCACCTGTCCCCAGGCCTGGGTGCAGGCCATCTTCCCGGCCCCACATGCATCAGCTCAGAGTGACCAGAGCCAGCAGACATGACGCAGTGTTGGGGGTGCCTCCCATCAGAGCTACCTCTGCCTGAGCCCACTTACCAATGTGAAAGGAAGACAGGAGGGAAAACCAGTGGGAGAGTCCATGGCTCCACTCACTGGGGGTGACAACAACTGAGTCTTCCTGTAGAAATGGAATGAGTCTTTCAATGGGTGGGGGCGGGGAAGAGGAGGATGAAGGACAAGGAGAAGGGGTGCCTGACTCTCCGCATCCCACGGCACAACCTGGTCCCTAGAAAAGACAGGTAAGCCCTGGCCTGTGCTACTCAAGGCGGAGACAAGCGCTCCCCTCCCCTGGCTGCCTTCTGTCTGCTCCAAGACCACTGCGAAGAGCTCACACCCTGGGCCTACCACAGGCATCAATGAGGCCACCAGCTCCTGAGGCACTCTGAGAACAGCGACCCCTGAAGGTGAGCAATGTACCAAGATGCTTGGAGGTAAAAAGGGGCGGGAAGAATGAAAGGAAAAGAAAATTTGTTCTCATAATTTCTAGACCAGAAATGGGTTGGCTCATCACGTGTGGTCCAGCAGGGAAAGCGTTGCTCACATGTGGTCCGAGGAGACTGCTCCTCAGGACACTCTGGCAACACTGGCTGGTTGGAAACCGAGGCTCTGGGCCCTCGGCGACCGTTCCAGCCACCACCCCTGTGACCTGAGGCTGCTGTCCCATGGAGAGAACAGGGCCTCCCTGTCCTCCTCTGCAGGTACCACCCGAAGGCCCTGTTCTCTCTCCTCTTCCTCCCCTGAAGCAGCATACAAATGCTGGGGGGACACAACGAGGTCCTCTGGGACAAATTGTCACAGAACCTCAGTGTCTGGGCCTGTTCAGTGTCATTGCCTATTGGGGTGCGGGAAGCTGTCCTGTCACCCCCAGAAGATCAGCTCACCTGCAGAGCACAGCACACACAACCATTAACACTTACAAAGCTACCTTAAAAGTGAGATTTTCCCAGGAAAGAGAAGTCGTTTCAGGAGGCTCTGCAGAGAGACAGACCTAGGTGTGAATCCCAGCCCCTGCTGCTTCCCAGTGGGTTGAGCATCTCTCAGTTTCCTTGCTTGTTAAACAAGGTAACCCCTACTTAACCCTACAGAGTTCTTGGGTGGATTGAAGGACTACTTTGAAGACTTTCAGTGATAACTGGGAAATGCTCAAGATACTATGCCGATCCAGACCCCACAGAAGGCATTACATCTATGACTGACTGTGTGCCACTATGTAAGTGAACCAGCGAGACAGGAGAGAGAAATAAATGGGGGAGGAGAGTCAAAGACAAAACTGGGTTCTTCCCCAGGTCCAGCCCAAAAGGGCAGCAAATGTCAACACGTCTGAATCACTTAGGAAATCATGACCCAAACATTTAAGTCCGCAAGAAACCAAAACCACCCTTGTTCTGATCCTCGGAGAATCCAAGAGCTGCCTTGCCTCAGAGACGCCCTCACAAGCAGCCCTCTGCCTGACATGGCATGGCTGGCCCTGTCCAGACATCAGACCTCAGCTCCAGCCTCACCTCCGGGCGAGGCCCCGGTGGCTCCCCTCAGAGCAGCGAGCTGCTCCCGACCTCATCACCCATCACGGCACACGCTCGTTTACACTGCCATCCTTCCACGGTGGAGGCACCAAGAGGACAGAGACTTGGTCTGCCACGTCCAAGGCCGCACTCCCAGAACTCAGTGAGCCCCTGGTTTGTGGCAAGCATTCAAAGGATGGCCAAGTAAATGAATAAATTTTGGGCTTTGGACTTGGATAAGGATAGCTTCATATCCCAGTTCAACTACTTACTGGCTAAGTGAACTTGGGCAAGTTATTTCACCTCTGAATCTGTCAACTCATTTGTAAAAGGGGGATAATCCTCTCCCACAGGCTGTTTTGAAGATAAAATTAGAAGGGAAGGCACTGGGGTAGTTAACACAGCCTGTGTAGCCCCTGGCTGCTAAGTGCTATCACTGTCCCTGCTAGTTTATTATCAGTATTACCACTGTAATATGAAACTGATTCCACTTGGGAATTCCTGTTTAATAGCTGGATAGGTTTCTTGCCACATGGCTGGATAAAAGACGACAGTAAAAAACTACTACAAATCAATTACAAGATATAAGAGTCAATTGCTCAGCACTGCTGGAGTGAGACCTATTCTACAATAGGGCAAAGTTCTAGATGAGAGGGGCTCTTTAAACATGGAAATCAAAAATTTAACCATAAAAATAAAAAATCTGTAGAAACTTCAGGCAAATACGGACTCACATCCTAGCTCTCCTTTGCCATTATGTCCTGTTGTGAGTCACTGAGCCCCTCAGAGTCTGAGTCTCCTCAACTATAAAAAAAGGGAACATCTTCCCCAAAGGTTCTTGTAAGGATTGAGGAAAATGTATATAAAATGCTGCATGTGATAGCTACCTAAGATAAAGCTGAATCACACAGCCACGCTTTCAGGGGTGACCAGAACGCTCAGGGCCAGCTGTTCATGGCTGTCTCAGAGCTGGGGTCTGGGACGCCCTTCATCTCCTAAGGCTGTTGGTGGTGTGTCTGTGTGTCAGGCTGAGATGTGTCACTTTTCCTCCAAAACCAGCCTCTAAAGGAAATTCTTTATCGGATGCTTTATACCAAATCTGCTGTGAACTGGAATACCACTCCAACTGTCCACAGAACAGAGACCTGACATTCCTACGTGAAGTATGACACCCCCAACTTTTTGACAACGGTTTCAGCAGTTCAGATACACTGTTTCTCTCACTTCCATTTTCTTGCTGATATCCTATGTTAGGGTGAGCAAGCTACAGACTGAGGGCCATATACCTCAAGGCCCAAGAGGTGGTCCTCATATTTTAAAGGGTAATACATATTAAAAAGGAAAAAACAAGGGCATGACAAGAGACTAATGTGGCCTGCAAAACCAAAAACATTTACTATTTGGCCCTTTACAAAAACGTCTGCCAATCCCTCTCTTAAATGACTGAATTTGTACTGAAGTAGAATTGCATGTTTTACAGTTTTGCTTTATTTTCAGCACAGAATTTAAAATAACTTTCTACTGATTAAGAAAAAAAATTCTTCAGAGGATAACTTTCTCTGTAGCCTTTTGTTGACAGACTGATCGATTACATGGCCATGCCTTTTGGTGGTATGGTGGAAGGCAGGATTGGATAGGAGCAGAGAGGGGAGGTGGGAATCTGAGCAGACCCAGCAAAATACTTTCCAAGGCAGAGGCAGAGCCCCAAACAACTCAGGAGCCAGGGAGGACTGTCAGCTCGGAGGGGGGCTGCCAAAGTCCCAATGCACAGAGGCCTCAACTGATCAGGAAGCAGGACGCTCTGGCTCCAGTAAGAATTGGGCTGGGACATGCTACATGGCAGAAAACATGTCAGGTGGAGACAGACAGACCTGAGTTTCCTTCTTGGCTCTGCCTCTTGCCTTGGACAAATTCCTTAATCGAAGCCTCAATTTCTTCATCTGGAAAGTGGAGATTAAAACAGTGATCACTGTTTGTGAGGGTTCGAGATGATGTGCAGAAAATTTCTGGCACTATGTCCTGTATATGGTAGGCACTTTCCCAATGGCAGCACTATAACAAAGCATGAAGTGGACTGACGCGCAGGTAAGTCTGTGTAAGGTGGCATTCTAGTATCGTGTATCTAGCTGACCCAATGACCAAACCAGTGCCCAGCATCCTGCTATGGGTGCTCCAAATTTTAGTTAGTTAGGCAAGCCAGGTAACAGGTTCAAGGGAGACTGCTTGGCTTGGTCACACTCACTGATGATTTACTTATCAGAATCATTAGAATGAGAAAGTACAAAGGGAATAAGCAACTCACAGGTCTCGATACTGGTCAAAGGCATTATTGGCTTCCACTTCCAGCTTTCTGAGCCGAGCAGAAGGCATGGCCCCATCTTCCAAAGGAGGGTCATATTTGTTACTCCATGGTGACCTGGAAGGCAGGAAGGAAAAGGAAACAGTGTGAATTGTTCCAGGGACACCTGGGCCTGTGTGCCACGAGCCCATGCATTAAACTTCAGAGGCAAAGCCAGTACCCACAGAGAAGATTTTTCTGAGCCCTGGCAAGGAACAAGGCTTTCTTGAGGTTTGCAGAGCAAGGGCTCAGAAGCAGACAGACCTGGGTATGAACCCTGCATTCCACCTCGCACCAGCAAGTGTCCTGACTTCTCTGAACCTCATTTTCCTTGTGTAAAATGAGGATACTATTTGCTACACACAGGGCTGTTGTGAGGAGCAAAGGACAAAATTAATCGACCAGAGACTAGACCAAAGCCTGGTATGTAATAAGTGCTCAAAAATGTGATTCTGCAAACTCTTTTTCTGATTTTCCTTTGTTTTCATCACTGTATTGATCAACAGATGCCCCTCTCTCCTCCCTGAACTGTTGGCAGCTATAAACTTTTACTCCAAAGACTTTCTTAAACAATTAAGGATTAAGAAGAGAGCTGTCACTTACGGAAGCAAGTGAGAGACTCAGCCTCTGGGAAACACTGATTACATACATGTAAGAAAACCTGAGGTCAAGTTTTCCACATGAACAGAGGACAGCTTTCCCAACATCCAGGGACCATGCCTACATATAGACTGCTAAGTAATGAGAACCAGCCTCTCTTTTTCTAGCCCAAAGACTTGCTGCATTTTTAAAAATGTATTTTGCTACATCAGGAAAGCATTTAATCAGAAAGAGTGCTGGAAAGGGGACTTTAAGGCAAAAATCTACTCATTAATTCCTGCAGGTGGGGTTCACAGAGCTGGAGGTTCAGATAAAGAAAGAGAATTAAAGAGGTGAGAAAGGAATCAAAGGGAGGAGAAGACAACATGGGACTTAGACAAAGGCTTTACACTCTTGGGCAGAAACGTCTCACTGTTTCTACTGTGGGAAACTCATGTTGCTTCTCTGCTGTTTCCCCTGCTGACAACAAACCTTCCATCACTGAGGACCCAAAAGAACCTTTTGATACTGCACTGATATTAAGGTAAAAAGAGATCACTGCCTTCTGAACCCCAGTTATAAAAGACTCTGTGCACAAACATGTTTCCTCTTGGTAACCAGTACCCCACCAGGCACAGATATCAACAAATCACAAGTGTGAAACCAGAGTAACCTGGATGACCTGTTCTCTGAGCTGCCTTCAGACAGAGAGGTCCCAGCTTTCTTGGCTGGTGGTCTACAAAAGATGAGTGGGGGAAGAGCAGCGGTGCTTGGTGCCCCAAAGGGTCTCCAGGCAGCACCTGCCCTGACCACCTCTAAGCAGAAAGGACCTTTGGAGGCCTATCTTTCCAAGCCAACTGTTCCACCCCATTCACCACACGGTTGGAAGAGATTCTGTAAGTTTAGGGTGAAATACTCCTTTCTGACCTGTGACCACCAGCCGGCTCTTGTGGTCACACTAGATGGTGCACACAACACAGGACAGGGTCAGCCAACATGCCAGGACTTCCTCTGGCCTGGAGTGCAGGTGTGAAACGCTTCCCAAAAGGCCCCCTCCCTTCCTGAGCACGGACTGATGCTAATGCATCCTTTACTGTTCTTGTGACATGTCTTAGTCATCCCTCAAAATAGCACTGCCTGATAGAACTTTTCATGGTGACGGAAATGTTCTCTATCTGTGTTGTCCAAAACACCACCACTAGCTTCACGTGGCTACTGAATACTTGAAATGTGGCTAGTGTGACAAAGGGACTAAATTTTAATTTGTATTTAATTCCAATTAATTTAGGCAGCCAACTCTAGAATCTAAGTTCCAAGAGGGCAAGATTTTTTGTCCTGCTCTCCACTGTTTGCTCAGCATCTAGAACTGTGTCTGGCACAACCATGCGCTCATTAAAGGAAAAATGTTAAAAGGATGAATAAATTCTTGCATCTCCCCCAGGCAGAAGTGAGCACCCCCACCCCATCCCCTCACTCCCTACAGATGTCATTCCTATCCTTCCCTTGCCCTAGAATTCAAGAGCTCTTCGAGAAGAATCTGTGCCATTTGCCTTCACACCCTGGGATCGAGCAGAGCCCGCAGGCAGAAAGTGCTGGGGGCAGGCCGAAGCCCTCCAGCAAGGCCCCAGGAATTCTGCTGGTGGTCCACCAAACTAACAAGGGATGGTGCAACTTGTTTTTTATGCTGACGGATACCTAAGCATTAAAAAAACAAAGGCTGCTCAGCAAATCCAGAGACAAAGAGGCAGCTGAAGCACACAGTCGCACACAGTCACCACACTTTTTGTAAATTAGGCTCAGTACCTCCACTCACCAGAGGGAAGGAAAAGCATCTGAGAATCCAAATTCCCGCCCCCCACTGCATGTTCCCTTTGAGACTCTCCTCAGCACACTCCGAAGTCTGACCTTCACTTCCCCAGTTAAATGGCCATCGCCTTCCCGTGGGCCTAGAACACCCAACTCCAACTGGCTTTCATTTAAAGGCAACCTGGTTAGACACAAGAGCCCATCTCTCTTACAGACCCGGGCCTGGGATTTTCAGGAAGCCTGTAACTCACATTTCTCCTGGCTCACAGACGACAGCATTTCAAGCCCTTAGCCCTGGAGCCGGGTAATTGTAGCCAGGGGAAAAATCATAACATTACCCAGAATATTCTTAGTGGAAGGGCCACTCAGAACACATTTAAGAGCTTAAATGGAGGCCATTTGAAAAAAGACAGATGGACAGGAACGCTTAGATTTCAAAAGTCAGGCCTTTCATTTCCCTCAGAGAATGCTTTTTGTTTCAGCTAACAGGTTTCAAGCAGTGCTGCTGGCAACAGTCGCACCATAAGGATCTTATTTAAGCAAACGATCAAACACAGTTAGGATGGAAATGTGTGGAGAAAATCAGAAAACCTTGAAGTTTTATATCGAGAGGGGGTAAAATGAAAGAGAAGTCCTGTGCCCTGACACCTGGAATCCTCCTTGGCGAAGCCCCCAGGCCCCTCTGTGGTGACACAGCAGGGGCTGCAGGTACCAAGTCCCCAGGGAAGCCTGGCCTTAGCATGAATGTAGAAATGATCCCAGGTAACCCCCCGCCCCAGGCTACTGGAGAGCCGCTGCCTTATACAGCAAGCTGGAGTTTTCAGGTAGAAAAAAGAAATATTATGATGACATTGAGTGGGCAAGACTAAGCTCAAGGACCATCTATTCCAGGTCTCCTCTGGACCCTGTGCCTGTTGAGGCCTCTTGCTCTTCAGCAATCTGTCTCTGGAACCAGTGAGCAGCCTCATGGACATCCCTCCCCTTGAGGGCCAGAGCTAGACCTCGGCCCCCAACCTGCACAGTGACTGGCCCTTCAAGGCCGACCTTGATCTACCTCAGGGCTGCCTCGCCACGTCTATGCTGGGACTCCCACATCTGTACGTCTACCCCCACCCAGACCTTGCTGCTCCTGGAACTCCAGACTGCCCACAGCCTACCTGACATATTCACTTCCATCTGACAGGCACCTTGAGCCTAAAATCCCCCAGACCAGCTCCTCCTTCTATGCATGGTGACCCCCACCTTCTAGCTGCTTAGACCCAGAGTGCTGCACTCACCCTTCACCACTCCCTCTTCCCGTTCCCCGCTCAACCCACCTGCAAATGCTGCCGGCCCTATTCTTACAACTTACATCTAGTCTGACACCCTCACCAGCTCCCCTCTGGTCTCTGGCCTGGATTAGGCGAAAAGACATTCTTTACCTAACTTCTTTCAGAAGCCAGCAAAGGACATGATTATAACATAATTGTCTAGTCTCTTTTTTAAAAAGTCAGTATTAATTAAATCTTTGTGACTAACATCAAGCTCTACACTATTCAGCACTTAGCAAGTGTTACTTCATTTAAACCCCAGTAACTCTGTGCTACATTCTCACTCTGGCCCTCAAAACCCTGCCACACGCTGCCCTCATCTCCTATCCTGGTTCTGACTTCTCCCACTTTGTTCTTCTCACCTGATGCCAACCAGCTCATCTCTACCCAGGCCTTTACACCCAGAATGCTCTTCTCCCAGATCTGTGCATGACCAAACATTTCATCCTTAAGTCTCATTTCCAGTGTTACCTATAATGGAGGAGCCTTCCTTATCTATCCATCCCACCTCTCCCTCCCCTTGTCCTCTTTTTTCTTTCGTCACATTATTTATGCATTTATTTGCTACCTGGCTTCCTCACTAGGATGTAAAGTCCATGGAAGGGGGACTTAGAATACTGCCTGACATGTATAATACATGCTCATAGAGAGATGTTACTGAGCATTCTATTGAAAGACTAAATACTATTATTTCCATCTTACACATGAGAAAACTAAAGACCAGAGATAATAAGCAAAGTCCCCATTGCTACAGGGGGTAATGCTGGTGTGGAGCCAACGCTGGCTGACTCCAGATATTTCTCTGTTTCAATTTCTCAGACCCGAACCCCTACCCCAAAAGAGCATTAGGCTGATGCTTTAAGACTCGGCCCAAGTTCTGTCTGTGGCCTCTAAATTATACCTAAAATAGACTGTGTTCCTCCACCATTCTCCAGGCACTGACAACAGCAATCCATCACAGAAATATCAGACTGGTTTAGGGACTCCCAATCTTTTTTAATAGGAAGAACTCCTAGATACCCTTAAAAACCTAGCTTAATGATCAGCATGTATAACGTGTGGGGGTGGGGGACATGGGGAGGGCCGTACAACACAGAGAAGACAAGTAGTGATTCTACAGCATCTTATTACACTGATGGACAGTGACTAATGGGGTGTGTGGGGGTAACTTGGTCAAGGGGAGAGTCTAGTAAACATAATGTTCCTCATGTAATTGTACATTAATGATATATAAAAAAAAAAAAACTAGCTCAGATTATCACCTCCTTCAGGACGTCCTCCTGGAGTTAATCCTGAATAAACTTGGTGCTGGCTGCACAAATCACATCATACAGTCATCAGCTGCTGGCTGTCTACTGTTCTAGACCAGTGATCACTCAGGTCAGGGACAGATGTCAGTTTAGTTATGTTTAGCTCTTAGCTTGGTGATGAGAAGACAGTTGCGTATTTGTTTGACAGAGCTTCATTCAAATGTGCCTTAACCAGGCAGGCCTTCCCTGAGCTCAGGATCTCCATAATGTGCACAGCCTATACCTTGCCATTTGTAGGATTTAATGCAATTATAATGAATGCTCTTGGTTTGTAACAGCATCTCTCCCCCGTTAGACTACAGGCGGAGAGAGAGGTGGAGGGGAGAGAGAGAGGGAGACAGAGGGGGAGATAGAAAGAGGTGGGAGAGAGAAAGCGGGGAGTGGAGGGGAGGGGGAAGAGGGGAAAACGAATGGAAAGAAGGCTGTCAGCCTGTCCAAGCTCAGTGTCTTCCTGCTCTCGCAGGTGGGAACGGCCTGGGGCGCAGCCTGGCTCTGACTGCTGCACTCCGGGGCAGCAGCTCACCTATAGGAGTCCCCATCTCTGTTGTAGTCACACAAAAGGTAATCCTTTCCCACGACCTTGTCTCTGGCGATTTTCAGTGGCTGGTCAACAGAAGACAGGAGATCTTCACATAGACTGGGGACCTGGCAGAAAGAAAGGAAAAGGCAGAAACAGGCGTTAAAATAACACATCAAATCCAGGTTGGCCAATGACTACTACAGCCATATTATGGTCAGCATGTTAACATCTGGCCCTTGGTACCCTGCCAGAGTTATGGGCCTGTTTTTTTCTTTTCCACATGTGTCTGACACCAATTGTGTCCCTCTATAAAGAAACCTGGTCTTGAATTACAGTGGAGCGTGATTTGCAATACAGCTTTCCTTCCAAATCTGCGTGCAGCTTTAATTACCTGGTCGCCGGGGTGGTCTAATATGTATGCTTGGTATTGGTCTCTGGTGGGCAAAGTATAAGCCGAAGTCCTGAGAAGAAGGTAAACATTCTAAATATGCCAGAATCCAAAGAACTCCGAGAAGAACCTGTCTGTGCTGGAGAACTCCCACAGGCTCTCATGCTGGGTGGAGTTTCCAGTAGTTTCCAGGCCCCTGGCCAAGCATTACCAGGTTGGCTCATAGAGTCAACCCTACCTGCTACATAGGTAGCTTCGTACCGGCTTCCCACAGACTGAGCTCCGGCTCGCTCAACGGGTCACGCTGATCCACCCAGGAGCCGTCTCACTGAGGTGGCTCAGTCCATGATCTGGGGCCGGCAAGGCTGAAACCCAGGTCAAGTGCCGCTGAAGCTGACACAGGGCCGGCCCTGTTATCAACCAGGCCACTGGCCTTTTCCTCCCAACTTAAACATCAACTTCCACCAAAATATTCCAGGAAAGGATGGCAGCACTTTCAGAAATGGATTCCTCCAGGCTTGAGTCACTTCCATGCTGTATTTTCAATATGCTGACTTACTCGTTTCAGGGGCCTGGTTTATGGAGGCCCCACCATATCGTTTACTGGACAAGTGGCTGCCAACTGCACCAATAACCCTTCCAAATGGAAAAGTTAAATCATGTGGCAAAGACACCCAGAAGACCAGCTCAGCAGAGGGGCTGACAGATGGCAGTTTCCATGTTCCTCCAGAAGACTCTTACCACCACCAGAAGGACAGGGAACACTGGCACCTCAGAGGCCACCCAGCCTTTGCAGGCTCCTTAAAGCCCCTCTGCTGACCCCTGAGGTGCTTCAGAACTCAGCTTGTATGGCACTGTCTGGCACAACTTTAAGATGGCTAGTTTACGCACATTCTGGCCTCTGTGAAATCATCTGCTTCTGTATACATGGAGCAGCATCAGTCTCCTAGCCCCCAGGAGATGCCCACCACTAAATCATGTAAACACATGTTTATTTCCAGAATTTCTTTTCCATGCAACACCCATCTGTATGTCCCCCTCCCCCAAATAATCACACAAACAAAAACAAGGCTGTTGTCAACATTAGCTTTGGTGATTATAATATCAACCCACCCCATTTCCAAGTGCCTGCCATGTATTATGCACTTTGCTAGGTGCTTTATATATGGCATATTGTCTACCTGAAAGTTTATACTCATCCTGTGAAGTAGGTATGTATTATCCCCATTTTACAGATTAGAGAATTGAGGCCCAGAGTCATTAAGTTGCCCAAGTCCCACACAAGAAGCAAGTATAGATAGAAATCTCCCACCCACCCAACTCTAACCTTGGTTTAATAGCCAACTAAGACAAAGGACAGTGCATGCCAAAGGCACATTCTGATGTCCTTACCCCTGCTCAGCTATGGATGGCCACAGAGCCTGGAAGAAAGTCCTGGCCAAGTCTAGATTTTAACAGCTTCCACCCAAGGCAGCTGGAATTTGGAAGTGGTCTTGCTTTCCTGCTGCTAGCCTAGTGAAATGACCCTGAGCACCCAGGCGCCTGCCTTTCTCTAAGTGTCACTATTCTGTTAGGCTGCTGCCTTGACTTACCTGTTGGGCCCTGACTTTTGCCTAGAACCCCATTCTAACTGGGCGGGGCCCTGACACCATTGGCCCAATTTATCCTGGATTATGGCAGAGATTAAGCAAACAGGCTCTGAAATGAGACTTTGCTACTTTCCACAGTCTAGTACTTACTGTCCTTATGATCTTGAACAAGTTGTTACTACTTTTCAAACTAAGACTCAATTTCCTCACCTGTAAAGTGGGAATAATAAAATACCTCACTGGGATCTGGAGGATCACATGAGCCAAAGCATTCAGCATCCAGGCCAGTGCCCAGCACAGGGGAATGCTCGCATCTTGGTAACTGAGGTATCTATACTCCTATTTTCCTTCCTCCTCTGTTCTCAGCGCCACCTGCTGGTCTATTATCCTGAGCTGCAACACCAGCCTAGACCACACCTGAATTCACTACACTGCTGCAGGAACTGGGTAAAAATGGGCCCTTGAGAATCCAATTCTTAACCCCAGTTCTGTATAAAGCCAGCTGTTTGCCCTTTCCCACTAGTCATGGTGCTTGCAGCTAAGTCTCCCAGCAGAGGAAAGCTTACAAGATAATGGGATTTGGTATAAAATAGGCTTGACTTCACTCCTACCCAAGAGGTTAATCCATGGATCAACAAGTATTTCAGTAATTTCTTCCTAGCACTTACACTAACTGAAATGACTTTTAAATTTACTTGTTGTCTGCCTTCCTAACTGGAATGCAGATCTTACCAGGGCAGGGACTTCACCTTGTTCAGTACTATATCCCTGGTGCCTATGGCCATGGTTGACACAGCAAGCTCCCCAGCTATCTGGGGGAGAAGGAGGAGCCTCTGCAACACCAGTCAGCTTCATTTGTATATTAATAAATTGGTGTGCAGCAAAAATCTTTACCAAAGATTCTGTTGTCAAGAACTAAACCTTGATGGCCACCAATGACCAATTTTCACCTGTGGTTCCAACCAGTCATTCTCAAATATGAACTGTTATGTGGTGGGTAAGCACTAGACAGACAGAACTGGAATTTTAATTAAAGTTCTGGCACTTTTGTTAATATATGACAGCAATGGTGACTGTGTTCTAAGACTGTGTCCTAGTTCTCTTAGACTGAGAACTAAGAGGCCTGGGTTCTAGCCCTTGCTCTGCTATTAGTATCTCTGCCCAAGGCGGTTCATCCGTCAAACTCAGCAGGTGAGCCACACAGAATGATAGCGGCTGGTCCATGGTAAGTCTCACTGAGCCTCAGTGAAAATACTTCGGGCAAAGAAAAGTTAAAATAAAATGTCATTAAGTTCTTCCCATTTAACAATGTATCCACCCTTTATTCAGAGACTGTGGTTTTTTTGGGGGGGGGTTTGTTAAGATGTCCTTAATTTTACGAAATGATAGGTTCATTTTGTTTTTGTTTCAAAGGTTGGCGACCCAATTACCTATTCTCCTTTAAAAATGTTGTTTTAATGTTCCTGGCCTGTGAAAGAAAAAAAAATGTGGCAGCCACTGTGTAGAAAAATGGGATCCAGCCCTCCCCACCTGTCAAAGTGGGTCAGGGTACTTTCAAGGTCAGTGTAAAGGACAGGGAGGGAATCTACTCCTCCCGAGTGCCTTAAAGCACAAAGCTGACAAAGGCAAGAGAGCAAGGGTGGATCCGAGGTGCCAGCTGTCATCAACAGCCACTCTTGTTGCCTGCCAAGCCCACCTTTCCTATTCTTCAAGTCACAACGCTCCTCAATTCCATGTAGCTTGGGCAAGGCTGCTCCGCTCTACTCCACCACTGCCCGTGGGCAATCCAAGAGCCTCAACCCCAGCCTATTCTGGAGAGATGGAGCCCTTCTGGGACTTTACTCCAGGGGTGATGTAGAGAGAGACAGCTCACCCTCTCTCTGCCAGCGACTTGGGGTTGAGGTGAAGGTCCTGGGCTGCAGCAGGCACCGGGAGAACACCTGCCTGAGCTTCTGAGCAACATAAAGCCACGGTGATATTTTCTGAGCATCTAGGCCCAGCCATCCCTGAAGAGGCATGCCTGGGCTTTTCAAAGTCCATGGCAAGGTTTTGGACTGGACTAACCAACCTCAGAAGAACATACACCTAAACTGTCATCAACAAATTATGGCAGCACACAGAAAAACAGAGACCTTGTAAATAGTATGTGATTTGCCCTACCATGAAAAGCATCTGGGATGTGATAGGGCCAATTGATTCTTTATCGAAGCAAGTACAATTCGCTTTTTGGATAAACTCTCCAGTTGGGTCATATTTTTGTATTCTATTTCCTCCATCAGTCCTGTTTCTTTAGTCAAAGATAAAATGCTCTGGAAGAATCATCTTATTATTGTCATGGGGAATGAGAAGTGTGGACTACATGGAGATTTGTACCAGAGCATCAACCCAGGGGTGAATTAGTCATGATCTGGCACAACCTACCAATCGCCTCACTCCCATCCCAGGCCTCCGCTTCTGCTTGAATCCTCTGCACAGCCACACTGTCCTATTCAACACCCTCTAAACATGCACGCTTGCAGATGCGTGCTTCCACTTAAACGTCCTCGCCCTTCAGGTGTTGCTGGATGAAATACTGGCTTGGCCAGTTAAATTTTAATTTCAGATACACAATGAATCTCAAATATCTGGCACATATATTTTTATTTGCTAATAAATTTGGCAAATTATCCCTATTCCTCTCAAATTCTACCATCCTTCAGGGTCCAGCCCAAAAGCCGGCTCCTTTATCAAGATGCCAAATTCTTCTGAATTCCTGCAATAACACTGATGTCGGCTGAATACCAAGCACTCTGGGGTTGGCTGTGCTGCTGCCATCAGCCATCTCTCATCTCACTCCTTCATCAAGTGTTGACTCTGCACCTACAGAGGCAGAGACTGGCCCCCAGCCCCAGCCCAATGACACAGACACCATGGTGGCACTCCAGGGTGTCTGCTGACTTCTGTGGAAGTGGGTATTAATCCTGCAATCTGAAGTCTTATTACAGCCCGAGAAAAAAGGCAGTTTATCTCTGTAATCTAGTCAATTAGTTAACGGCTCTCTCCACACATCACCCCTACCCCCACCTCTTAGTCATGTCAAATGCTTGGAATAGAGGAAGAAATCACATTAAGTCTCATGGATCATGAGTTTGCATGCAATTTAAATGAAAGGACTGGTCCAAACAAAGCCAAGAGTTCACTGTGGGGTGTGTCATCAGCTCTGCTGCCTCTGAGGCCAAGGGGGGGACCCCATCTGGTGAGAGCATGTGATTGGTGCTAACACCTAAGGGCCACGACACCAGAGGGCCGTATGGTTTCTGTCCAAACTCCCACCTGAACTGCTTAAAAACAGCCTTTGTAAGGAATGTTCAGATAACACCAAAGGTGTCAGATCAATCCAAGCTGTTGGGGGGATTTAACCTTAATCCCAAGTGACTTGGAATAATAAACAAATGCTGCCCTGGTCAGGAGAGTATTCCGGCAGTCATTCTGGAGGTGAGGCTGGGGGCCACAAACACAGCAGGGGGCAGGAACCTCCATGCCGTCACCTGGCTCACCTGGCTTCCCAGGGGGCCACTGGGAAGGTGAGGGGAGAGGGGAATAACATGTACTTGGGAAGGGAGAGAAAAACCCCAGAAGGTGGAAGGTAAAGGAGCACCTAGACCATGAGCAGGTGACCCCTTAGTAATGAGGATAAAGATGAGGAGGATATAGCTGCCCACACCCGGTAGTGCCTGCCAGGCACTGTCATATAAACTCTACCTGCATCACCTCCTTCAATTCTCAGAACGACCCTAGATACAGATCAGTTAGCAACCTTATTTTAAAGAAGGGGAAAACAGGACCTTAGAGAAATAACTTGCCCAAAGTCACAGAGCTACTCACCAGTGTCTAAGAAGGGACATGTCAGATACAGTACGGTTAGGTTAAAAAAAAAAAATCACACCCACTCTTGTTGTTGCCCCAAACTGAATACTTTTCCTACTATCAAACCCAACAGCTGATACACGAAAAGGGACACAAATCAGAAGCTTCCGGCCATGAGTGAGGTTTGTGTTTGTGCCGCCATATGGTTCTACTTTGACTCTTCCCATTCTCCATTAGTTATTAATGTTGGAAAAAAATTGTTCAACCAGAAAAAGAAACTTGAGACGAACCCTTAAAAAAAAAAGCACAAAAGGCAGACCAGTTGAACTCCATGGATAATCTAATCCATGGCACCCTCGACTTTAAGAAGTGCACCCTTGTACCTTGTTTTTTTAAGAAATGGCCAAATGAATACATTCCGTCTTTTGATCTACCCGCTGGCTGAGAGCCCGCCACCGGAGAGATAAGAATCAAAAACAGACCCTGTCCACTGGGTCGCACACTAGCTGAGCAATGAGGTGAAATCCTGGCTGGGCAGAGTCCTGGCTGCCGGCTTCCCCACGTGACCAGCAGAGGGTTAGACGCTGCAGCTCGCAGCGGCCAGCAGAGGTCTCTGCTTACACTCTGTTCCTTTTAGTTTTTCCAAGGCCTTCAACTTTGCTTTTCCTCATAAAAATAATAAAGAATTAGTGTTTTTAGCGATACACATGCTAGTGTCATGTCAGAAACATAATCTACAGCGTGGCATTCTAGAGAACACCGACCTCCAAATCAAACACAAGCCCAAATCCCCTGCCAGCCCCTTCCCGGTTGAAGCGTAACCTCCCTAAATCTCAGAACTGGAGGCTACAATGCCTGCTTCAAAGAGAAATTCATTCCACTCAATAAAAGCTGAGTGCCCACCCAATGCACACGTTAGGTGCTACGGATTCAGCGACAAACAAGATGGACACGAAGCACGCTCTGGCCACCAAAACAGACAGGGCACCAGAAGTGAACCTGATGGAGACCGAAGGGCAGGACTGTGGGGATCCAGTGGTCTAGGTGACACAGAGGTGACATTTAAATGAGGGAAAGGAGAGGCTGTGCCATGGTAAGGGACAGCAGCACCAAGGCCATGGGGCAGAGCCCCAAGGTGAGCCTAAGGGAGAGCAGTAAGGGGTGTGGCTGGAGTGGGGCCATGCCCGGGTGGGGCAGGGCAGGCACTGCAGTCCCTCTAAGTGTTCTTATTTAGCATAGGTAATGCATTCACACAGGTCAGTGCTCCAAAGGGTTCAAGAGCACATGCAGGGGTAGCTTCCTTCCCGCCTCACCCCAGCCTCCCAGTGAGGGGCATGGGGCATGGAGGTCCCAGCTCCACGTGTAGAGAAGGGTGCGCCTCAGGACCAGTCCCCCTTGTTCCATCCGGCTGAGCAGCCAGGGCCGCCGCCTCCACAGCCTGCAGACACCAGAGTTCCACCCCCACCCTGCTGCTTGGTGTCGAGGAAACCCAAGACCTGCCTGAGGCCCCAGCAGCAGCTTTGTGACAAGGACCTTAGTCTGTCATCACAAACACTTTGGGCCATGGAAGCATAGTTTTCTGAGCTGATCTCAAGAGTTTTTGCCAATTTTACTTAATGGTCTGAATGTGGCTGCCCTGCTCTGAGGAGAAAGCACCTTCAAGCCAGAAGCCTCACCCTGTCCTGTAAATCACACTCAGGTGGTCCTGCTCCTTCCGGATGGGTAGCAGCTGATGTTCCAAGAGACTCGGGCAAGTGCTGTACCTGGGCGAGCAGTCGAGGAACCCGAGGGGCACCAAAACATGCCAGCACAGGATGAAAGCCACATGAGCTAAGATACGAGCATCTACTCTGAGGCGAGCGATGGCGCCCTCCCTACTGTGTGAATGAGGAATGCCAAGCACAGGGAGAGGTTGCGGCCTGGCTCAGCTAGTAAGGGGTGGAGTACAACTGGTAAGTGAACCCAAATGTGACCCAGCTCTTCCAAAGCATGAAACCCACCAGGCCAACAAGGTGGGAGCTCCCACCTCCAGCCAGACTCAGAGGAAAGGGGTGAGAAAGAGAGAATCTGGGAGGACCACAGCTCTCTTCCTCCCTCCCAGAGCAGACACAGAGGGGGCTGCACTGTGAGGCCCCCCTACTGCCTGGTCCACACCCAGCCTGTCCACACTGTGGCCATTCCTGGGCTGTAGGCAGGGCCCCAGGGCTTATCACCCAGCACAGAGCCTAGGATGGAGGCACTTCGCACCTGCTCAAATGAAGGACTCTTGGACCTCCCCCCAGCCACACGCACAAGGGGGGCTGACTTTTGCATCCCTCCTATTGTAGATCCTGCCCTCTTCTAACTATCTCCTGACTCTAAAAATGATATGCTTTAAGTACAGACTGTATTTCTCATTGCAAGACTGTAAACTGTTAGGTGTACTACTACTGAGAACACTGTTAAACGTGCACATTAAGTATAAGAAGCAATTTCCCAATTTCAGAAACCTTACCATGTGAGTGACCGGGCACCTTCAATCTGAGACACTGGTCCATCAAGTCCCCTAGCCAACTAAGTACTCACTCATAACAGGCACGTGACTGCTCACTGGGGTTATGGGCACTTATGGTGTAACACAAATGAAGCTGGCCAATGGGGCCCAAGTTAGGAAATCTCTTACGACCAACAAAAATTTTATTCTACTTGGAAATAATTTTTTTACCTGCCATTAACAACAAAGAGCTTTCTCAAGAGACAGGAAGTCCCCTTCTCCTTTTCTCTTCCTAGGCAGGTGCCCCAAATCCCCCTAGAGATAAATAGTAAACAAAGGCAAACTTCCTAGGCTGGGTTTCAGCCATTCATACTCAAGATTCCAAAGCTTTGCCTTTTGGAAGCTCACAGCCGGGAGTAAGAGGCCAGAAGAGTTTTCTAAAGGAAGGGTCAGGAAGGGGCAGAACAAAGAGAAGACAAACTGAAAGGAGAAATTAAAATCACTACCTGTGAGTCACTGCAGGCACACACAAAGCTCCTGTTGTCCACACGTAACCTTATGCTTCCCAGAAGGGGATGAACGAGCACTGGAGCCTAATTAAATTAGCCACTCCCCAGCTAGAGCACGACTCATCATCTGTGTGCAGAGAGAAGTCAGGGTCTTTCCAGGCCACCTGGTCCTCTTTTATTAGGGACTAGTCCATGAGGGATGGAATGCAGTTCACAAACATTTTCAGGAAGCCTGAGGTGGAAAACTCACTGGAGAGAAGTCATCTTGGGTTTGGTGCTGAGTGTGGCATGTACCAGGCAGGCAATGGCCTTGGCCAAGAGAGACACTAACAAGGAGGCACCCCAACGTGCTCCATCCTCCCTCCAAAGTCCTATTGCTCTTGCATGGGCTTCTCACACTGGCCCCTCCACCAGCATCCTGGACAGTCATCCGGACCACAGCCACTCTCTCATGGGAATGTCCAAACTTCCCCCAATGGTCCCCAGTTATCCTCCCAAGTCTGCCTCTTCCTTGTACCCCAAAGCCTCTGGAGAGGAGGCCATTCCCTTGGGCTTGCGCCCTTCACTATGTTCCAGCGCTGTACAAGGCTCGAATCTTGGGCCTCCCAGATTCGGTACTGGGCATCCTCAGGGCAGGGATGAGGTCTCTGGACCACCTCGTGCCTAGCATACGCTGGTAGGGCTTCCCAGGAAAGTAGGGCCACTCCGCTTGAGTTCCGATCTTCCAAAACCCGCCTGGGGCTATCCCTGCTCCTCACACTCCGCAAGGTGCCTCCTGCAGCAGAACCTACCGCCTTCCCAGTGAGAGGAAGGCAAGCGCAGACCGGAGCTACGGCCCCTTTCCCGGACATCTCTCCAGCCAGCTTTCTCCCTCTACGGTGTTAAACGCTACTGCACTGGCCATATTCTCACAACCCACCACAAATCTTTCTGGGAACAAGACCAGGTAAAAATTATGAAAAGTCATTTATAATATGATCTTTTTGTTAGACACTGTAATTTCACAGGCAGGATAGGGGGGCTCTGCTATTTAGTAGTATAGAAGCTATGGTCTAATGACAGCAAACCTTTTTTTAAGTGCTACCTATGCACCAGGCACTCTTCTGAGCGTGTAGCCCATATCCTCATGTTATCACCATGGCAACCCTGTATGAGGCAGTGGTACACTGTTACCCCAATTTATCCCAAATGACTGTTAGTTACAGATGAAGACAATGAGGCAGAGGTAGGTTAAGTGTTAACACTGGCTCCAGCATGCTGCCTGGCAAGTAACTCAGGGACAAAAATATGGAAGCTGAAGGAACCATCAACTGAATGGTGGCAGCAGAGAGAAGTACTTGGCAAAGGTGGGTTTGGGCATGATTAGGTGTGGACTTCTATGCTAAACCCATCTGAGGGGAAGCAGCAGAAAGGTCCAATTACAGAGGGTGATGAAAAAAATTAGCCCATTTCCTCATCACTGGACGCTCCGTTTAGGCCCCGCCTCAGGCTTTATAAAATGTGTGTGTAAAACCTCCACATTTAAACCTTCCTGAAAGCTAAGAATGGGCTACTATGGCCATAGGAAAAGTGAGACTGGTACAGGAGGGCATATGCCACCTGGAGACACAGGCTGCCAGAGGGGCTGTGCTAGCAGGACTGGGAGGGTTCACCCTGGCCGAGGGAGCCACTGCTGGATGTTCATCCATCCACGTGTCCCCACGGAGGGAGACTTCCCGTCAGTGCATGCAGGCAGCCACAGCAACTTCACCCCCACTGCTGGGGACCCCGACAGGGAGGCTGATGCCCGCCCCCAGAGACCCTTACAGCCTTCCTGGGAGGCCAATGACCTTGTGACACAGCAGCAGAGGCTCTGAGACATGCAGCCACTGAGTCACATGCCAGAGTCCTGGCTCTTTCTGCCACTTAGTCTCTAAGAACTCTCAAGACCACAGACTTCAAAACAACCCCAATGTCTAACGGAATTTCAGTGATGCTGGTGGTTCCCTTCCAGCGGGACTTGTCTGAACCGTGTCTGAGTCCAGGTGGCAGTGGGGCAGCACCAATGCATGGCATCATGTGACGGACACCCAGAAGTAGCCTGTGGCTTTATTTTTTTTCCTCACTGACTACAGAAATCACGTGGCTGGCTGTCCACAATTTTTCACACTGGATTCCTTCCAGTGGATGGATGTCTCATTGGGTTTTGTTTTAATTTCACTGAGTCACCCAGAGAAAACGACAGCATATGGACAAAGAAAAATCTGTAAATTCTACCGATTGGGGAAGCAGGCAGCTCCACTGAAGAGCAACCGATGTGTCCGTCCCCTTCACCGTCTGGGTTTTCCAGGACCTGGATGGAGCTCCTCTGCTTCTCCACTCTGGCTCTCTAGGAAGTAAAACTCAAACTTGTGACTCTAGATAAAATCCACCTGAATGTATGAGGGATTAAATAGTGTCCTCACCCTCAAGGAGCCCCCAAAGTCTAGTAAGAGAGGAGAGAGGGGCTCAACTGAAGCCCCAACATGCCACGTGCTGTGGACAGGGGAGCAGCAGACGCTGTGGCAGAAGAGGCGGGACGCCCAGGACAGCTCTGGAGGTGAGGAGGGGCAGGGTAGACCAGGAAGGTGTCTTGAGGAGCAAAAATCAGACTGATTTTATAAAAGGTGAAGCCAAGAGCGTCAGTGGGACCCAAGGTGCCACAGAGGGCCCACCTGGTCAAAGGAAGGCAGTGTGGGATGCATGGCCCCATCTGTGAATATTTTACAGAATCGAACTACGCCTTAAAGGGGTGAATTTTACAGAACATGAATTTTATCTCCATAAAGTTCTTGTTTAAAGAAAAAGGGGGGTTGGGGGGACCAAGAGATAATATTCCAGGCAGAGAGCACAGGTATATTAGGGAGCTGTTCAGTGAAAATGCAAAAAAACTAATTGAGATTTTGCATGGGAAATGTCATGTGACCTAAGTTCAGGTTAGTAAAAAGTGACTGTGGTCATAAAAAATGGGGGGCAGTGTTCTTTTTCCCTTTACTGTCACCTGTAGCTACACAACCCAGAACCTTACTACAGAATAAATGAACACAGCACAGCACACCACCAGCCTGGAAGCTAGAGCTGAGTCTGTAACGAAACGGCAAGATCACTGGCTCAACTGCAGCTGCCCTAGTCCTCAGTTTCCTGATCTCTAAAATGGACCCACTGAACAAGATGGATTTTTCCAGTTCTACCAGGCAGCAAAGTGGGGCTTGCAGAGAGGGGGCGGGGCACAGGGTGACACAAGTGAAGTCTGGGCCTACCACTGTCTCATTCAAGTTCTGAATAAGATTTAGTTTGAAATGAGAGCTCCAGTGATTTTCAAAACGTCTGAAAACCACTGGATCAAATGACCAGTATGGTTTTAAGGTCCTACAAAGCTTTATAATTCAAGGCAGTCTATTTACTTATTATCTCAATAACCATCAAGGAAATGGCTTTACAAGCTAATCAAAAGTATGTGACAATCTAAAACAGAACAAGACATCTACTGAGCAAGGCACGTATGAGATCCCAAACTGACAGCGGCCTGACTGGGCCTTGGCCTGCCTCTGAAGCACACAGCCTCTGGATTCAGCTCACCACACCAGGCAGACGCGATAGGCCCACAGCCCAGGAGCTACTCCTCTGAATTCATGCTCGAACTTAACATTCCTAGGAAATTCCACTATTTGCATATAGAACCCAAACTCCCTGTCCTTCTTTCTCTCTTCCAGGAGTTATTTCCTTCCCCCAGAGCCCCCCACCCCAATTCTCTTCACTAGAGGGAAGCCCAGTTTGTCCCGCTGCCCCAGCAGAAATGTTCGTCAACCTCAGTGTCCCCTTTCTTTGTCTGGGACCTCAGCACAGTTGGCACATTAGCTAGAAGGGGCTGGTGACAGACACCCACCAGAAACCCCAGGCTCCTCCACATCCCAGCCCACATGCCTGACCTATTTCAAATGTCAGGAAAGCAGGCTAGGCATGCTACATCTTCTCGTGTGTTCACAATCTGTTTCCCAAACTAGTGTGTTCTAAGGGGGTGACCCCAACACTCCATGTCCAGGGTCAGGGTCTGCCAAGCTGCATGGGGCCTCCTGACATCCTCGGAAAGGAATGTCTGCCTCTTCTGGTCCTGGGGAAGTAGAATCTCTCTCCAACTCACTCTTCTGTCTCATGTTTCTCATGGACCAGAAGGCAGGATCTAGCCTAGAGAACTTCAGACCTCCTCCATGGAAACCCTCCAGGCATTTCATAAAATGCTGCTCTCTGGCATCTACCAGCACCAAGACAGCCTACAGCACCTGAATGCAGGAGCTAGACAGACCTCCTACCAGAAAATTCTATTAGGGCAAGGCAAGGGAGGGGGCAGGGGTCTTAGGGCATTCCCGATGAATTAAGAACCTGCTATCCTCTTCACCTTGGGGGAGCTTAGACTCCTGCTGCCGAACCCTGATTCTTATCTAGGTCAGATTCCTTCTCAAGTATTTCCCTGACCTTGTAGCACTGCTGCCTGTTCAAGATAATCCCAGGAGGACTCTTGATGTTGCCCAAGGTGAAACCAAAAGGATACTCCGGTTCCCATCCATCTAGAAGCTATGGCAGCATGGACACCTGGAGCATCCATTGTCACCGCCATGCTAAGATACATGTACCAAGGTTAACCAAAAACTGACCAAAGAACATGTGCACATATTTCCAAAAAGACTTAAATGTCCTGTACGTAAGCAGAATAAAAACTCCAAAGGAAAAAATTCCCCCCAAACAAAAGTGGGGGCTTTCGAGAAGACATGCTGAGTGGTAAACATTTGCAAAGATGGAATTTTAAACACAAACACAAAAGGGCAGAGATTTGAGTCAGAAGAGCTGTGCACACAGCCAGGCAGCCCCCTTCAATTAGGGTAAGATTTGCAAAGCCCTCGGAGCATCTGCAAATCTCCCTGTGGTCTCTAGGATGAAAAGAATGTGGGTGAAACCAACAGGGTAATAATGAGCTCAAATCTGCTTGATGCTCACCAAGAATGAAGCAAGCAGTCTTGTCCCTTGTCATCTTCTCAGAGCAACAACAAAAAAAGCAAGACAAGAGGACCACCTGGCCTGAGAGAAGACAGGCTGGATTCTCTCCTTAAAAGTGCTCCCCACAGCTAGCACACAGGAAAGCTCTTCTGCCAAGGTGTTTTAGGTCAGAAACACAGTTCAAGGAAAACTAAACACTCCCACCATCCCCCCTCGGACCTAGGGACTGTATTTTTTCTCTGCATGAATATATGGCATTTTCAGTGGACTTAAATATCCTGTACACATGCAGATGATCTATAATAAAATAAAAACAAGGTATCCTCCTGCTTCATCCAGAGGGAACACTTGCCTGTTTGACTCCCAAGTGGCAGCAGGGCAAGCAGTGGTTTTCTCCAAATAGCTGACACCTGTCCATACTCTTCTCTTTGGGACATCACGACATTCAATGCAGCCTTGGGGCACAGTCTTTAAACTGGTAATTTAACTCTAGTTCACAGGACCAATGAATACCCTGGCATTCCCTAGCGGTTATGAGAAGAGTTACCAAATCTTAAGGCACAAGGGTAACAAGCATGAGGGCAGACTGCAACCCCTCTTCCACCAAACTCTGAGTTCAGGAAAAATAAGTTGGGAGTTTACTTTCAGTTCCCTCAGGAGCAGCAGCTGTTACCATCCAGAGCCGAGAAGGAGCGCCTGAGCGAGCCGATTGCAAAGTCCTAGGTCCCTGTGAGATCAGCCAAGATAAAGGCAGGTGGCAATGGCAGTTCCATAAAGTCCGTGGTCTCAACAGAACCAGCAAGGTTACTGTGCCAAGAATGATGCAGGTTTTTTCAAAGACAGGCAGACAGGTGGGTAATCTAGGAAAAAGGCACATTTCCCAGCTCTCATCTTAAAACTGCAGATGAGCAACTGATCTCTGTCCCTTCCCTTATCCATCTAGAAAGTCTGAGTGGCAACTAACAGCTGATTCTGAGAAAGACTGGAGTGTGGACCCATCACCTGCTTTTTGGCAAGGGATCCATGAGGCCTGAACCAAAGCCCAAAGCTCATCTGGCATCAATTGCAGGTTCCAATCTGGACAGAAACACACTGCTCCTCTCAATCCTGCCCAGCTAGTGCCCTTCCTACCACCATCTTAGGGTATTATCTCAGGCTTCACCTACCCCAAGAAGTTTGCTCTGAAACCCACCCACCAAGGGTGGGCTTGGTGCCCTCAGTGGTACATCCATGGAACTGTGTGCTCCTCTCCCCTGGAAACCTTGTGTTATATCCATCTGGATCTCTCTTTCTCCCCATGATTATGAGCTCTTTAAAGACACAAGTATTACCTTATCGCACTGACCCCAGTGCTTCAGCTCAGGCGCCAGTACTCAGCAGGGGGTGGTGAGCATGCCTTCACACTGTATGTTCATAATGTGACCCACACTGGGGATACAAAGATGAACAAAGCGGACAGTCCCTGCCCTCAGAGAGCTTAGGGGGCAGTGAAAGAGCCATATAATTAAACATTTCTAACTGAGCATAAAGGTGTGTGCCACATGGCAGGGGTGATGAAATGGGACAGAGTTGGGGAGTGAGGCCCAAGCAGAAGTCTGGAAGATGAGCAGAGAAGGTGTAAAGATGTGCTTCTAGTAGAGGGGACAGCATGTACAAAGATCCAACCAGAGAGGACCCCGGGCCTTTGAGAGACCCTAGTAGGACAGTATGGCTGGAATAGAGGGGTCGTTGGGGAGGTAGGAAGGGTGGACAGGGCCAGAGCAAGAGTTCTTAAACCCAGACTGTTCTCTGGGCTTGATCCTGATAATAGTGTGAAGTCATGGCAGGCCATGGAGGGTCGTGATCAGAACTACATTTGGGAAAGTTACTCTGGCTGCAGAGTGAGATGGGGCAGGTAGGGGACTACAGGCAGGGAGTTCCAGGGGCTGTTAGAATGATCCAGCAATCTAGGGTGGGGTAGTAGCAGTAAATGTTCATAGTCATGCTCTAAAATGAGGATCAACAAACAGACCTTCACCTGACAGGTTAGACTGAGGTGGGTGGCATTCTTTGAAAGTGACCACTCTGGGCATGTGGAACCAAGTTTCCACTGGCCTCCAACAGCCTGAGCTGCACCCAATGCCCCTGGGGCCTGCCTCGACCCCGGACTCCCAGATGCAGCTCCTTCCACATGGTTCAGGCCCTGCTGAATGCCGTCACTGTCAAGATCCAAGAAGAAAAGTACTAGATGTAATGAGTTGAAGCCCACTTGTCATTGTAAGAAGATCTGAGCACATCTTACTGCTCCGCTCCTGACTGGATGACAGCACCAGCTCCCAGAGCCTGATCAAGATGCATTCACCTGCTATATCATGTCTGACACCAAATGAGATGGTGTATTTTTTCTCTCCATATATGTATAATGGTAACAATATTATACACAAGAGTAATAGTAGTGTAACTCCACTCAAGTTCCTGGACCTGATTCCAATATGTGTTGATACATGGGAGGTGGTCTTCCCACCCACACTTATACCAAGCACTTCTCAAACACCAGTAGGGTACTGGACAACTCAACTCGATTCTGATGCTATCTTCCTGGAGACAGAACCAGATTTCCAAATTAAGGGCTCCGTCCTACAAAACTGCCCTCCACCCCTGACTCCAGACACCGGTCACAGCCCCAGGCAGTTACCTGTGCTTCTGACCTACTGGCTACAGACTGGAGGTTCCCACGATCTCCCCTTTAGTTTCAATTAATTTGCTACAGCGACTCACAGAACTCTCCTAACACATTTACCAGTTTAATAAAGGATACAAGTTAACAGCCAGATGGAGAGAGAGACAGGGCAAGGTCCCAAATATAGGAGCTTCATCCTTGTGGAGGTTGGGCCTGGCTCATGGCATGTGGAGGCACTCTGGCTCCCCAATCACAGAAGCTCTCTGACCAAGAAGCAAGATGCGACAGCAGAGCAGGCAAAGTAGTGCTGAGAGAGAGCAAGTGCACGCTTCTCAAAGGTGTTTGTGAGGGCTTCGTTGCATAGTCATGACTGACTAAATTACTGGCTATTGGGGGGACTTAAGGTTAAGATTTCATTTTAAAAAGCAGAGAGTTGACTGGGGGTGGGTGGGAAGGGAGGGATTAGGGAATTAAGGGGCATTATGATTAGCACATATAATGTAAGGGGGGCAGTATAGCACAGAGAAGACAAGTAGTGACTCTATAGCATCTTATTATGTTTATGGACAGTGACTGTAATGAGGTGTGTAGTGGGAACTTGATAAGGGGGAGAATCTAGTAACCACAATGTTGTTGATGTGATTGTATATTAATGACACCATAATAATAATAATAATAAAAAAGCAGAGAGTTGAGAAGATTCCTAATATATTCTCTGGTAATCAGACAATAACCCAACAGCCTACCTTAAGGCAGGGCAGGCAGTCTTAGCTGATATGTCCCCACTACTTGAGGGTAACCACTACCTTGGAGAAGAACAGGATAAATAAATCCCTTGTGTTGGGTTTATTTAGCAGAATTAGCTGGAGGAATGATAATAAAGGAAAGGAGACATGGTGTCTCTCACCAGAGATAAACAATTTGAGACCACAAGCTTATGCCCAACAAACCCCTCTCTGCCTTTTGCCCCATTCTTGAAAGCCTTAAAAGACAGAATCCCCAAACTTTCAGCATGCCTCCTCTACTGTGAGGACACCCACACCTCCTTTAAGTGCATACTTTCAAATAAAGCTTTCTCACTGCTCAGATTACTGCAGTTTGTCTCTTTACTGTTTTATTTCCAAGTCTTCACTCTGTCTCCACTTCACTCCTAATAAAGGAAGGGGCTGCTAAGAGCTCAGATTTGGGCCTACATGTTTCCGTCTCCTGCGTGACCTGGACAGAACTGTTGCTGTGCAATCTGCTCTTAGCAGCCTATCTGAAAATCTCCTTTCTTTGGGAAGCTCTCAGAACATGATCTCACTCCATCCTGTGCTCCATGGCTTCCTCAAAAAAATGGGGTGGTAGGGGCTAGTCCCCACACTGTGCAGATTCAAGCAGACACAGGATGCCAGGTGACCCTGGTTTCAGGAATTGGCAAGGGAATCGCACCTGCCCTATGCCAAAAACTTTCCCTCTGCACTTCCTGTTCTCTGCTGCCTGCCAAGCAGCTGCCATTCCCTGCTGCTCCTGCATTAATGAATTCCTTCCTTACCTACACTCATTTGACCTATTGAGAATTCTTTCTCCTTCAGAGTCAAGAACCCTCCCCCATCCAGGTTGAGGTTTCTCCTAGTGCTTCACCTAGTGAGCAGGGAGAGACCTCCCCAGACGCAGCTGCTGACAACACATTCACTACATGTGGTCACAAAAACTTGCAAGGAAAGTTCACCGTCACCTCCTTTTTCCTCATCACAGCAGTCGGCACTGTTCCACCAAGCACTTATTTGCACCTGGCATGGCACTAAAGGCCCTTGACCCACACAACTTCAATTCTCACAATGCCCGCTTAGAGAATGAGGTAAATTCGTAATTCATTCCATTGTACAGCTGAGGAAACTGAGGCACAGAGAGTTTAAGTAGCTTACTCAAGGTGACCTAGGTATTCAGATCCATGACTCTGGTGATTAAAGACTTGAAATGATTTCCTGCCTCTCCATGGACTGCCACCTCCCAGGGCCACCAGCCAGTACATGAGGCCGAGGTCGCCTGAGTTACATCTCAGCTTCTTTGTTGAAGAAGCTGACCCGCCTACATCTCAGCTGACCCATCTCTGCCCCCTTTCATCTCTGCCTCAGATCACACACCTTACAAAGTACAGTATGGAGGGTCCTCTCCCCTCAGAGCTGGGGGTGGGCAGGTTTACTGGATCATTAACATTTATTTAGCATCAGCAGAGTACCCTCTGCTGCTTGCAGAGTCTGGAGATATACATGAGCCTCATTACATTCCACAGGTGTTTGAAAGCCAGAGGGTCCTTCGGTGCTAATAATAAAAAATTACAGATTATAGTACACAAGTCACAGCAAGTGTTTTAAGCCAGCTGCCGTTGAGTGACATAATTTGGACATGTGGCTCCCCCTAACACACAGACTTCAAAGTAGGATGGTCAATGAAACAGGTGTGAAAATGTTGGGGAATAAGTAGCAAGCAGCTTTAAAGCGCCTGACGCATATCTCTCACCACTCTTCCCAACTTGGACACAGAGGGGAAAATCCACTTGAATGAAGGACAATCATTTCCAGCCTGGGGCAGATCTCCTAAAGGGTTTTGTTCTGAACCAAGAGTGTTATTTTAGCTCCCAGTCAACAGAAACTAAGTGTGCCTAAACATTCCAGAAAGAGGGGAGAGGGAGATTAACGGTAATTAAATCTCTTCTGTGTGTATTGGGCTCTGAGAGGCCTGCTGTCAGATACTTGTTCCAAAGCGACCATCTAAGGAAACTCCTACAACCACCATCTGTAACGTCGATTCTGGTCTCAGGGTGAACATTTCAATTACAGAGGCCCACCAGGACCTGAAAGTCTGGAGTTTTACAAGTGCTGTTCACAGATCTTCTCTACACCAAGGACCCAGAATTTGGTTGGTAATCATTTGCAAAAGGGAGGGCATGGGGCTGAACAGCCCTACGTGAGGCCGCACACAGGCAGGGTCTGTGCATGTTGTGATTGGCAGGTTTTCTGATGAACCTGAATTGTGAGCGCAACGGCTCAGGAAGGCAGTGACAGATTGGCAATGGGGCGACTACAAACCGTCTGACTAATGAATAAAAAGTGTCCAGCCTGACGGGGGTCAGTGACCCAAAAAAGGAGGAAAAAGGAGGGCAGACTCATTCCTCTCCTTTGCACTCTTTTCAAAGCACTGACTCCTTCATGCAAGCAATGGGAGCCTCTGGGTGTGCTGGAAGGCACCCCCTCCTCTCCCCTCTCCCCGCTGAAAAAGAACAGGGCGGTGATGCTGCCTGATGGTGGCAGCCTGGCCATGGGGATGGCGATGATTCCTCTGGATGCTTTCATCAGCATTTTACATTTAACAATGGGAGGCCAAAACCAAACACCCTTTCAGTGTGGGACAGGGAAAGCTATACTCTACGAAGACCAAATGACTTCTTGCTGGAGCTAAGTATTGTGATGATGTCTGCATTCGGAGTCAGCTGTCCGCTGGCCCTGCAGTGACAAAGGGAAAGCTATTCCTGGAGAGTTGTGGACACAGCATGGTGGGAGAAGAGTGGGCACCCAAGGCAGGTGGGTCTGTGGTTGATCCTGACTCTGCTATTTACTAATTAGCTATGAGGCTCTGACCAACTTATTAAACTTCTGTTTCCTCACTTGTAAAATGGAGACAGAAGACTAACCTTATGTGCAGTTTAAATAAATTAAATATATGAAGAAAAGTTTTCAACACCTGATAGTTATCAATTAAAAACCAGGACATCAGCAGCATTTCTATTCATTCGCACAATGGCCACATCAAACTTGTACACTTGCACAACTAAAAACACCGTACCAAGAATATGACAGAACCATGATCCCCAAGTATACTAAAATAAGCTTCTTTAACCTGGCAAATAAAGGAAGCATGGGGATGGTGGGGGGAGGAGGGACACAGGACCTTAAATAACCAGTCTGTTTCCAAGGAAATGAGCAAAATACACAGGCACTAGGCTTTTAGCTCCCCCCCAATGTCCACACCCTGGCTGTTGGCCTCACAGGCACTTCTGCATTGGGGTATGAACAGGTGGTGGAGGTCAGGTGCTAAAACAGCCTCTCCATCTTGCAAAAGACTCAGGAGAGGCCCCAGGGGGAAAAGCCATGCAACAGAGCTGGGTCACTGTGAAAGACCCCCCTGACGTGGACTTGGGGGTTGGGGTTCTCAAGCTGAGGAAAGGTGTGCCGGGGTTACAATGGCAGCACGGGGATGGGGAGATGTGGACTCAAGACCGGGACAAGAGATCAGCAATCCTGATAAGGTGGAAGGATGATCTGAAAGGAAGTGAAGGCACAAACAAGAGAGCAGGAAAACAGACACCGAAAGAGACCTGGGGGGGAGGGGGTCAGAGTTCACAGGTGGCCTGTCCTGGATGATGTACAGGTAGGTAGGTGCCCGTGTGGCACCTCTGGATGGCTAAAATTAAGCGATGAGGTCAAGTGACCTGTGAGGCTGCAATGTCACTGAGATCAACCTAAGACCCCTCCCCACCTCGCCAGACCATCCAACCATTGTTCAGTCTTTCCCCCAGGGCTTCCTAAGAATTCTGAAGCAGGGAGGAAAGTGCCTGCTAAAGCAATCAGGAAGAGTGGAAAAGACACACTGGCCGGGAGCCCGCACCCTGCCAGGGCAGGATGGGAAGCATATTAGATCACCCAGTCGCTGCAGGATGACAAATGCTGTTACTGGTCATGACACCAGTCACAATAAGCCGACTTTCACCTCTTCTACCTGCTTTGGGGTTGAGGGAAGCGATGTTTCCCAGACTTCTGTTCAGGAATCCCCACCCTGAAAGTTCAGGGAAGGCGGGGGACAGTTTTCATGACCATCTATGGAGGGCCTTCTTATCTCCTTCCTTCCTGGTTAAATAAACAAAGTCCTCAATCATGCACTGGGTTATAAACCCTCCTGTGAAAGTCAAGACTGGGACTGTGTTCACCTGTAAAAACAGAAAGATTACTTGGGCCATCCTGGCATAGCCCATAGGCTGGCAGAACCTGGGGGGCTAGCCAACTGGTTCTAGGAAGCCCATGCAGATAACAAAGCATCAGCTAGCATTTATTAAACATCTGTCATGCACGTTAGCACTTTATATACATTCCCAGATCCTTATAACCACCCCAGGAATTCAGCTTTCTTGTCTTGATTTTGTATGTCAGAAGAAACAGGGAGGTGCAGCAACCTGAGATCTCAAAGCTGGAAGATGACTGAGGCAGGATTCAAGTCCCAGTCAGTCTCGCCTTGCCCACTAAAGTGAGCTGTATGGCAGTGGAGACTGACCTGCCCAAGGCCCCTGCCCGCTTGGGTCCCTGTGCATATTTACCATACAGGGCAGGTTATATGGTCACAGACCTGAGAGAAAGTAATGCCTCTTCTTCCAGTAAAGGGGATCCTGAGAGTAGTGACATCAACATATGGATATCCATGGTGATGTTCTTTTAGTTCTAGGCAACAGAACTCAGATTCTGAGACTGAGACCATCTGGCCCTCACTTCACAGAGGAGCCAGAGACCCAGAGAGACCCGCTGATCAAAAGGCAAGTTAGCAGCCAAGTCAAAGCTACAACCTGGGTTTCCTGACTTCCAGTAACATCTGCCTAATGTACACAGTGTTTTACCCCACCTTCCCCCTCCTAATGAAGAAGCTACAAGTTTCTGAAGCAGTTCTCAATTAGAAAAAAAAAGCTATATTTCTTTTTATGCTATTTTACCAGTTATGAAAACTTAAAACTTGCCTAACATCATACTTAGGGCCATTGCCAAAAAGGATCTAGAATCCAGGTCATCTGATGTGTAGGTTATGGATCTTTCTAGGAACCAATGTTTTCCAAAGTGTATTCCATGAAAATGAGTTAGAGAAATACTAGGTTAAAGGAAAACAGGTTCTTTTAAAAATGTCTTTTTTTCCAACTGCAGGACTTCTCAGAACCTTTACTGTGACAATGGGGGTGATGAGCTCCTAGAGGAGAGGGCAATCATAGTGTGCCCCATTTCCCCAGTTGCTCACTTTGTTCCTCAAGAGACTCAACACCAAGGTGAGCTGCCCAATTTTGTGAAAGGCAGGAAAAGTGCAGGTTGCATCCAGGAGGAAATAAAAGCCATCCACTGAGCAGAAAAAGGGGTCACCAGTGAAGGCGACCTTTCCAGCCACCCTTTCTCATTTCGTTTTGCACTTCTCTGACTAGGTCAAAAAGGTCTGTGTATTAGGCTTCTGCCTTGCCTCCTCTGTGAATCACCTGTGTACCTAGCTCTTTGTTCCAACACAGTATTCCTAATTTTCTTATTGGTGGAGGTAACAGTTGAGAACCCGGGAGTCCAACCGCTTGGCTGCAAAGCTTGCCTCCACCAATACTACCTGATGACCTTGGACAAGTTGCCAAAGCCCCTGCTGCTGCTTCTCTCCAGTGGGGGCAATGACAGTAACAACCTCAAAAGGTGTTTTCTTAAGATTCAAGAAGATATAGTCTTTGTCATAAGCTGCAAATATTTTTCAGAGTTCTTTGCCTTTTAATTTTTCAACTTTTTAACTGCTTCAACTTTAAGTTAAATTTGCATACAGTGAAAGCCATCATTTTGTCATTAGCTTCTATGCCTTATAAAGGCCTCCCAAATATCACCAATGTTTTTTCCCTCTGGTTCTTTCATGTTCCGTTACCGTTAATTCTTTAGTCAGTCCACTAGGAGTGATGAGTACATGTTGTACAATAGGTATTTGGCTTGTTTTCCTTCAAAACTGTTTCAGCAATTTTACTGAATAATCAATTCTTTTCTCACAGTGAAATGTGAACATCACTTGTAATATGTCTTCAGTCCTTACATTACAAGCCTGTGTCTGTGTTGGACTCCAGCTGCTTCTGCTCTCAGTTCAGAGCTCTGCACTGGTCTCACACAGGGCCTGCTTGCCCCTTGGGAAGCTTTCTGCCAGTGGCACTTTGTTCTGCTGTTAGACAGAATCCTGTCCCTGCCACCTTACCTATTCTGACTGGCTAATGCTGATTTTGGTACATTTGATTTAAAGGCCGTCACTTTACTGACCCATCCTGTTAGTTCTTGCAGTGTAAGAATTTGCTTTTCCTAGAATTTTAAAAATTTTTTTTACCTGAAAAGAAGACATTTACCTGAAAGAAGACATAGTGGCCCACTACTTGCATTTGGGCAGAATGCTTTTCAAAGGAGCACATTCCTCCAACACACACAATGCAGTGCGCGCACACACACGCCCTCCCCCCCACCCCACGCCCCAGCGGGGTCGAGGCAGGGGGTCTGCTGAGGGTTCCACCTCTGCCCCACTGTTCTAACTAAGCCTGGCTCAAGCCAGCCGAGCAGAATCAGGCAGCAGTTTCTGTGCTCAGCCAGCCCTGATGGAGCTTTATGCCAGAAGGGGCAGGAAGAGAAGTTTACAAAGCCTTTTTTCCTGAGGAACTGTTTCACAACTTCCATGGTGACTACCCTGCCCTTGTCACAAATTTCTTTCATAGTTTCACCTTCAAGGGTGATTTAACTTTAGCAGGACATAAGAGAAATGACATACTGTAAAGTTATCATTTTTTAAGACAGCAGTTCAGGGTAAAACTCATTATAATCAGTAGGTAGGCTTATTTGCCCCTCAGTCACACGTCAGGAGTGGCACTCTGGGACACCCTCAGTCTCCCCATCTCTAAAAGGGGATCCTTCCACTTGCTTTACAGAAGGACTGTGAAGATTAAACAAGGTGGTTAAGAACAAGGCCCATATATATTAGTGCTTATGACACCTAAAGGATCACCATTTAAGCTATTTATTTTTCCATGTCATTTACTGAAAAAGATTTTATGAAGAATGAGAAGAGTGGAAAATTAAATTCTAAATCTAAGAACAAACAAGAAATAGTTTCTGTCTTGAACTTTATATTCTCCTCTGAAAAATAACAAAAGTATACTGGGTGGCTGGCATTAAAGGTGGTAGGACCCAGCTAACTTTCAAATTACCTAGCTTTGGAGAATTTCAAGCCCCTAGCCATTATGGGATAACTTCATTCATTTGGTTTCAAGTTTTAATTGTCTCACTTCTTGTGCAGGAGGCAAATCATCTCCTTATTGGACTACATGAGGGCTTATTATTCTGCATATAACGGAACTCATCAGAATTTCAAATAATCCCGCTACCCTGCCCCAGTATCTTTGGGGAGCTGGTCAAGTGAGGGCACTCAGGAAGTCCCATTTCCTCTACACAATTCATACCTTTCTGTCCAGGTTGAGAAGGGCTGCCTAGCTGCCACCCTGACACCTATCAGAGGCTGCACCATGCCCAGGGCAGGTCCTCACCTCAGCAACAGGTTGGGGTCATGAGAGGCCACGTCCTCTGGAGAAGCAGCCCTGGGCCAGGAACAGGGGGCCAGTTCAGCACCTAGAGTCCCAGGGTCTGCCTTCTCTCTCCCCTTGCTTTTAATCACCACAGCTGCAGTCCATTCAGAGTGAACACTTGCATGAAAAGGCTCACCACAACTTTCCAAGGAATGGAGTTCATTAAAATGCTGCTGGAGGCCCTGGGCTGGAATGCTTTTTCCCCTTGTAAAATGGGAACTGCAGCACAGTGTCGCCTGTAGGAAAGCTCAGAAACATCAGCACAACAGAGAGTGCAGGCGTTGTTGCACAATCGCCAATTATTCGATCCATTCCCCGGCTCTGGCTCCACAGACAATATCCGGCCTCAAAGAGAAAACTTCTCAGCACACCCTGGGACACATGGGAGAGTGGAACCAAACTTCCCCACTCCTGGCACATACCCACAAGAACTCCCCTCGGTACCAGTGGACGGGCTCTAGCACAGACCCCCTCCTTGCTCGGCAGGGCTCCAGAGGCCACAGCTCAATATGGCAGCTGCAGCATGCATCAGTGGGGTGTGCCGTGGGGGCAGCAGGGAGCCCTCCAGTTCAGGTCCTGGGTGCCCAGCAGGAGGGAGACTAAGCACTGCTGGGAGGCCCCCTAACAATGCCCCACAGGGCCAGAGGCCAACTTCCCCGAGTTTCAACTTGACTCAAGGCTTTTAGTGGAGGAAATGTTTTTTGTATTAAAATGTCTTGCATGTGGGCATATTATGAATTGGAATGTAATTATTTAAAAAGAAGAAACATACATTTTCTACTTGAGGCAACCACTTTTGGATTTGCCCCCAAATTCCAAAGATATGTATTTGCTCTCCTTTATTGTCAAGAATGCTCTGGGGAAAGAATCTGAGAAAGGGTAAGAGACCAGGTCAAAGACGGCCAGCAATAGCTCTCTGCTAGATGGGCACAGCCACTAAAGAGCCTGTAACACCTTTACTCAAAAGCAAAGATAAATGTGCCTGCTGAGTGTCTGCTCAATACTTACAGAGAGCAAAGCTGGCACGGCCAGGGTCTTTCTTCTTAGGGAAACTCTTCTCTTAATTCCCCACTAAATAAATGTCAGCTCTATGGAGCAACGCCTTTCATCTTGTAGCCCCAGCACCTAGGTAAGTATCTGACACACAGGATTTGGTGAATACCTAGAAAGAGTAACTCAGTCCTGCAGCTTTTGATAGTCATCCTTGGAGCTGATTAACTGGTGAGGGGACCAACTGGCTGAGATAATCCAACCGAGGTCACTCTTACCAGGGATCAGGTTTTAGGATCCCTGTATGTTCCCGGGGAAGGGGAGCCAAGGAATAAAGTCTGTATTTCTTCCCATGGCTGAGTAGCGCCTGCCCGCTGGAGGTCTTCAGCAATGCTGACCAAATCCATTAACTTTTCACCTACTTAAGCTAAGACCCCTTTACAAAGGAGAAGACTTTGAAGTAACGGAGGAAAAATACTGGTCTGAGATGTTTGAAGTGGCAACAAGAATGGGGAAACTAAGCAGGAAAATGCAAGCCTGCTCACTCTGAACACAGATAAGCCAGGTCATCTCTGGCTTTCAAGATCCCCAGGCCCTGCATGTCTTCCACACTTGGGGATAGAACTGAGTTTGAGGCTTCATTCCACACAGCCATTATTGGAAAAATAATTCCCAGACTTCAATGTTTCAACTACCAGAGACTGAAAACTAACAGCGCTTAGCAGAAATCAGATAATCATAGTATCAGTGAACATTAAATAGAACATCAGCCTTAACTTCAGCATATGCAAATGTCTGTGAATTTGGCTTCATGTGGGGCAGGTTCTCAGGCATGTAAGTGCAGGTCTCCTGGTGCTTGTTCGCTCAGCAGCCAATGCCCAAGGACCCCCTGTGCCCCCAGCCCTCCTGAGTCCAGTGGGCTCAGTCCGCACGCTCTCTGCAGATGACTTCCATGAGCTATTCAAGGCACAGGCGCAGCTGAGGCTGGCTGTGTGAAGCCCTGCATCCAGCTGGCCCTTTCTAATTTGGGAGGGCAATTCTGTCTGCTAGAAAGAGGAATATGCTGAAATGACAATTGATCAAGTTATCGGCTCCCTGGTCAGAGCATCAAGATTTGTCTTCTACCTCTAACCCACAGGCCTGGCCGGGATGGCTTGGGTGCTGTTGCAGCTGATGTTCTCGCCCTTGCTTACATAAAGTCTGGGGACACCCAAGAGCTGGACCTTTGGGTGACTATAGCAAAGAAGAGAGAGGGAATTAAAAAGTAAAGTCACTGTTTGCAAGCAAAGGCTTTCCTGCCTGGTTAATCAGATTAAGGGCTATTTCTGGTTTGCTCTTAAAAAGGCAAAGGATGGATGGTCTGCTGGGTGCCAATTTGCAGAAACAAACTCCTTCCTCAGCTCAGGGCTCAAAACACATCACAGTAGAGAAGTTTCAGCTATTGCTGCCAATGTGCCGAGTAAAGCCATAGAAAGTCAAAGTTTGGGACGCTAAGGGAGCAGATTAGAGTCACATGATTCTTGGCCCATGTGGATGAGTGGGTATTTTTGAAATAGCTTAACAATGGATTCTGGCTGGCTTCATTTAGTATAATGGGATTAATAGGTAATAAAATGATGCTCTGGCCATCTGCAAGGGAAGGTCACTTCCCACCAATCACAGCATGCATCATAATCCCAAGGCAGCAAAACACTGTGATGCTGGAAAGAAAAAAGAGAGAAGCAAGCTCATCTGGCAAGATAAACCAGGCTGCCTTGGCCTGGCTGCCAAGCATGCGCCACATTTCTCTTTAATACTACTCTGTAATCGGACCACTGGTGGACCGGATAAATTCCCCTAAGGTTCTCTGGCTCTGACATCTAAGCAAGGCCATTCCCTTCATGGAGAATGCTGGCAAAATCCTAACATTCTTAACAGTCTTAAAATTGGAGACTTTTCTTGAAAACAGCCACCTCCCCTCATTTTTTAGGCAGATGAGCATGGGAAGAATAACTGCACTGTGGACCGAGCACCGAGTGTGTTAGCTGCTTGGAAAACATCTGACTGACTCCAGATTACATGAAACAAAGACCCAGATACACTGCTTCTAGGTGGACCCATAATAGGGTGCATTTTCTGCAATTACAGCTTTGGAAAGAAACTAGAACCGCAAGTAAACTTCAGAGCCACAGCAGTACACTCCACATGAACCAACTCTTACAAGGATAAAAACCACTTTGCAGATCTAGTTAAAAAGAAAGAAAGCAAAGCTGTCATTTCCAGGGCAATTAGAGGAAAAATGGCAGCAATGAAAGGAAAACATGCAAAGTAGTTGCCGGGACCAGTCACAGGATCCAGCACAAAACCAGCCTAAATGCCCCTCATACTAGACTATGGTGCATAGCAAGGACCTTTAAGTGAGATCATTAATCAAACAGGGCTTCTGGAGCATGTCAATATAGTTTTAATGAGGCATACTTTATCAGATCCTAATTCGGAGAAGTCAAGTTCCATTTCCACTTTGATATTCATCATACTTCAAATTAAAAAATTAATGAGAACACTTATTCCCCAGCCCATTCTGGATGACGGGAATCTTTTATGGCTTATAGTCTCTTGTTCAGCCTTAGGAAGCAGATGGGGCCCAAGGCGGGCCTCCACACAACCCGGCAAGGGGAAGTTGCTGCCTCCCCAGCCTCCCCAAGAAGCAATGGACAAAAGTGAACTGCTAATCTAAGTGGCCTGCCTCTAGAAGGAAATGTCTTTTATAGTCTCTGGTTTGTTTTTTAAATTATTCTCCATAATAAAGCTGTTTTAATACTTTAGATTACTGATTAATTGAATTATGTAACACTTTTTTCCCAAACAGGTAGACAGACACACCAGGAAGATGAGCCATATTTAATCTGTTGCTCTGGGTGTGATTCCACCCAAAGGTACCCAGCAGAGCATTCTCAGCAGGAGGAATTCAGGACTCCTGTGTAGCCACACCACCATCCTGGTTTCTTCCTCTCAGAATCTAACTCATCTAAAGAAGGTGAAGTGGACCTATGTACCTTGATGGGGTATTGTGAAAATTAGGTGAAATAATAGAAAACACAAGAAGAAGCAATGAGCTCCATCCTGGGCACACAGTGGGTATTCAACAAATGTTAGCTGTCAACCCCACAACCTTCATCTGCCTCCATCCCCTCTCCAGCCACATTCTACAGATGACAAAGTTAAAGTGGAAAAGCAGTGCATTCTGACAGTAATCTGTGGAGTGCCACACATGACATCACATACTGGGAGAAAACTGTGTTGTGCTTCTACCTGGGTCCAAGCACCCTTCTGCAAATGAAACTGCAGTCTATCTCGCCCAGTGTCTGGCTAAGGTAAAAGACAGCTCTTGATGCGTTCCTTTATTCACCATCAAGGCTGCAATTTCCCTGTTGAGCTCAAGTAAAATTGGCATGTGCAACAAGGGAACCAGCTGACCAGGTTTCTATAAATGCAGCTGTGTACATCTCTGAAATAAAGAGTGACCAGGGAGTCACAGAGAAAATACGCAGCTGTAGTAAAACACAGTTGCCATAAGAACAAAATAGCCCGTTAAACACCACATAGAGACTACTGAGAAAAATTTGCTCATCATTTCTTACTTATGCGTTTGGTTTATTTCTAAAATACAGTAATAACTAAATTGGCAAACTAAATTTAAACTCAGCCAAGCACATTCATGCTGAGTTTAAAAGAAAAAGCAGCCTCTGCAACTGGACAAATTTGGGATCTGACCCCACTAACTTTTGCCTACCTCTTCCACATATGATCCATCAAAAAATCTGAGCCCAAGAAAAATGCAAAGACATGTAGCACTTTCTAGATGGTATCCTGCAGCTATACGTTACAGACTGCTAAGAGTTAGATGAAGCCACAGAAGTAATGTCCTGAACACCAAGCTGGGCTGATGGTGACAATAATCGCCATCTCAAGTTCAAGCCATCCTTCTGACTTTCAAGAGCACTTCTTAACTATCCAACTTTATATTTCACTATTTTCCAATAAAGACCATTTTCTCTACCCTCCCCTATATGCCCCCAACTCACATTTCACACACACAAGCCCCAATTCTACACAAAATCAGATCTAATGCATCCAGTGTTTGGGCCAATGTTGGACAATCAGGGTCTTTCACACAAACTCCAGATGTGTGGCTCCTCTGGGAAAATCAGAGAGTAGGCGACTAAGGTCCATACACCTTAGACCCATATTCAGGGAAATAGGTGAGCAGGGCCCAGGGGCTGCTGCCCTTCAGATGGGGCCTGCCCACCAGACCCTTTCTCTACACTCAGTCCAATGCAGTAGTTTACATCCAGCTCTGCATCTGAGATCCCTGGCTCAGGCTATGTATGGGTTCACTGGCAGCACAGATCAGCCCTCTATTCTGTGATGCCCATCTCCAATGTCCAACTGTCTAGCAGGACCCAGCACTTCTATATGCACCATCCTGTCTTCAATTCCATCATAAGCACCCGTAGCTGGCTTTCTTGTCAGGGCCACTGACCTCAGGAAACCCCCAACTTCCTACTCTCTGAATTATACACATAACAGGTAGCAAGTTCCCAACTTCCACAGGCTCAAATGCCTCACACAGCAGCCTCTCAACTGGGAGTTTGTGTCCCTGTAAGTACACAGAGAGTTGCACCATGGATCTTTCAGACAGCTGTGAATGACACATACATCTCCTGTAGTGATGTTTTTTTCCTGGTAAAACTGTTTGGAATTCATACAATGGAATTAAGTATACCACTACAGCACATGAACAAACTGTCAAACCACTATTTTAAAAGATACCTCAGTGAGGAGCCACGGTTGGCAACTAATAAATGCATCCAAGAAGACATGAGACGCAGTGCAAAGAGTAGAGGACTCGGTCTCAGAGGGCCCAGGCTCCAGACCCAGAGCCACAACTCACTGGCCAAATAAGCTAGTAACTCGGTTGGCCTCTTGAGACCTGATTTTATTTTACATTACTTCTTTTCCACAGTGTTATAGATATTTTTCAGTATTTTGAGCATTCAAATGATATTATGATACCAATTAATCTGAGGTATCATTTTGAGATCAATCATTCTGAATCCAAAAAATAAAAATAAAAAGTAAGTATTTTAAAAACAAATGTGATGAGCTCTTTAAAAGCCAGCTTTTGTGTTTTACACCATTTCCAAGAAGCCACTGAAGCATTTTACAGGGTAGATTTTTGTCCCGCTTTGGCTAGAGAAACTCCCCCAACAGCAATGACACTCCTAAGGCTGGCACCATGCACCGCGGCAGACCTGCTGGCTCGCAGGTCTCTTCCTCCCCAACCAAGAGCAAGCTCCCAGAGACTGAAAACCGGGCAGCTGGGGGAAGTGGGCAGAGCATAATCAACCCGAGGACTCCAATCTTGGGCTTTTTTAATGCAGGTGGCTCTGAAGGATAGAAAACCATATGAAACTCATCTTCTTCTCTGTCTGGAGCACTCAGGAAACTCAGTGGTGGTGTCTGGCTGGAGAGAAATGGTTTCTTACGTATTTTGAGTTCTGCACGGAGAAGGGCACACAAACGCAACCAACCAAGAGCCACAGCCCCAAGTGAAACCACGCGAACATGGCACATACCAGGTCAATCAGGTCACTGAGGTTCTTCTCAATTTGCTGTGGAGGCAGGCGCCTCATTAAGTCCAAGGCACAGTCCAGCTGCTGATCACTCTGTGAAAGGAGACACACAGTGTTTAAGTCATTTTGCCAACAAAAATGCTGAAACCCCCTTTTAAAAAGCATTCTTGTAGTTTCAGCTTGCTCAGGGTATTCTAAAACCATAAAGGCCTACACTGGGCCCCCTGACACATCTCCTGGAGGGAAACTGCTAGCCGTTCTTTGACAGCAGCATCTATCTCAAGTGGAGGCATCCAAAAGAAAACTCACAGAGGTGGGAAGCAGGCCAGAGAGCTTAGAAAGCTGCCCTGGTCCACCTCCATCTCAAAGTCTCATCAGCTTTCCTTTTCCAATTCAACAGACCATGGAACTGACATGCAGATGTATTAGCTCACAACTGGTTGGCAGCGAGCACGCTCAAGTAGTGGAGTAGGCTTTATCCTTTGCTGTAACCTGGATATATAAGGTCAGGTCACATCCTCAGGTCAGGTTTCTTGATGAACTCCATCCAAGTCAGGAATGAAGCCAGGCAGGGAACAAGTGGCAAGGTGAACACAATAGTTGCCAAGTGCTTCAGTCATTCAACTAAAGCTTCGTACACCTTCCCAGGTGCCAGGCCCCTGTCAAGCAGACCAACACCTGGATCACTCAGAGTTGTGATCACTTAGCCAGCAAAGCTGACTATAAGTGTAATGCACTGGGGCTGCTGTGCAGGCCTGGGAGGATAAAGATTACTTTCGCTTACTGAGCACCTTGAAGCTACGCACTGTGTGTTTCACAATGCTCTCCTGATTTGATATTCCTGCTGCAAATATTTACTGAGAGCCACTGTATGCCAGTCACCTATAAATACATAATAAATAATGGAGGTGGAGGGAGGAAGGAAGAAATGGAGTGGGGCAAGACTAATAGATGCAAGGTAAATCCAGTGCCTGGTGGGGTGTAACATAGAAAACTAGGCTTCAGGAGGAGCAACAACACAAAGGTGAGAAAGGTGGGTATGGTCAAATGGTGAGGGCCACCACATGCCAGTCTGCGAAGCATAAGGCAGGCAGGAGCACCCAACACCAGTCAGCAGCACCACCCAATGCATATCCCAGATCCACTCTGCTCAGACCAACTTCAGGATTTTTAAAAGCCCTAAATCAACAAGCTAAAGATCTTCATAAAATATACAAAGTAGTTCTGCAAATGCCTCATTTGGTTGTAATGAAATACAACCTTTGAATATGACTACCTACACTCCCGGTAGATTAACCACAAACAGGGTGTAGGACAAGGACCCACTTTTCCATTCACCAAAGATATAACACAGGAAGTTAAGTGGAGGCAATTTCATTTTCAGGTAATTGATATGGCATATACAGCAGGTGTGAAAAACCTGTCCCCTGCTCTAGATGGTTATCAGGGAAAATTTACTCTGGGACATACAATAGTCTACACACACACAGCACTTGCTCAGGGACAGTTTGTTCTGGGACATACAATAGACTGTCTACACACACACACACACACACACACACACACACACACACTCACACAGCACTTGCTTTGCTTAGTGAAACATTCTGGCAGTCAGAATTCCCTACTTGTGCCATGCCTTCTATGCCATTCAAGGCCACAGTGACATGGGTCTAGCCTACTGACATGGGAAGACATTTTAATACCATGTCTAGTATTGAGAACACAGATAAACTGATTTGACACTAGAGAGACTTATATTCAATTTACAGTTCTGCCATTCATTAGCTTAAACCTTGGGCAATTTCTTACCCTCTATGAGCCTGTTTATCCATACAATAGGGACAGTATCTGCTTCATAGGATTGTTGCAATGATTTAATTAATAACCATGAAATGTCTAGTGCAGAGAAGGTATATGTTTGGGAGTATTTTCTGCATTACATACATAAATACTTGTTTTAACTATTTTTAAAAATACCTTAAGATATAAATATTTTATAACATCTGCCCTACTCAACCCAATCCTGAAGTCTTTCCTGCTGTTCTAACCTGGAGCTAGGTGTTCAAAATAGCTATATACTCCCTTGGCCATGTAAGAATGGAAAACCTTAAATAATTCAAGTCCAAGTAGTTGAAAGATGTAAACTAATGGGCCAAAAAACCTGAACACCTCACCAAAGAAAATACACAGATGGCAGATAAGCATATGAGAAGATGTTCAACATCATATGTTGCCAGAGAAGTGCAATTTAAAACACCAAGATACCATTACACACCTATCAGAATGGCCAAACTCCAGAATCTGACAACACCAAATGCTGCCAGGGATGTGGAGCAACAGGAAATCAGATTCATTGCTGGTGGAAATGCAAAATGGTACAACCACTTTCAAGGACTGTTTGGCAGTTTCTTACAAAACCAAACTTACTAAAACTAAACTTACTACACAATCTGGCAACAGTGCTTCACCCAAAGGAATTAAAACAAAAACCTTCAAATGGATGTTTACAGCTACTTTATTCATAACTCCCAAAGTTTGGAAGCATTCAAGATGTTCTTTAGTAGGTGAATGGATAAACAAACTGTGGTACCTCCACACAATACAGTATTATTCAGCACTAAAAAGAAATGAGCTATCAAGCCATGATAAAACATGGAGGAAACTTAAATGCATACCAGTAAGTGTAAGAAGCTGATCTGAAAAGGCTAGACTGATGATCCCAACTATTCGACATTTGTGAAAAGGCAAAACTATGGGGCCAGTAAAAGGATCAGTAGTTGCTAGGGGTTGTGGGGGTGGGGGATCAACAGGCGGAGTGCAGAGGATGTTTAGGGCAGTGAAATGAGTCTGTCCTGATAATCTGTTTGATGGGACATGTCATTATACGGTTGTCCACAGAATATGCACCACCAAGAGTGACCAGTAAGGAAAACTATGGGTTTTGAGTGATGATGTGTCAATGTGGGTTCATCAGTTTGTAACCTGGTGGTGGGGTGCTGACAGTGGGGGTACTGTGCATGTGTGGGGGCAGAGATTACGTGGGCACTCTCCATACTTCCTGCTCAGTTTTGCTATGGACCTAAAACTGCTCTAGAAAATTAAGTCTGTTAAAAAAACAAAACTGTAAACTAGTGTTTCTCAGCTGGAGTTGACTTTGCCTTCCCCACAAACTCCCAGGAGACATTTGGCAATACGGAGACATTTTTGGTTGTCATCACTGGGGGAGGGGAAGCTACAGCCAACGAATGGGCAGGGGCTGGGGATGCGTCTAAACATCATACAATGCACAGGACAGTCCCCAACACCGGCCCAAAATGGCACTGGAGTCCAGCTTGAGGAACCCTGATTTAAAGTAATCATTTTTGGGGACCGCAAAACCAAGGCTCCAGGAAACTGCACATGCACAGAAATGTTTTGCATATAATTCTAATTCAGGGGCCACTCACAGCCCCTAAAAATTTCCGGCCTTTGGAAATATTCTCACCTGGATATTAACAATCTTCCTGAGAACTAAAAAACAAATTTAGATATAAGCAAGCCTAGAACCCAGAACATATTCAATTCAAAAGGGATGAACTAGAAGTTGAGGGGTGTATTAGCTAGGAAAAGAAAAACTGAAACTTGACTAGAAAAGGTCAACAGGATAAAACATTGTTTAACCCTTCCATGGAGCCTGTTTACCCCCTACCACCACCCCAGTATGCTGATCACAGCCTCACCTCCAAGGGTGCAAGCAGCACACAGACTCCCTCTGACTGCATCTAGCTGAAAGCTCTAAAATACTATTGCAAAAAGGTTTACCTCATATTTTGCATTAATTTTAATTAATCTTCATAAGAAACATTTCAGTACAAATTTTTAGGGCTAAGGATGCCTACCATTAAATTAATAAAAGCTTCCCACAGTGAAGCAACATGGGAAAGCTTAATGACCATTTGTAAAAAGTTACAATCAAAGTTAACTGGGGCCCATCACTTGGGAGTCATCCCAAACCCTGAGGGTCCAGACAGGAAACAGCACAAGAGAATGAAGAAAACACAGACGATCTTCAGCCTAATGCAACATGAGTGACCCCAGAAATAGAACGACAGCAGGGAAGGGGAGAGGATTTCCTGCCCTGGTTACTTCCTCTGTCTTTCTATTTATTTTGTATACTGTCTTCCTGTGTCTCGGGGCTCTCCACAGATGGCTCCAATAGACTCCTAACTGACCCTTGACACTTCCTCCATAAAATGAGCTTTGCCAGCTCTATCCTCCACTGGGGGTGCTTTCCGGGTGAAAGGTAAACAGTAAAAGACCAGCCATTCCACTTCACTCTCCAGAATTCTCTGCCCGTTCAATTAGTCATCCAGTAATTCCTAGAGTCTCCTAGGTGACAAGCACTGTTTTGGATGCTGAACGGTGAATAAAACAAATGCCTGTCTTCAGGAAATTACAGTGTAGTCAACAGCTATATGGAAAACTAAACAAGGAAGAGTCCTTGTTAGGATGTCAAAGAATTAAGGAGAGGACAGTCACCCCACTTTAACCTGGTGAGATTCCAAGAGGTCGGTTAACGTTTTTTGGTTATGTTCTTGTTTTCAGCATACAAGCTGAGCTATGAAATGTTTCACCTTCTGCTAGTTTTTCACATGACTTAAAGGGGGATAAAAAATCACAACTGCTTAAATCACTCTACAACAAGTAAAACAACTGTAATACAGACGAGAACAATTTTCAGAATGATAAGTCAAATAAAACAGTACAGCTTTAATAAAATCTATGGAATTCTGACACCTGATAGTGTCATCCACCCCTGGCATACACTAGGCCTATTATTACATGAACTAGAAGGGCAAAAACTGATTGGGAAATCATCACCAAATGTAATTTATTCAGTCTCTGGGTGGGGATGCAAAGAACAGGACATGTCCCAACCTGTGGTAAGCTCCAAATCTGATACAATAGACACACCTATCCAAAGAAGCAAAAATGTTATAGTAAAAGCACATACTTAGTGGTAAGGGAAACCACAAGACACTTCTCAGAAGGGGGAGTGCAGGAGCTCTTATCACTGGCTGAGAAGTGCACAAGGCAGACAGGTAGAAGGTGCCGGGGATAAACACACAGCAGGCTTGACATCATGCTCTGTGGGCAAGGCACACTTGCAGCAAAGGGACAGAGTGGCCCATGGCACTGGGAGGCAATGGGGCCCGGCCACGAGAGTCCTACAGTGAGCCCGGATTATACCCAACGGCTATGGCATAGGTCTTCTAGGCAGGCTCCAAGGTTCCAGAGCTCCGGGCCCACTCGGGACCTCACCTCCCAGCAGGCCTGCTTTTATACACTTTATAGGTAAGGCTTCCATGCCACGTCCTCTGGCCTTGAGAACTTTAAAATCTACTCCTCCAGCAGGGATCAGGAGCCCCTAGTGGTTTTTCCACAGAGGAATGACAGAACATAGGGTCTTACAAGGTGAAGCAGATTATATTTACCAAAAATGGCCATAACAAGATCTCCACCGCCTGCTCCTCTTACAATGTGACTGCATTCCTCCTACCGTGTGGCCGAGGCTATGTCCTCTGCCCTTGCAACTGGCAGAGGATTTGTGACTGTTTTTATTAACAGAGAATAGCAGAATGGATGCTCTGTGATTTCCGAGGCAAAGCCTCAAAAGCCAATTCACCTTCTACCTTGCTGGATGAACTCTTGTTCTTGGAGCCCCAAGCTGCAAGGTAAACAGTTCCACTGTGCTGGGGCTGCCATGCTGTGAGGAGGCCCAACCTGGCCAATGCAGGAAAGCCACATTAAAAGACCCCAAGACTCTCTGAAATGCGATACCTGGCCAGCCCCCTAGGGGCTCCACATCGACCACTGTTCTGGCTTCACCTGTTCTGACTTCAACAGCACTGGACCCGACGCCAGAAGCACTCAGCCAAGGCCCTCCTGCGTCTGACCCACAGAAACCACTGGAGATGATGAGATGATTACTGTTATTCTAATCATCAGATTTTGGGGTAATTTTGTTAGAAAGCAATGGCACAAAAGGATGTCTTTGGTGACTCTGGGTAGATAGTCTGACCAGAGATGAGACTGGTGCAGGCAGGCCAGCAGAGGGGCCTCTATAGCAACCAGCGCTCTGGCTGCATGGCTCAAAAGGAGGGGAGGGTTGGAGACTTTAAGAGGCAGAACACTGGACAAGGTTACTTACTGGAAGTGGGAAGAAGCTCACAAGTCTGAGACTTGTTTTCTAGCAGGGGCCACCTGCCAGAAGATGGTGCCACAGCCTCGTTAGCCTGTATATGGTTTGTGTGCCCTTTTAAAACAGTGTTCGTAATTTAAATGACAAGTAGTAAATCAAACTGCTCAGATTTCAGAGCAGAAGTCCTGCCTGGCCTGCTCTAGTGACTGGCTGAGGCAGATCTTACCTAATAGCATCTGTCTATACATAAACAACCAACGAAAGCGTTAAGGCCTTTACAGTTTGTTCTTTAGTTCAAGACCTTCAATTGTTTACATTCTCAAGAGGCTTAGCAAATACTTACTTTACAGACAGAACAAAAGTAAACTTCGCTGGAGCCCAGGCTGATTTATCACAAATTTATGGAGTCTAACTTAACCATCGTTTGTCTTGTATAATCTGTGACCCAACAAGCAATTCTGTTTAAATGTTGAATCTGTTCTCTGTCCTGCAGTTCAGGAACAATTTGTGCTGGGAGCTATTTAGAGAGGATTCACGGCTAGGGCAGCCAACGACTCATCTGTAAGTCCTTCTGTAAAACTGCACAGTTTGGGTTAATAGAAAGAGAAGTATGCCTTCCACTAATTGCCGTCTGGTTGAATCTTCTGGGAGGGAAAGAGCGGTGACAGCCAGAGTGGAGGGAGATGGCTTACCAAAAACAAACACAACCATTTCCTTTAAATGACTTTTCTTCCCATGGGAAAATCCAATACCCTGTATCAAGTCAATCGATGCCACGGTGAAAACCTGTTTGGCAGAACCAGTCTCCTTCAACCCTTGGGGCTTTACAGGATATCATCATAGCTAGGTCAATGTCATCTTTTAAAAACTGAAAGGTGCAATATGAGTTATAAGAAATACATATTTGATCATTCCAATAACCAAATATATATTTCCCAGGTATATTTGGTCTTCAACAACAGTTTCTGAAAACCCTGCAGAGCCTTGAAGGTGAAATGGGGGTTTTGTCATGTTAATTAAGATTTTTGGACCCCCACCCAAGGGCAGGGGCTGGAGGTTGGATCAGCCAAAGGCTAGTGACGTCAATCATAACAATGCAATGAGGCCCTCACAAATTCCCATGAGAAGAGCTGCTCTCCCCTGCATCCTGCCCCTCTGTTCAAGAGAGTTTCCAGGCTTGGGGAACCAGAAGGCTTCCACATGCCACTGAGCCAGGTCCCAAGCTCCCAGAGGATGAAGCTCCTTTATTTGGGATCTTGCACTATGTATCTCTTCATCTGGCTGTTAACTTGTATCCTTTACAGTATCCTTTATTAAACTGGTAAATGTAAGTGTTTTCCTGAGTTCTATGAGTAGCTCTAGAAAATTAATTGAACCTAAGGGGGAGGTCGTGGGAACCTCCAATCTGCAGCCAGTTGGTCAGAAGCACCTGGGGCTTGTGACTGTCATCTGGAGAGAGGGGTGGAGGGCAGTCTTGTAGGATGGAGCCCCTAACCTGGGGAATCTGGTGCTGTCTCCAGGCAGACAGCATCAGAACTGAGTTGAGCTCGGACACCCTACCAGTGTCCCAGAATTGCTTGGCGTGCATGGGAAGACCCCTTTCCCCACACACACACTGCTGGAATTGGGTCCGGGAACTGAAAGTAGTTGTGTCACTGCTGAGGATACTACTGTTGTGTAAGAAAAACTCTAGGTGAACACCACACAGCATAAAATTCAGTCAACTGAGCAACTCTGTGAGTGACAGGCAGGCACTAGGGGTACAGAGCTTAACTAGTCAGATGCTGCCCCTGGCCACAAGGAGCCTGTGGCCGGAGAAAGACAGCCAGAAAAAAAAAACCGCAGGAAAGGGCGGCCTATCCTACTCAACACTCTGCCCCCCGCCCCCCGCCAGGCCTGCCATTACTGTTGAAGAGCCGGAGCGCCTCCCAGTGACTTTTCCAGATAACCATCATATCAGCTGATTTTAATAATAAAAGATGGTAATCCATCTAAAATGTTTTACGAGGTCCATATTTTTATAGAGGACAAAGCAATGAACACAGTTAAGCCATTTCTAATTGGCTGAGGGACAACCATTAGGAACAGCCATTCCTGGGACATGGCCCTGGTTTTTTCTGCCTGTCCTGTCAGGCCATCAGCTACACTTCCTCATCTAGTATGTTGCTTCTAATCTACTATGGGTCTGCAAACTAGGAACCTATTGTTTAAAAATGAAAAAACCATCTGAGTGAAGGAATAAATCACAGGCGCACAACTTGGTGTCCAGAGTCACAGGCCCAGAGCTTGTGAGCACCCTGACTGTGGGAAGGTAGGGGTGTGCACCACACATTTCTTTACAGTAAAGGCCCACAGCTTTTCTCAGTCTTAGACTCTAAAGGCACAGGTGTGATCTGACAACAATAAAAATTCCTATTCTCCCACTTAACCTGCAGGGTGGAACTAAGTTAGTCACTAATTACTCCCTTGGAGCCTTGTTTTTTAAAACTACAACAGAGGCCTAACAACACCCCACCTTGCAGGGCCACTGAGAAAGAGCTAACGTGCTGGCACAGTGTCTGATCCTTAGGGCATCCCCAGAGTCCATCCTCCACCCACGGTCAGAAATTTCCCAGAGTGCAAAGCACATGGCTTATCTGCTAGGACTTCTACCTAACAGGTTTTTGGATGTTCAAGGGCCCTTTCCTCTCTGATTTTTTGCTCATTTGGCAGAGGTTTTCCATTCAGGCTGCCACAAAAGTCTCTAGCAAGGTAGGCGGAGTGTTATTTCAGTTTCCAAGTCATTAAGCACTAACAAAGGAGGGCAGGCTTCCACAGCTCTCCCCACACACAATCCCACCCCTCCCCACCATTTATGATGGAGTGCATGGGACCGGTGGCTCCCCCACAAAACAGTAAGAGTTGACTGAATTCCATATTCACCCGCCAAAGACACTCCCTTCTTCTGTTCTGTACTGTTCCCTCTTTGGTCGGCTTTCATCTGAAGCCCTCTGGACCCACTGCTTCAGCCTGGGATGGCACCAAGAAGCATTTCCATCGTTTCGCCTTCTCTCTATTTACCAGTGCCCTCAAAGCCATATGGACCATCAAACCCAGAAACACAGACCAGCCCTAGGAAAGCCCCCAAACTACTTTGTCTCCCACCCAACAATGAGAATTTTCAAGTGCCTCTCTCCCTGGCTTATTTTTTCTGAAACAAAACTTGGCAACTTACATACAGGCTCTGTGTCAAATACTACAACAGCCATCAGCTGATTTTTCCTTTACACATCCCTTCAGGGAGTGAAAGATCCAAAGTGAATCACACTCAGGAGGTGGAGCTATAGTTCTGCTGTGGTGGTTTAAAAAGGTTCTGGCTAATGACTTCAATGTTTACAGTTCACAAATCTCTAACTGCTGAACACAGGACAGTTTCTTTACAGGGACCGAAGTTTACTGGTAAACTTGTGGAATGGCAAAAATTCTCACTAAAGAGTTAGCACTCAAGACAAATGCTGGGCATAGAAGCCACAGGGCATAAATATGCAAAGAAGTAAAAAGCTAACTTTTTCAAACAATAAGGCTTCTCTCTCACTTACCAACTTCACATTTCCCTGTATGGCCCCGGAAGATGACTGGTTAGCCAGAGATGGGTAAGATTCCTCAAGGGAGGAACAACCTAAGACAGGCACAGTCGCAGGGGGGCCATAAGGTGAGAAATTGGGGATCAACAGAGGTGAGGCTTAGAACCTCACCCCCCGTTCTGAGAGAAATCTTCTGCATACGTGGATGTTTTATTGCCCTGGTCTAGCTTGGATTAACACATAGTCTACAGGCACACACCTGATCATCTACATGTGCTCTCTTACAACACTAAACTATGTTTTCTACCTTTATCTTGTATCTACCTACCACTTCAGCATTTTATTAAAAATAATAATAATAAAGAGAGAAATGTGGTATCCACATATAAATCAAGTATAAAAACCAAATGAGTATTCATATTTGAACTGACTGTTTATAGTTCATAATGCATGAGCAAAACCGAAAGTTTCTGTGATGACTGCCCTTGTACTGTTCACTATGTAACTTATTCATTATGTAAGAATTTGTTCTACATGTAAGAACTTGTTTGTTATGCCTCAGAAGATTGGAGACTGACAAAAATTAGGCTTGGGGTGGAATAATGATTGTGCATTGAGCATTGACTCCCCTATACAGAATTTTATTGTCGTTAACAACCATTTGATCAATAAATATGAGAGATGCCCTCACAAAAAAAAAAAAAAAAGAAGGACAGACTTCCAATGGTAAAATAAATTAGTAACCGGGATGTAATGTATAGCATAAGGAATATAGTCAAGATATTGTAACAGCTTGGTAGGGTGATAGCTGGAACCTAGAATTATGTATATAAATGTTCTACCACTGTGTTGTACACTTGAAACTCATGTAATGTAATACTGTGTGTCAACTACCCTTCAATAAAAAATAATTATAAAAAAAAAAAAAAAAAAGAGTTAGCAATCGGGGTCCCATAGGAGGCATGGCTGTCAAAGCACATTCTAATAGGCAAAACAGAGTCACTGCTTAGCAAAGGGAAGAAGCACAGGGGTATTCTGGGGCTCTTCTACCCACCCCCCGGCCCCCAAGGATGCGCCTTTCCTCCCACATCCTCCACCTCGATCCACCCCCAATAACCTTAGAAAGCTTGCCAGCTGATTCTGTGCGCTGATGCTTAGTTCCCATTAGCACTCACCTAGAGGAAACTGCCACCTGCTTTTTTATGAATCTGCCATACAAAGAAGAGGGAATGACTTTATGCAGAGCCACACCCAAGGTCAGATGACAATCGACAAATCCAGACCTCCTGGCGGTAGTCTGCCAGTATTCTTACACGCTACTCTTGGCCCTGCTAATGGGCCAGGCTGGGTGAACTGGAGCATTTTCTCTTAGGCGTGCTTCCCCTTACCCTCTCCAGATTTTAGGACATAGAATCAGAAATGTTAAGCTAAAGGGGACCCTAGAGACCATCTAATCAGCAACTTCTTTTAAAAATGAGGAAAAGCACCATATCAACAAAAACAAGGACAAAAACTACATGATCATCTCCATAGATGCTGAAAAAGCATTTGACAAAATTCAACGTCCATTCATGATAAAAACTCTCTACAAAATGGGTATAGAGAGCAAATACCTCAACATGATAAAGGCCATATATGACAAACCCACAGCCAACATCATACTTAACAGAAAGAAGCTGAAAGGTTTTCACCTAAGATGGGGAACAAGACAGGAATGCCCACTCACCCCACTTTTATTCAAAATAGTTCTGCAAGTCCTAGCCATGGCAATCAGACAAAACAAAGAAACACAAGGCATCCAGATTGGTAAAGAAGAAGTCAAACTGTCACTGTTTGCAGATGACATGATATTGTACATAAAAAACCCTAAAGAATCCACTCCAAAACTACTAGAACTAATATCTGAATTCAGCAAGGTTGCAGGATACAAAATTAATACACAGAAATCTGTTGCTTTCCTATACACTAATGATGAACTAGCAGAGAGAGAAATCAGGAAAACAATTCCATTCACAATTCCATCAAAAAGAATAAAATACCTAGGAATAAACCTAACCAAGGAAATGAAAGACCTATACTCTGAGAACTACAAGACATTCATGAGAGAAATTAAAGAGGACATTAAACAAATGGAAACTCATCCCATGCTCTTGGCTAGGAAGAATTAATATTGTCAAAATGGTCATCCTAAAAAAAAAAAAAAATGGCCATCCTGCCTAAAGCAATCTACAGATTCAATGCAATCCCTATCAACAAATACCAACAGCATTCTTCAACGAACAGGAATAGTTCTAAAATTCATATGGAACCACAAAGGACCCTGAATAGCCAAAGCAATCCTGAGAAGGAAGAATAAGGCACGGGGGATCTCGCTTCTCAACTTCAAGCTCTACTACAAAGCCTCAGTAATCAAGACAATTTGGTACTGGCACAAGAACACACCCACAGGCCAGTGGAACAGAATAGAGACTCCAGACATTAACCCAAACATATATGGTCAATTAATATACAATAAAGGAGCCATGGATATACAATGAGGAAAACACAGCCTCTTCAACAGCTGGCGTTGGCAAAACTGGACAGCTACATGTAAGAGAATGAAACTGGATCATTGTCTAACCCCATACACAAAAGTAAATTCGAAATGGATCAAAGACCTGAATGTAAGTCATAAAACCATAAAACTCTTAGAAAAAAACGTAGGCAAAAATCTCGTGGACATAAATACGAGCAACTTCTTCAAGAACATATCTCCCCAGGCAAGAGAAACAAATGCAAAAATGAACAAGTGGGACTATATCAAGCTGAAAAGCTTCTGAACAGCAAAGAACAGCGTCAATAGAACAAAAAGCCATCCTACAGTATGGGAGAATATATTCATAAATGACGTATCCGATAAAGGGTTGACATCCAAAATACATAAAGAGTTCACGTACCTCAACAAACAAAAAGCAAATAACCCAATTAAAAAATGGACAGAGGATCTGAACAGACACTTCTCCAAAGAAGAAATTCAGATGGCCAACAGGCACATGAAAAGATGCTCCACATCGCTAATCATCAAGAGAAATGCAAATTAAAACCACAATGAGATATCACCTGACACCAGTCAGGATGGCCACCATCCAAAAGACAAACAACAACAAATGTTGGCAAGGATGTGGAGAAAGGGGAACCCTCCTACACTGCTGGTGGGAATGTAAATTAGTTCAACCATTGCGGAAAGCAGTATGGAGGGTCCTCAAAAAACTCAAAATAGAAATACCATTTGACCCAGGAATTCCACTTCAAGGAATTTATCCTAAGAATGCAGCAGCCCAGTTTGAAAAAGACAGATGCACCCCTATGTTTATCGCAGCACTATTTACAATAGCCAAGAAATGGAAGCAACCTAAGTGCCCAACGGTAGATGAATGGATAAAGAAGATGTGGTACATATACACAATGGAATATTATTCAGCCATAAGAGGAAAACAAATCCTACCATTTGCAACAACATGGATGGAGCTGGAGGGTATTATGCTCAGTGAAATAAGCCAGGCGGAGAAAGACAAGTACCAAATGATTTCACTCATATGTGGAATATAAGAACAAAGGAAAAACTGGAGGAACAAAACAGCGGCAGACTCACAGAACCCAAGAATGAACTAACAGTTGGCAAAGGGAGAAGGACTGGGGAGGATGGGTGGGAAGGGAGGGATAAGGGGGGAAAGGGGGCATTACGATTAGCACACATAATGTAGGGGGGGTGCACGGGGAAGGCTGTACGACACAGAGAAGACAAGTAGTGATTCTATAGCATCTTAGTATGCTGATGGACAGTGACTGTAATGGGGTATGTGGGGGGGACTTGATAATGGGGGGAGTCTAGTAACCATAATGTTGCTCACGTAATGGTACATTAATGATACCAAAATAAAATAAAAATGAGGAAAAGCAAGGCCCTGGCTTATCCATAATTAATTAAAACTTACATAAAACTAAACTACAAATGAACCAGGACCAGAAAACAAATCTATTATACTTACATAATTATATAATTATAAAGCATAGTGCTTTCCACCTGCTTACAATTTAAGCGTAAGTCAAAATTTAAGCCTGGGGTTGTATTTACCTAGAAAAACACTATTTTTAATAAATTCTGTATTATTAGCATTAACAATGGCATTTTTAGTTACATATCATCCATATAATTTTACTTTCCAAATTAATCATTCTTTATTAAGAATACTAAGCACCCAAAGAGCACCAAAAATTTCCAAGAGACAGGGAAGAAACCTAGCATCTGCTTAGGGCCCACCATGGGCCAGGATTTGGGAAAGTCTCCTAACAGCTCCAGGAGATGGGTACCAGCATCCCAGTTTTACAGGGAAATAAACCAAGGCTCAGAAAAGTTAAGTGCCCCATCTCAGCTCCTGAGCACTGAAGGACAGAGAACACAGAACAAAAACACAGGTCTGCCTCCCATGACCAAACATTCTCTAGAGGCTGTTAAACAACCCAAACTGAAAGAAAATTAATTTCAAATAACTTTCAGAGAACAACTTGCTAAGCTCTCAAAATGAGACCGGGTCAGTGAGTCTCTTCTCCCAGTCTGGGCAAATTATGAACAATTTTACCTACTAGTAAATTCTGAAATCTCCTGTCACCTTGGATCACAGACTCTTCTCACGAACACTATCTCTAAATAAGTGGATTTCTCTAAAACACTAAAACCCTTTTCAGACAGTTTCTCTTGCTGATGGTTTCCTGGACCCCTTCAGAAGATCTGCAAGGCGCCACTACCTATTGTCTGATCATTAATGCTTCACAGATGTCTACAGCTGCTGCCTCTGCACGATCCTGGCTGGTTTCATGTAACAAGTGACTAATCCCTCCACTTTGTCAACTGGTAGTGGGACACATAATTAGGGGCAATCCTGAGATGTGTTCAATGGATGTCATACATGCTGTCTATTTCTACCTTGATGGCACAAGAAATTCAAGAAGCTTTTCACAAAAGTCAAGGATGATTATTAAAGCAGAATGTCCCTCCATTTCAAGTAAGAGTTTTTTAAAAAGTGTGGAAAAAGCATTGTCCACATGTTCAATGATGAAGGTGGAGAAACATAAACTTCCTTTTTTTTAGAGCAGAAGCAGCCAGTTCACATAAACTTTCTCCCAAACTGATTTAAAAGATGGCCTGAAAGAACTCTTAAACATTCAGCCAAAGGTTTATGCCAATAACACGCTATGCCTAGCCTCCAAAGGTGTGGAGGAGACTCTGGGTCCAACCTGCAAACAGTGCAAATGAGCAGTCTTGATGGGAAAGCAGCAAGATTGAAAGGATTTGGATAAACAAAGCCTCCATCCATCCAAGCGTTTCATCTAGAAGGTGGCAGTCCTGCCTTTTGACTTATGTCCAAAGGAAGGCCTGAGGAAAAGAAAAACACAATGCTTATCCATCAAGCAAAGCACCTGGCCCATTTCTTCCTGGGTTCCTCAGCTCCTATTTCAGATGCCTCTGTGTGAATAAATACGGAGACTCCTCTGACCTGTGCTTGCCCCTACCCAACTTGAGGGCAGATCCTTATGGCACCACACCCTATGCTGTCAACATGGGAATGGCACAGCAGAGCCTTGCTACAATGACAGCCTCCCAAACCCCCCAAATTCATCACCTAAACTTCTGTATACTTCAGTGACAGCAAAGCATGATGCAACATTTTTACCAGTCTGTGATAAATTTGCAAATCTAACCTAAGACCACCACAAAGCTCCCCCATTCCAGCTGTCAGACTAGGCAGGGAGAAACCTAAAAATGAGGTCCTTCTGGCTTTAGAATCTAAGGCCTAGAAGAGACCACCTTCCAGTCTGTGGGGGGCAAAAAGGACCTTGGGAGGCAGTGGTTTAACTCCTTCATCTGCCCTTTCCTGTGATGGAGATCTGGACAAGTCCGTCCCTTTCCTGAGCGTCAATTCCTTCATCTTGCAGTGTTGTTTTGTGGACAATATCAGAAGTACAGGTAAAGAAACTAATGTAGTTCCTGAACCATATTTAAGTACACAATAAAAAAGTATATACAATCACCATCCTTTTACACAGAGTTTAATTCCAGAGGGCACAAGACTCTAATGTTCCTATGTATAATTAACACACACACTGCCACCCCCACTTCTGTAGTTACCATTACCTGAAGGCATGCAGGTGAGGAGCCAAGGAACAAGAGCTTGAAAATCAAACTGGTCAAGGCTACTCCTTTGGTTTTTTTGGGTTAGATCAAAGTGATCTTTACAAGTGAAAACAAGATTCCTCCATCAACAGATGACTTTCCTTAGAGCTAGTAAACATCGTGCCAACAAGACATGTTTGCAAGCTTGAAATCTTTCCTTCCATCCTCAATTGAACGCTGAGTGCTATGTCTCGAAAAGCTGGTGACTGAGTAAGGAACTTAAAATCCTTCAGTGAGCAAAAATAATTAAAGACAGGGAAGTACCAAGTTCCAGTTCCAAAATATCCTTCTGATTCCCAAACACTGAACGGTGCTATTATTCTCATCTCTCACACTACCACTTAGCACAGGCTCGGCGACCACAGGGCAATACACGATGACTGACAACTCCCTCTGAGCAGGGGGTTACTCCAGGGCAGCTCAGGCTTAGGCGCTTAAGATACATTAATAGTAGGCATCGTTCTGAGTGCTTTATATGCCAATATCTCATTTACTCTTAACAACAATCCTAGGAGGTTAGAATGAGTACTATTCTCAGATGTGAAGACCATGACAGAGAGTGTGGCAAGGTTCCATGTGTAACAGCAGTGGAGGAGGGATTCAAGGCAGGTATGATCCCAACGCCCACCTGCTGAATCACTACCCTGAACTGTTTGGCAGCCAGGCACCTGCTGAACCACACTCCCTCTGTCTCCTAAGAACCACAGCTAGCACTTTGTTTTCAAGTTTCAAAAGGAGAGCAGCTGGGTATTTAGCATCCACTTTCGCACAGTTGAGCAGAGAGTGAGGCAGGTGGCGCGGGGAAGTGGTGTAGCATTCTACTTAAGGGTACAAGTTTAGGTAAGGTTGTCTGCACTCAAATCCAGAGTCTACCAGATTCTAGCTGTGTGACCCTGGACAAGTTACTAAACTCTTCTGAGCCTTGGGTTTCCTAATCTATAAAACAGGGATAATAGTATCACATACTTCACACTGTTATTTTAAAAATCAACTGGAAATATTCCTCTCACAGCACTCCGGACATACCTAGGACAGTCACTGCTCATCAACTTTACACGTTAAATCAGTAGATGAGGAGGAGGAAAAAAAAAGGAGACAGGACATACTATAAAAATTTTCTAAATAAGGTCTCTCTGGCCTTCTGCCAATCTCTAGAAAACAGTGCTGGGCTCTGTGCATCCATTGCATGGTGATGACTGTGAACACCAGGAAGTTCTTGGGGCCTGCAGAGCTGGACGGCTTGACTTCTGATCAAAGGAGGGCTAGATCAGGTTCGGTAATTTGAGTCTCACCGGTTTCAGCACATACCTCTATACCAAGCAGAAATCCAAGGATGGCTTATGTGACAGTTCTTTATGAATCTGAGTGCTTGATTTCTCAGAATAGTGTTTTCCTAGTCCATAGTATATAAAACTGTTTCTCACCCAGACATTTACATCCACTGACTGACAGCTTTCATTAAAAGCAGTCTTGTAATATGGGACCTAGAGTAGAAAGTATTCCACAAATGTAAGAAGTGTCATTCCAGGTCAGACCAAAGGCCCTCACAGCCTGTGGCCGAGAGCAGGACAGGGGGAGATTTGAGGACAAGGTGCTGACTGACTCAGGGGCCAAGGTGTTACTACCTCATCACCTCCAGTTAGTATGTTCCTCACCTACAGATGAAAACTACAGTCAAAGCCACACAGGATGCAACTGAGCCCCAGGAGACACATTTTCCTAAAAAAGTTTTTGAGTGGGACGCTTGCTAATTTCCAATAAAGGAAATAGACAGTAACAACAATTATTTCCTGTCTCTTGGTCACGCAAATACAGAATGCAGTCAGCCAGCCTAAAAAGCTTCTGTACCTTCTGTTTGGTCTTAAAGACGTGATATGAAATGGAGAATCTCTGCAACTGGAAAAGTGATTAGGAACAAAACACTACGGGCAGTGGAACTCATTCCAGGTACTGTCACGGCAAGGCACCCTTCTAGTGTTCCCAAGCTAGGGATGCCTTCTCTGCACATTCCCACCAGCCCAGGGAAACTGAATAAGCTGTTTACCAGGGTCCCCAGCAAAGCGGGCCTCAAAGCTCACCACTGGGAGAGCTTCATGACACAAAGAGAAAACATCTTAGCTTTAGTTTGCCAATTCTTTTATACTTAGCTCATAAGTTCCGTGACCAAAACGAATGGGAGGCACTGTAGGAGAGCTTAGGAAAGGAGAGGGAGCTGTTTTGCTCTTACATTAAGGTAGAAATCAATTCACTTTCCCCTGCTAGCCCCCTTGAATCCCAGGAGAACGATAGTGTTTGGATGGCCTACAAATGCTCAGCTTTCGGCAGTGCCCCAGACAGGGAATCCATCCATCCGAGTATTGCTCTTACCTCCCACCTCCTCCTCCGCCAGGGGAGGGGAACGGGCACGTGGTTCCGAGGTCACGCTCCTTACTTAAAGGATCGTGGGAATGCTCATGGAAACACTTGTTACAGCTCTGCCAGCTGGAACCGCCGCTTCAAGAGGGGCTGGAAAGCTAGGGAGTGCAGGGTCAGACCAGGAGGCAGGGGAGTGCAGGGAGGCAGATGTTATATGTTACCATGAGACAGACAGAAATGAGCAAATTGTCCACTTTAAATACATGCCACTTAGTGGACTTCAATTATACCTCAACAAAGTTGGAGGGAAAAAACAGAGAGCCAGCCACTCTTCTACCACCTCAAAAGTGTACTGCTGCCCAACGGCTTTGGGAAAGCAGGTTTTAATGAGAAAATTCAATTAGGAAGTAAACTTAAGGAAAACCAGAGCGCGCAGAGCGAGAGGAGGTTTCCCCAAGCACCTCAATGCAGAGCAGCACACGAAGGCACTCTGAAAACTGACCTCTGAGGCTTCCCACTGCTCTCCGGGCAATCTGAGCCCAGAGAAGCCACTGGCCTCGCCCAGGCTTATACGTGGACCTAGAATCCAGACCCAGCCCTGTCCTATCTTTTCATTTTCCTGTGCTGCTTCACTGGTGAGACTTGGCCCAAGAATAAGCGGCTGTGACGGGCTGCAGAGGTTTTCAGCTCTTAAACACACCGAGCTGTTCAAAGAGGGAGTAACATAGATGTGTGCCCGCCTCCCACGAGAGGCTAAGAGGCTCTGGACAACCTTCAAGGCCATCAGCAAGGGCTGCCCCTCTCTTTATTTACCTTATAACCAACAGCAGGCAGTTGGTCAATGTTGGGATGTCCCTGAACTGGGGGAAAATGTTTTACATTGATTCTCATAGGAAGATTAAATCCAGAGCAAGGGGTTTGGGGTAGGAATCTG